>NC_134420.1:56889476-57216619 GCF_030867145.1 Opisthocomus hoazin | reverse complement strand
GTGGGGCAAGCCAGCAGACTGCAGCGGGGTGGCACCATCCCCACCCCTGAGACCATTACCATGCCAGACCTTAAAAGGCTTTGCTGCCTCTTCAGCAGAGTTCTGTTCCTTCCCTCTCACAGGCAAGATTCTGGGACTAAAAGCTTAGAAAGTCTTCTAGTCGTGGCAGGGAAAGCAGGTGCATTTCACAGGGTCCCTTCAGCTTCTCTGTGTCGGGATCAGAGGAGAAGAGACTGCTCCCAATCCAGGCCCATGCTTCCCCTAGGTGAAGTGCATAGCATCCCCACCAAATTTTCCGGGATGGGTAATTAAATTGTTCCAGCACAGGCTCACATGCCTCCCGGGGCTGGCGCAGAGGGGATTTAGCAGGAAGCAAGGAGTACAGCGGGGATCAGGTCTTCCAAGTCCAGAGAGCTTGTGTTCTCATGCTTTTCCTACTCCATCATGCTCTCCAGAAAATGAATGACCAAGCTCTTAACAAATTAATTTTCTGAGTGTGTTTTGTCACTGATCAATAAGTTGCCTATTTTGGACTTTAAGTGATTGTCTCTTCATTGTTATCCTACACACATGCCTGAAAGTAAGGTGCCCTGTAACTTTTTTGCTAAGCTAATCAGTTCCTGCTGCTGAAGCTTAATAAATGTTACTCCCCCATGATGTCAGGCCTGAGGTTTTTCTGCTAAGGAAAACAAGGGTCAAAATTAAATCTGAGGAGGAAAAGTTTCCTGCAGGATCAGAATTTGATATAAGCCTTAATCCTTGAATATTTCTTACTAAAATACTTCATTAAAACTAATAAAATGAAAACATCTTCTATTTTTGTAAGCAGCAATATTTTTTTCCCCCAACAAAATCATTTACTTACTTATCTGGAGAAAAAATGCAGACTGGATTGCCATTATGAGCCAGAGTCTGACATGTCTCCTACACCGAACCCACCTGAGTGCCAATCCAATATCGGGTTATCATTACTGATAATTGTAAAGGATAGCACTGAATTTTGGTCTGGTGTTTAGAAACTTCCCTCTTTTCAGCCCTTTTGGGTGTTTGCTGACTACATTCCAAACCTTTGAAGGAGTGAAGAAGCTTGGACTTCTAGCAGAATTTTCCCCTAACAGCAAATCTACATGCTTTGCTCCTCTGGAGGAAGATGGGCTACAGCTCCCTTGTGCAGAAGTGACAATTTGACGTATTCCTCTCGCATCACAAGTAGATGTCCTACACATACCAACGACCTACTTCAGGGCTATAAATTCCCCTAAAGAGATCAGACGTGCCCTGTGTCGTGTATGCCCATTGGTATCTCGGGGTCCAGAGCTTCAGTGATACAAAGCACTGAAAGGATCAGATGTTCAGAAAATTAAGAGCCATCTCTCTAGAGAAAATATAAACTATTCCAACAGCCTGCCAGCTTGCTCATCTCTTCCTACTTCTGAATTTTTAGTGCTAAGACCTTTCTTTCTCAATGGTCCTCTTTGTTTAAATTTAAGAACGTCTCTTTGCTCGTAACAAGAAGAAATGTTTCATCCCAGAAATGTTTATGGGTCACTGACAATGATGCACAATTTGTTTTGCTCATTAAGGACTTCCCAGCCAAACTTCATCTCTTTCCTGACTATTGCTTCAATTAATCTTCCATTTGGCATTTGCCTGACTGTTAACACTAACAAAATATTGTTATGAAAATGTATCTAGTTGCCCTTCTTAGACTATAATTAGTCTTTCTGGCATGAAGTGCAGTCAGGTTCAATCTGGACTTTAAGTTCACTTCTAAATTTCAAAACATGATGCAATCTGTAAAAGTTTAATAAATTAAACTCTCTTTCTGCTCCACCTGCTATGCGAGCTAATCTACTTTTTCATTTAATTTTGATCTCCCCTCAAAGCCAGGTATCGCATCCAGAAAAAGTTGCATCTGAAATGTTTGTTGAGTGGGTAATTTCTCCTCAATGAGTACTAGAATCTACTAAGTGTTGTCAAATAAACTTTTAGTTTGGCTTTATTTGTGATGCTTATAGGTTCATGTCGAATTTCCTACACTGGCCCCTTGAGACCCCGTAGCTACCTCGGATCTCCACCTCTTGGGCCCTTCAAATTCCTTTTGAACCTGCTCTTTGTCTTTTGTGCACAGAAGATCTTTACACAGAGACACCAGGGGTGGGCAAGTTCCTTTTACACCACTCAGAAAGCTTCAAAAATACAAACACAATTTTCATAAAATTTCTCTGAGAGAAGTCAGTCTTACCTCCCTCACAACATGATGAAGGAACTGAGGCACAGATGCTTTGTCTAAGGCTGGTCCCACTCCAGGACCAAGAGGATGGAAGCCAGACCTCTCTTCTCCACGTCCAGTCCCAGGGCATTCGTGCGCAGGCTCATTTGGTTGCTGACAATTATTCAAGTCAATGTAATTAATGTATCTCACTTCATGAATACCACAGATCAAAAAAGCTTTTTCCTATATGCATATTACATAGCAGGCCTATACAAATCTCAGATTTATTTTGTCTCACAAAAGCGTAAAACAGTGTTTCAGTGCTTCAGGGACAATTAAAACCTGTGTATGCTGGAATTGAATGTAGTGTCAAAGTATACACATTTGAAAATATGACTCTCCGTGATGGTAAAGGAGGTCAGATAATTTGAGGGTAAACAAATTTAATTATGTAAATATTATTTCTTTTCTTTAAAATGTTTTGTTTCTAAGCATTAATTTAGAGAGGATTTGAGCTTGGCTAACACAATAAAGAGCCAAGACTTGGAACAAAACCAGCAACAATTACTCCAAGTCTTCTGCTTTCTCTTGTGGTAAGCAGTCTATCCCACCATTAGCTTTTAAGCTTTCAGACACATCCTTTCCATCTCACCCACTGCTGACATTTCCCAAATGAACCGCCTCCACGGACAGCAGTGTTTCAGCAAACAGCCGTTCTCTCCTGCCTCAGGATATCCTACAGCTGCCATAGCCAGCAAACCTGATCAGCCAGCTGGGGAGAGCTGAACTATTACTGATGTAAGACTGATAGAAATTAGTGATTCCCTCCACTTAATCCCAGTGTGAGAAAACAAGGCTTTGCATATATAAATACCAAGTTATCTCAAGCAAGTATGGAGCAATAACAACCCGAAATATCTGTGCTGTTCTGTCAGTACTGCATGAATTACTGGAATATATGGTAAACCTGTTGAATGCTGATACCAAGTTTGTTTCAGCGTGTCATCCTGGGTATAGCTTTGTATATGAATGAGTCATAACAATTACAACATATTAGATTACTTAGGGAAGATCTCAAGGCTTTAGCCCCAACAATCTGCACCTCATAGGAAGAAGTCTTAAATAAAGCCTTTGCAGATCTGGCCAAGAGCCTTTTTGTGTATCTTCGTGACTGCAGCTGATGCTGTAAGAAAAGTCTCCAGGGACAAAGGCATCACAGATTCCCAGCCTTGGACATGGGACCCTGGATCAGGAGAATAGAATAGAATAGAATAGAATAGAATAGAATAGAATAGAATAGAATAGGAATAGAACATTTCCATTGAATGGTACCTACAATGATTATCCTGTCCAACTGCCTCACCAGTTCAGGGCTGATCACAAGTTAAAGCATATGTTTGCCATGGCAAAAGGAAAAGTACTCTGGAAGTCAAGGAAGACTGCCAGACTTCAGAACAAGTCTGACACCACCATACCTGTCAGGGAAGGAAATTGCCCAGCTTGTCCAAACGAATGACTCAGATGCATGGGAGAGACAAGACTCCACCAAAAGTACCACTTAGCTACTGCTGGCCACAGGTGCCTTGATATAGAAGTGCCCACTATCAGTAAAGCTTACTTCCCTTCCCACACGGGATGAACAGCCTTCTGTATATGAGCCCACATCAGCACAGCTAGGACATGGCTCACTGTTGCAGACACGCAAGCCTGCAGATGTCCATAGGATGGGAGATCATGCTCCTAGCCAGTGTCCTGATAGCTACAGCAGTGCTGCTTTTTACCAGAGCCAAGTCCTCTGAAACTACTGTGTATATTCAGCAGGTACTTTTTTTTTTTTTTAAATCATAAAGACTTTGCTTTGTCACCATGTGTTTGTTCTCAGAGAATAGTCTTCCTTATGGTTTCTAGCCCCCGTAGGCTACATGTGAAACTCTGCTCCTGAGGTGGCTTCCTGAACCATGAAACCAGTGGAGGACCATACTCCTCCAATCACCCTATTTACTCCAAGCAGTGCCTTAGATCACAAGAGAATGTAATGAAGTCATTAGGCCTACTGGAGGAGAAAAGAGCTATTTAAGGTAGATCTAGCACTAGAACTGGACTGAAGTGGAATTTTCCATTTTATACGTATGAAAGATTAGGCCGTGACTGCACCACGCTGCTGCAGAATTAGCCATGGATCCAATTATGACTCTTTTCCCTTCAGCCTTGTAAAGCTCCCTTTCTGAATTCACAGTCAGCAATAAAGCAGTCGATGTTTATCTAAAATGCTTATAACGCTTCCCTCTCCCTTGTGCTCCTTGTCACTTTGTTCTTAAATTGCAAGAATATATGTTGTTTATCCACCCTGCAAGCCTTTCCCTGACGTCTAGGGAAGACCTTCACACATAGCAGGTGCTGCTTTTAGTGAATAAGGCTTTTAACATTCATGACTATGGTGTCACTACTGGCAGTGCTATTTGCTGCGTGCTGTGGTTTAAGGGTGAAAAACAAACAAAATAAACCCCACCACAACAAAAAACAGTAACAAGAGTGTCAGATCAGCACACAGCCTCTCCCTTTCCTGGGCTACTGCAGAGCATAAGCCCTCTTAAGGTTACTTCTCTATCAGTTTCAAATATTGACCTTGATATCTTGTCCCTTACAATATTCTTTAAAATCCATCATCTGCAAACTAAGTTTAAATCAGAAAACCTAATTAGTAACAGAGACAATGAATAACAAGCTTAAGGGGAGGGAGGAGAGAACCTCTTGCAGGTGGCCAGCTCTTTGCTGAATAATTGTGCAATGGTCATGCTTCAAAAATTTAATTCTCTCTAATTTCATTTAGGATGGGGAAAACAAAACAAAATGAGCAAAGTGATATAGGATTTCATTTATATTCTGACAGGTACATTCATCTAAAATTTGCCTATAATAGCTGCAGTTACTGTACCTTTCTTCCAAAGCATTTAATGGGGTGAAACAAAATGGCAATAAAAAAAAAATACAGGACCTACTTGGCATTGCTATTTGCTATTTTTATACCAAAAAAAGAAGTCTACTTACTGTCAGGCTGATTGTATTAATCTGAGATTCCTACAGTCCTTCAGACTTGATTGCTTTTTGATTCTTGCTTAGTGGAAGAGGCGATAAAAAAGCTGAACTCATAATTCCTATTTAGAAGGCAAAGGGGAGGCCACTTGAGTTCTGTGGTGAGTGGCACATTTTGTCGCTTTAATTGAAAAGTTGTTCTGAGAAGCTTAACTGCTTCTGCGGTATCCAGAGCATAAAAAGGACGGTATTTACAGAGATACTTTGGGGATCACCCTTGCAATTTTTCTGAGCTATATTGATGTTGTTGCTTAAGCATACTAAGACAGAGGAGCAGTCATCGATTTTGAAATATTCCTTTTATCTTGAAAACAATAAATCAGTCTTCTCAATGATGGAAATATATTTTCCTTTATGTAGTTCTTTAAGTGCTATCCATCTCTACTAAGGCTCCTAAATGGAGATTTTCAACAGCAGAACACCCTCTAAAACCAAGAAATACTTAAGTATCAAGCAGTAATTGAAGGCCTTTAGCCCAGAATTGCAATAATTTTCAAGTGCCTGCTCCCTTTGAGATGTATGCTCAGAAACTTCTAAGGGTCAAGGTTTTTATTATCTGAGAGTGAGCCAAAAGTGAGCATCACTGTACAACCATGAGCTACCATTCTTTATGGAGATGGCAATGGCTGATGGATTCATCAGTGTATTACGCAATTCTCCAAGCTACGCAGACTCCCTTGAGATTCAATTTTCACTTTTAAAAAAATTAATATACTTTACTGGTACTTTCAGCTTTTCATGACAATAGCATTGTGAAATCATATATTACTGAGATTAATAACAGTGAACTAAGGTGGGCATGTAAGATCTGGGTCTGCTTTAGAATCACAGGAGAGCTCAGGTAAGATGCTGTTACCTTAGAGATATTAAGTTACATCACATCTAGGTTTTTTATTGAACAATGCCAGGATCCTTCATGTTGTCTGTGACTACAAGATTAACTGTTCCTCTTACACTGGAATCATGACAAAGCCTCTGCTAGCTTTAGATCTAAGCTCAACCCAGATACACAGAAGTATTTGAGGTGCTCGCTATGTTTCCCTCTGCTCTAGGTGTCAGCAGAAATCTCTCTCTCATGTCAAACAATAAAATTAGCTGCAAGTGTTAACAAGAGATGCAAATGTCCTGTCATTCAAGGTTCAGTTCGTAACCTCTGAAACCACTCATTACTAGAATACTGAGTTTCAAGTTAAACTTCTTTGCACCAAATCTTTTGCTACAGGTCAGAGTTGTCCAAATCTACAGTTTTCATCCGCTGAGATGCTGAACAGGGAGGGCAAAAGCTCAGTCCCACTCAGTTCTTCCAGTGGGATCCTCAAGTCCGTCTCCTTAAACAAAAAGGTGGGGGGAAGCCAGAGTCTGTCTTTCTGTCTGCAGATGACACCTGACAAGAGTACAGCTAAGCAACTTCATTTACTCAAAGATAATTACCTAAAGAAGAAGGTAATTGCTTTGTAAAAGTTATGGCCCTATGGCTAGCAAAAATCAACATCAGCTGTTTTGGTTTCGGCTGCCGCCGGCAACAAAAGCGCCACGCGGCCGCCCCTCCCCCCGCCGGCGTGCGGAGGAGAATGGAAAGAAAGAGGCAGAAACTGGTGGGTCGGGATAAGGGCAGTTTAACAGAACAGCAAACAGAGGGAAAACAGGAACAACAACGATACAAATAAGGAGAAAACACAACCACGAACCGTACCACGAACAGCCGCTCTCCCGAAACCGGACCGGCGCTGCGCCCGCCCCAAGCCGCGAGAGCCTTCCTGCCGCACCGCCCCCCCCCCACCGGAACCCAGCGTGACGGCACATGGTATGGAATACCAGGCTCTGTTTGGCCAGGTGGGGTCAGCCCCCACCCCCCGGCTGTGCCCCTTCCTGGATTCCAGTGAAAATTAACCCTGTTCTGGCCAAACCCAGGACATTATCCACCCCTTATTCCATACCATCTACGTCATGCCCAGGTCCCCCATTGTCCAGTTGATCACCACCACTTCTCTTGTCTCCAGATATCATTCCTTTAGTCTATGGATCATCACTCTAAAGTGTCCGTTGAGTTCATTTAATCCATGACTTCAGGCTCCATCTGTCGTTATGGTCTTCCGTGGGAGGAGAGGTGATGTGTGGTGATGGGCGGTCACTTGCTGCATCCGGAGCTCATGGCTGATGTATCTGGTGCGGCCCGTGCCCACAGTCTGCAGGAGATGTTGATCTTGATGAGGTTGCTGGATGCCAGTTGTTGAAAACCAGGTCCAGTTCCATCATCGCTGTGCTCTGCTAGGTTTTCATCGAAAAAGTCCATCCTTCTTTAATCTGGATGATTCTTACTATGCTACTACTGGTACAAAATATAACAATTATAACAGTGATAACAGACAGTGACAGGGTTATTTAACAACTAACTTTATACAATTTATTTATGGACTATTCTCGCCCAAAATTAAATCCCCATGAGGTACACATCGGACTTCCCCATCCTTCCACATTACCCACCAGGTACACCCAGGTCCTTGAGCAAAAGCAATCCCGCGGACGGGCTTGCCTTTGCCCGAGGCAGGACTGACCCAAACTGTCTTCCCTAACATGTTCCGCATGTGCACTACAGGGACTTTATCCCCTTCTACTGGGCGCTGAGGTTTTGACTGGGCAGGACCAGCCCGGTTGGTGGACCCTCTGGTGTTAACCAACCAGGTGGCCTTTGCTAAATGGGTATCCCAATTTTTGAAAGTCCCACCCCCCATTGCCCTCAAAGTGGTTTTTAGCAGCCCATTGTAACGTTCGATCTTTCCAGAGGCTGGTGCATGGTAGGGGATGTGATACACCCACTCAATACCGTGTTCTTTGGCCCAGGTGTCTATGAGGCTGTTGCGAAAGTGAGTCCCGTTGTCCGACTCGATTCTTTCAGGGGTGCCATGTCGCCACAGGACTTGTTTTTCCAGGCCCAGGATGGTATTCCGGGCGGTGGCATGGGGCACAGGGTAGGTTTCCAGCCATCCGGTGGTGGCCTCCACCATTGTGAGTACATAGCGCTTGCCTTGGCGGGTTTGTGGCAGTGTGATGTAGTCAATCTGCCAAGCCTCCCCATATTTATATTTTAGCCATCGTCCTCCATACCACTGAGGCTTTACCCGCTTAGCTTGCTTGATTGCAGCGCATGTCTCACATTCATGGATAACCTGTGCAATAGTGTCCATGGTCAAGTCCACCCCTCGGTCACGAGCCCATCGGTATGTCGCGTCTCTTCCTTGGTGGCCCGAGGTGTCATGGGCCCACCGAGCTATAAAGAGTTCACCCTTATGTTGCCAGTCCAGATCCACCTGAGCCACTTCAATCTTAGCAGCCTGATCTACCTGGTGGTTGTTTTGATGTTCTTCAGTGGCCCGACTCTTAGGGACGTGGGCGTCCACGTGACGGACTTTTACAGCCAACTGCTCTAGCCGGGCAGCAATATCTTGCCACAATGGGGCAGCCCAGATAGGTTTGCCTCTGCGCTGCCAGTTGTTCTTCTTCCATTGCTGCAGCCACCCCCACAAGGCATTGGCCACCATCCAAGAGTCAGTGTAAAGATAGAGCACTGGCCACTTCTCTCGACTGGCAATGTCTAAAGCCAGCTGGATGGCTTTCACCTCTGCAAACTGGCTGGACTCACCTTCTCCCTCGGCAGTTTCCGCGACTTGTCGTGTAGGGCTCCATACAGCAGCCTTCCACCTCCGCTGCTTCCCCACAATGCGACAGGACCCATCCGTGAACAGGGCATACTGTTTCTTATCTTCTGGCAGCTTGTTATACAGTGGGGCCTCTTCAGCACGTGTCACCTCCTCCTCTGGCGATGCTCCAAAATCTTTGCCTTCTGGCCAGTCCATGATGACCTCCAGAATTCCTGGGCGACTGGGGTTTCCCATTCGGGCGCGCTGGGTGATAAGAGCGACCCACTTACTCCACGTAGCATCGGTGGCATGATGCGTAGAGGGGACCCTCTCTTTGAACATCCAGCCCAGGACCGGCAATCGTGGTGCTAGGAGGAGCTGTGCTTCAGTGCCGACCACTTCTGAAGCAGCTCGAACGCCTTCATATGCTGCCAGAATCTCTTTTTCAGTGGGAGTATAGCGGGCCTCAGATCCTTTGTATCCCCGGCTCCAGAACCCCAGGGGTCGACCTCGAGTCTCCCCTGGTGCTTTCTGCCAGAGACTCCAGGTTGGGCCATTCTCCCCGGCTGCGGTGTAGAGCACGTTTTTGACATCTTGCCCTGACCGGACTGGACCAAGGGCTACGGCATGAACTATCTCCCGTTTAATTTGTTCAAATGCCTGTCGTTGCTCAGGGCCCCATTCAAAATCATTCTTCTTCCGGGTCACGTGGTACAGAGGACTCACAATTTGGCTGTAATTTGGGATGTGCATCCTCCAAAAACCCACAACACCCAGGAAGGCCTGTGCTTCCTTTTTGCTGGTGGGTGGAGACATAGCTGCTATTTTGTTGATGACATCCATTGGGATTTGACGGCGCCCATCCTGCCATTTTATTCCCAAAAACTGGATCTCTTGCGCAGGTCCCTTGACTTTACTTCGCTTAATGGCGAAACCGGCTTTCAGAAGGATTTGAACTATTTTCTCCCCTTTCTCAAAAACTTCCTCCGCTGTGTCGCCCCATATAATGATGTCATCGATGTACTGCAGATGTTCTGGGGCTTCACCCTTTTCCAGTGCAGTCTGGATTAGTCCATGGCAAATGGTGGGACTGTGTTTCCACCCCTGGGGCAGTCGATTCCAGGTGTACTGGATGCCCCTCCAGGTGAAAGCAAACTGTGGCCTGCACTCTGCTGCCAAAGGGATGGAGAAGAATGCATTAGCGATGTCAATTGTCGCATACCACTTGGCTGCCTTTGACTCCAGCTGATATTGAAGTTCTAGCATGTCTGGCACAGCAGCACTCAGCGGTGGTGTGACTTCATTCAGGCCACGGTAGTCTATTGTCAGTCTCCACTCTCCAGTAGATTTTCTCACTGGCCATATGGGACTATTAAAGGGTGAGCGAGTTTTACTGATCACTCCTTGACTCTCCAGCTGGCGGATCAGCTGATGAATGGGGAGAAGGGAGTCTCGGTTGGTACGATACTGTCGCCGGTGCACCGTTGTGGTCGCGATGGGTACCTGTTGTTCTTCAACCCTCAGCAACCCCACAACGGAAGGATCCTCCGAGAGACCAGGCAAAATGGACAGCTGTTTAATTTCTTCCGTCTCCACAGCAGCTATGCCAAAAGCCCACCGATACCCCTTTGGGTCCTTGAAATAGCCTCTCCTAAGATAGTCTATCCCAAGGATGCACGGAGCCTCGGGGCCAGTTACAATGGGGTGCTTCTGCCAGTCCTGCCCAGTGAGGCTCACTTCAGCCTCCAGTAGACTCAGCTCTTGGGACCCCCCTGTCACTCCAGAAATGCAAATGGGCTCTGACCCTTTGAACTCTGATGGCATTAAAGTACACTGTGCACCAGTGTCCACTAGAGCTTTATACTCTTGTGGATCTGACGTGCCAGGCCACCGAATCCACACCGTCCAATAGACACGGTTGTCCCTTTCCTCCACCTGGCTGGAGGCAGGGCCCCTCTAATCCTCGTCAGAGAAATTGCTGCTCACCTGCTGTAAAAATGACTTGGAGGTCCCCTCCAGAGGATCAGAATCAAGGTCAAACTTTCTACCTGGTCTGGAGAGCTGGCTTTTGGAAACTGGAGCGGCACTTTTCCTAACAGAATCCCCTTTGGTGATTGTTTTACCTCGCAACTCACGTACTCGGGCCTCTAGACTTGAGGTGGGTTTTCCATCCCACTTCCTCATGTCCTCTCCGTGGTCACGCAAGTAGAACCACAGGGTGCCCCGGGGTGTATAGCCTCTGTATTCCCTCTCCTGAGCAGAGAAACGCTTGCCCCTAATAGCTGAGACACTGGCCCGTACAGGTGGGGAGTAGGACATACTCTGTTCGAGTCGCTGGACCTTCTGGGACAATTTATTTACAGCTGAGACAAGGGAGGAAGGGAGACTTTCCTCATATTGGCGGAGTCTGACAGCCACCTCGTCCACTGTTGGTGTGTCTTTACCTTTCCAGTTTACAACTGCCAGTGAGTTGGCATGCGAGGAGGGTGCACTCCGCACAAACTTCCTCCACATGGATTGTGAGCACTGGAGTTCATCTGGGTCTGTGGGTACCTGCTCATCGTCTGTGTCACAGTAAACCAGCTCCCGCACAGCCAATTCTCTCAAGTACTGAATACCCCTTTCCATATTGGTCCACTTGCCAGGATAGCATACAAAATCGTCACTGAAGGGGTATCTCTCCCTCACCCCTGAGAGAAGTCTCCTCCAGAGGCTGAGGACTTGTTCCTTTTTCCCAATGGCCTTGTCAATGCCCCCATCCCTGGCCAGGGATCCCAGCTGCTTGGCTTCCTTGCCCTCTAATTCCAAGCTGCTAGCCCCATTATCCCAGCACCGCAGCAGCCAGGTGGCAATGTGCTCGCCTGGGTGGCGGCTGAAGTCTTTCCGCATGTCTCGCAGCTCGCCCAGGGACAGGGACCGGGTGATGATCTCTGTCTCTATCTCCCGTGATGACCCTGGCTCATCGTCATCCCTCCCGGAGCGATCTGCTCTCTTTGCATCTTTCTTTAGTTTTACGGGGGCGACTGCTACCTGCACAGGTTGGTCATTGGGCTCAGTCACTGTGCCTGTGGCTGGAGCAGCTGCTGTGTCCGCTGGGGAAACCGAGGCAGACCCTGCAGCTGTGGCTGCAGCAGCGGTGGTGCCTGTCGGGGGGGCTGGGACTGCCTGCTGGGCTGGAGGGGCTGCAGGGCCGGCTGGGGGGGCAGCGCCAGTTGCAGCGCCTGCCGCTTCGCTTCCCCCCCTTTCCCCTTTAGGGCACTGAACAGTGTTGAACAGGGCTCGGTAGGCGTGGGCCAGACCCCAGCACATTGTGGTGATCTGTGTCTCTCTGGAATTCCCAGGGTGGCAGCACACTTTTTTCAGATATTTTACCAGATTGTCCGGATTCTGTATTTGTTCAGGGGTGAGTTTAAAACACACCGCAGGTGCCCACTGCTCTAGACATCTGCCCATGCTGTCCCACACACCCAGCCACTCACAGCTATCCAGCCCCGGGGCAGGTCTCTGCACGATGTTCTTAACGACTTGCTTAACCCTAAACAAAACCTGCAACCCATTCAGGAGGCATAACAGAAGGAGAGTGCTGCCCTGAGCATCCCACGGGTACTCGAAATTCTCAAAAGCAGTTAGGACCAGCCTGAGGGAGAGAGGGGGGGGGGCGAAAGAGTGGGGGAAGGTATCCCCTTCGGTTTTCCCCACAGACTGGGTTTGATTATTAACAAAATCTAAGACATAGGATCCGAGGTACGGAAATGACCGCAGTGCCGCATGCAAATAAAAGACTAATTTCATGCACAGTGATGTTATCATATCATAAGTCGATATCGTACAGTACAGCAAAATCATCATCTTAATCCTTTTTCCAGTGATGATGAACAGCATGGCAATGAACACATAGTGCAAGTACGGATTTACATAGCAGAGCCACTTGATCAAAGTCAGAAACATTTTTTTTTCCTTTTTTACCGGCGACTACTTAACACAGAAAAATGCGTATAACAAAATTTAAGCAAATCTAAGAAAACAGTTTTAACAGCCGCTGCTCAGCCCTGCCGTTATCCCCGCTCCACGTCTGGGCGCCAATTTAATGTTTTGGTTTCGGCTGCCGCCGGCAACAAAAGCGCCACGCGGCCGCCCCTCCCCCCGCCGGCGTGCGGAGGAGAATGGAAAGAAAGAGGCAGAAACTGGTGGGTCGGGATAAGGGCAGTTTAACAGAACAGCAAACAGAGGGAAAACAGGAACAACAACGATACAAATAAGGAGAAAACACAACCACGAACCGTACCACGAACAGCCGCTCTCCCGAAACCGGACCGGCGCTGCGCCCGCCCCAAGCCGCGAGAGCCTTCCTGCCGCACCGCCCCCCCCCCCACCGGAACCCAGCGTGACGGCACATGGTATGGAATACCAGGCTCTGTTTGGCCAGGTGGGGTCAGCCCCCACCCCCCGGCTGTGCCCCTTCCTGGATTCCAGTGAAAATTAACCCTGTTCTGGCCAAACCCAGGACATCAGCATAGGTAGGCCTTCCTTGAACAAAGCAGCTGATGCTTTCCAAAGGAGGACTTCAAATTTGAAAGCTTGCTGCGTCCTTGTTACTGAACAGGGCAATCCAGGCAGGATCTCCAAGAGTGACCCAGAGCCCCCTGTTCTGTTGGTCATGTTCACTCCCCAGCGCCCAGCAATGCCTCCATCTCCCCTCTACCTTTGCAGGGATATTGGTGGTAACGAACACTGGGTAAATGTGGTGGCCTGGGGTCCTCCTGTGAGGGTTCTAAGCATCAGCTGCCACAGAGGTAGCAAGGACTTGGTTCAGGCTGCCTAGAAATACAGTAGAGGCTGTGCCCGAGACACAGGGTCTTAGGCCCCTGGGAGAAGTCATCTTGGGCACAACTCAGACATGGTCTACTACTCCCTGCTGTTCATGATATGCTACCTCTGTGGCCATGTTCCTTGGCCACGGTCAGGATAGGAGCAAATGCTGGTGATGTGAGGCAATGCTCTTCTAGTTATGAACCAAGACCTAGTCTGAAGGGTTTCACAGCATCTTCAGATGCCAGTTGACCTAGGAGAAGCTGACCCTGTGCTGGTTATATTATCTGGGTTGTTTATCTCCAGCTTTTGCTTTGGAACTCTCTTGTAGCACCTCAGCTGAACCCTAGTATATGTGTACTTTTAAATACCCCCAGCTGCTATCACTTCCCTGAAAAACAACCTCTGGCTAAGATTTAAGATCCAGGTTCCTCAGTGAAACACCAGCTGGAGAAGGTGCTCAGGGAAGCCTCAGACTGACACAGATCTACCCACACATCCCAAAGCATGTAATTGTAACCTCTCCCACTCACACCCAGAACAGGGCAGGAACAGCTACCTCTTGGGTTTTTGAGTCTCTACGGGCCGTGCTTTGTGCATCCACGAGGAGGTAAGGGAGACCAAACTCTCACCAAACCCCCTCCTGCTTTGCTGAGTGGTGAGGGAGTAGCATTATGTCACATTTGGGTTTGATCCATCAATGAAGGTCTTAACGGGGACTGCTTATTTGTTCCCCTCTCCTTTACACATCCGAACTAGCACACACTCTCCCTGAAGCCCAGGAGAGACGCCACAATGTGCAGGAAAGCAGTCTCGAGCTGGGACCAAGCAGAGCCTTGAAACGCTGCTGTGGATGTAACTTCCCGGCTGTGACATTCTGCTCCACTTTGTGACACTTGAGGCAACATTATTAAATTCCTTACTTCCAACACCCTCATTTGAAGCGAAGCATCTTCCGCAGCCCTAATGTTTGCTCTCAGCCTCACAGCTGGGGAAAACGAGCAGCTGTTTGGCGGTTCAAAAGGAACAGAACAATAACCCACTGAGGCTACTTCTCCTGTATGTGGATGCATGAGTCAGATGGATAATTGGACAATGCAGATCAGTTAAGCCTAATTCAGTTAATAGAATTAATTTGCAAATTATTACACATTAGGTGAATCAGCTGCAATTCACTTTTGACAGAAATGTTAAAAAATATTAAAGTGGTTACAATGAAACATAGATAAATATTGCTGTTGAAAATGTTCCGAAGAAGGCAGTTGCAATGTGGAAGTTTTTGTCTGCAAAGGCTGAGGATGCATAGATTTAAGTTACATGAAATCCTTGAGGTGGGAAGCATATTTTCTTCCTGGCTTGCATGGCTTTCACCACCCTGACAACTCTCTATGGATCTTAAATAATCATTAGAGACAGGCTGAGAGAGTTCTGACTGGGATCCAGGCATCGATGTTGTTGGGATTGAGACATGGGTGTTTGGTGTAAGGAGAAGGAAAGAAATGGTTTTAAATTTGAAAGCTGGCATAAGAATGTCTGTTGGTAAAATGATCTATCTGGCCCTCTCACACTCATTCCAACAAAGCTTGGAAACATGTCTGGGCTACTGTTATTAAGTGACACACACTTAGAGCAGATATGTGTCTGATATGTGAATCAGCTCGGTGTCTTCAGGGTGGCGATCACTGAGCGGGGAAACACCGGTAGTGTTTTAGATGTTATCAGAACGCTGAAAAATGCTTTGGTCTGGTACAGTTAATGGGATGTCCTGAGCAAAAGTACATCTGCAGCTGCTGGAGCACTAAGACAACTTAGGAAGATGCTGAGCTCTGAGGTGTGTGAGGTGTTTGCTCTGAGGAGCCAACTGAAGGGGCAAGCTGAACACAGGAGAACACGTCTCCCCATGACAAAGTAGAAAACCTCTGTTGTCGGCTTGATTGTGCAATGATGGCAAAACCTGACATTGAACAAAAGTGTCTGTAGGAAGAAGATCAAATCATGGCTGCATCAGCTTAGCAGTTTAATCTGACACCTCCCTGGAATCAACTAGCACCTGAAATGCATATTGCTATGGTGCTCGGTTGCTTCACAGTATGAATCCGCGTTCCTTCTGAGCTATAAATATGGGGTTTGATCCTGAACAGGTATAAATAGTGCCCTTCTGTAGATCTCAGTACATGTCTGGCAGTGTGTACTTGCTTTGGATCTCACTGATCAACACCATGTACACAGGATTTCCTCAGTAGTGCAAAATGGGTAACAGTTTTAATGAATTACTTGTTTCTTTTTAATGATGATCCTTTATATTCTGCTTTACTGACATTTTCCTGTGTGGCAAGGATTCATGGGTTTAGATAAGCTTTTATAAAGAACTTCACTGCAATCAGTTCGACTTCACATGAAAGCAATGGAGTTGCCAGAAAACCTAACCTGCCTAAAGAAAGGATTACCTATAACATTTTTCTTCTGTGTGTAAAACTTAACAGGCGTGCTGTTGTACCTTTCTGTAAGGATTTAAAATAGTGAAACAGCCATAACAGTTACATTGCCCAGCTGCTGAATTATACATCGAGAAAATTGACCTAGCGTTACGCTGTGTCTATCAAACTTAGAGCCTCCTGGCTCGCAGTCACAGCTTGTCAGGTTTGATGGGGAGCTGGTTAAACACAGTGTCAGAGCAGGTTACCTGGGGCGGTGTACAGAAGGCTGCTCACCAGTCAGCTGGCAGCCCGGTGGTACCTATCAAATCCAGCAAAATACTGGTAATTCATTCATGATGTAGACTTCCAGTGATGGAGTTGTGGGCTCCGCTTTTCCATGTCAATGTTTTGTAACCGTGAATGAGAAACCAGCCACCCTCCCCAAGCACTGCTGGCTCTTCACAGCCTCCTGCTCCTCGCACACACGTTACGATACCCAGGCCACACACAGTGGTAGCTGAAAGCCCCCAGTTCCCAGCTGCAGGGTATAGGCACCATGGCAGCTCACCAGGCTGGCCAGACCTCATCCTCACGTGGCCTTCTGCTGTCTGGCCCAAGGCACCTCCTGTGGTGGCCCCTGACTGCCCCGCAGCAAGCTCGGGGCAGGGGCGATACCAAGGGTGGATTCAGGTTCTCTGCCTGATCCCTTTGCAGCTGGGCAGGCATCAGGGCACCTTCCCCTCCAACTGCTATTCTCACCGCTGTCCCTCGACGCTCAGCCTGCAGCTGAAACCGCGCTCAGCAGGAGAGGCAGAAGTGAACGGAGCAATTCAGAGTTATAAATCAACAGACCAACGCAGAGCCCTTCCTTTTGAATTTGCATCAAGCCGAACAAAACGAGTGTCAGCGTTAAGCCGACTGTAATGCTGTTGCCTCTGCCTGGTTTTAGGCAGACTGCTAAGATGAAGACCCACATCGCTGACTAAACGGCCCTCGTGCAATCAAGACGCAGATCTGACTGAAGGAGTACAGACTTTGGCCCTGCCGAAGAGTCACATTAAGATGCGACAAGAAAAACTGTGGGTGAAACTCTGCCAGAGCGGTGTGCAGCTGGGGGGACGGCACAGAACCTTTGCTGCGGAGCTCTTCTCCAGAACACGCCAGCAAAGACTAAACAGCCCTGGGCTCTGGTAATCTTCATCCAGCTTGAAAGGAGGCTCTGCAGGCCAGAGTTCAGAGAGACCTGCGGGCCCAGAACGTTCGTCAGTCCTAGAGCACATCAAGTCCTGCCACAGCGAGAAAAACAGAGCCAGAAAGCCAACTGCGTGTTTGTAGGGCCTTTGACCCCGCCACGGCTCTAATGAGATGTCACAGAAACGTTACGTATAAGACCAGGCGCGTATGTGGACAGTAGCTGACGTGCCGCAAAAGCCTTTTGTTTGTGTGGTCCTGCACGTAGCTCAGGCAGCGGCTTTCTCAGCTGGCAGCAGGGAAGTGCTGCGAGGTGCCCAGCGCAGAGGGGAACTTCGCTGTCAGGACACCCAGACATGAACCTCGGCATGCGACGCACCACGGCCGGGCTGGGGCTTTAACCATCGCTTCACCCAAAGCGCCCCGTGCTGTTCAACGTTTCACAGCTCAGCACACAGTAAATTGATTCTTTTACTAGGTCAGGCCTGGTAACAGGCGTTGATTTAAGCAGCTTATCGCAACAGATGACTAAACGCTGTTCCTAAATGGCGGCTCTGTATGATCAGAGAGAGGATGGATTCTGCTCCGGGTGACACATCACCAGGGACACAGCAGTGCTGGGAGCATGGCAGAGCGGGAAAATCGGCCTCTGCTATCTGCTAGCGCTTTCAGGGAACACCAAATGTTGTTTACTTCCTAATCTTCCTACAGAATACAAAGAATTGCTGCTCTGGGCTATTTCAGAGAGATAATGCGAGTGACTCACTCGAGTTGTATATTGACCTCAGGCACCGTAAAGATATCTTTTACAGTGCTTTTAAAAACAGTTAATGCAGATATCTGCACTTCTCAAGATGCCTGGAGTGCACTTAAGAGATTTTCATGAGGTGTTACACCACGCACATCTGGTCATGCCCCATGTTGTTTGTTATTATTAGTCAACATGCCCCTAATCATTGGTCATACCCTCTGCCAGGCTGTATCCCCTGCGCTGACGCAGCTTCGCAATTCGTGTTTACAGTCTTCGTTCACCTACGTGTAGCTCTAGAAGAACCACAGTGATTGTAATTGGTGACAGGTGCATACTAAACCCTATGTTCAGGTACGGAAGTAGGTTCTGTGACCAGCTTTTATCTCTAAACTCTGAGATAAAACCTGACCTAAATTCCCACAGATTCTTGAAAATGTTTGGTTACAGACCTAACTACCCACCACTATATTTGCTTTTTTTGTGTGTCTTGCCAGCGTGAATACTAGATGCTTTGAGGCAGAGATTTTGCTAGGCAGGGAAACCACTTGTGCCATGTTGCCTACAGTCATTATCCACTGAGTGAGATGCCTGCTCATGGCTTCTACTTTCTAGAAGTGACTTTTAAAGACAATCTTTCTCAGGCTCTGCTTTTCCCCACAGATCATCTGTCTTTATCCTTTAAGTCTCCACTGTCCCCATTATACCTGTCTGAGCTCACCCACTGGCCTCATATTCCCTCTCTCTCACTGTCTCTCAGTTGCCTTTCAGCTTCACCAGGTCACAGCAGATCAAAACACAGGACCCTCTCTCTCCTACACATCCTGCTTGCAGGGCCCAGGAGCACTGCAGTTTCACTAGGGTGACCCCAGACCCACAATACGCGAACCTGGGTCCTATTTACGTGGTTACCCAGCAAAGTTCTCATCTATATTGCAAACACAAGCATGAAGGAGACACAGTCCAGGAACAGAGAGTCGGTCCCACTGAAAGAAGACACAGCCCACAGCTCCTTTTTGCCTGAAGGCTGAAGTTACAACTGCCTGCCATGGAGTCCGTTTTGAGCTGCAGCCCTGTGAGGAGCAACAGGCATGTTCGAGGAGCGATGGGCCCAAGGTGGTGTCACAGGAAGGGACCACAAAATCAACAAAATGGGGCTCAACAGGGATCACCACCAGCATTCTGCATGAGAGCAAGGAAGTGCCTACAGGGAACCATTATGGAGAAATCCCCAAAACCCCTTCCGGGAAATCACCGTGCTGTGGGGCCTCTCTGAAGTGCCTGTACTTTAATGCACACAGTGTGGGCAATAGGCACGATGAGTTAGAGATCTGTGTGTGGCTGCAGGGCTACACTCTCATCGGGACCACAGAGACGTGGTGGGATGGTTCCTGTGGCTGGAGTGTTGCAACGGAGGGATACACGCTCTTTAGCAAGGATGGGCTGGGAAGACAAGGAGGGGGGTTGTCCTTTCTGTGAGAGAGCAGCTGGAGTGCATGGAGCTCTGTCTGGGGATAGATGAGGAACCAACTGAAAGCTTACAGGTAAGGATTAAAGAGAAGACAGGTAGGGGTGACACTGTAGTGGATGTCTGCTATAGGCCACTTGACAAGCGGATGAGGCCCTCTACAGACAGATAGGAGCATCCTCACATCCGCCAGCACTGCTCCTCATGAAGCACTTCAGCCACCCCGGGTATCTACTGGAGGGACAACACAGCATGGCATAAGGAATCCAGGAGGTTGCTGGAGTACATCACTGACAACTTCCACACCCAAGTGGTAAAGGAGCCAATGAGGACTGGTGCTCTGCTAGACCTCATACTGACAAACAACAAGGGACTTACTGGGGATATGAAGGTCAAAGGCAGCCTTGGCTGCAATGACCATGCGGTGGTGGAGTTCAGGATCCTGAAGGGAGGGAGCAGGGTAAAAAGCAACCTCACAACCCCAGACTTCAGAAGAGCAGACCGGCATCTTCAAAGATCTACTCAGAAGAGTCCCATGGGATAAGGACCTGGAGGAAGAAGGACCCAAGAAAGCTGGTTAATATTCAAGGATAACCTCCTCCAAGCTCAGGATCAGTCCATCCCAATGAGTTGGAAGTCAAGCAAAAAAGCCAGGACACCTGTGTGAATGAACAAGGGGCTCCTAGCCAAACTTAAACACAAAAAGGAAGCATAGAGGGTGGAAGCAAGGATGAGTATCCTGGAAGAAATAAGAGACCTTGCCCAATCATCCAGGCATGAGGTTCAGAAAGCTAAAACCCAGCAGGATTTAAACCTAGCAAGGGATGTCAAAGACAAGAAGAAGGGCTTCTATGAGTACATAGGTGACAAAACAAAGAGTAGGGAAAACGTGGGCTCACTGCTGAATAAGGCGGGGGACCTGGTTACACACGATATGGAAAAGGTTGAAGTACCGAATGCCGCCTTTGCCTCAGCCTTTGCTAGCAAAAATGGCCTTCAGGAATCCATCTGAACATCACCTTTTTTACTTTGAGGGTGACTGAGCACTAGCACAGGTTGCCTAGAGAGTCTCTGTCCTTGGAAATATTCAAAAGCCATCTGGACATGTTCCTGGGCAACCAGCTCTAGGCGACCCTGCTTGAGCAGAGGGGCTGGATCAGATGACCTCCAGAGGTCCCTTCCAACCTCAACCATTCTGTGATTATGTAATGACTATTGGCTGATCAGTAAGTGACAAGTGAGCGGAAAAAGGAAGGGATAGGAACATGTATATTCCGTTCTATATCACTTTTGTTCTTTCTTCCCCATACTCAGTCAAAAGCTGGTAAAAGAACGCCATTTCCCTCACTTACCACCATGGAAATTTGGAAGAATCCCTCCCTTATCAATGCATGCAGGTCTGTGCAATCTCAAATCAGCATGACAAAAATCAGTCCCTGAAACACTAAGAAATTATCATCTGGTGGATCTCTTAATAATCTTCACATTAAGACGGAAATGTTTTCCAGAAACTCAAAAAACTCTGCGCACTGTCAGATGCAAGTCACTCACCTCAAGCAACTACAAGCAAAGCTAGTTACAATTAAACAGCTCATGATGAGTCTTAGATTATCTTTTGGATAGACCTGTCTAGGTTAAGCTTAGACTACATTAATGAGAGAATCTGGGAAGGAAGGAAAGCCAAATAAGTTTCTCTCCAGTGAAAACAAACAGAGGGGCATTGTTTAAACAAGCCAGCACATGCCTTACTGACTTTCATTTGGTTGATTAGGTTTTTGGGTGTGGTTTTGTTTTTTTTTTTTTGGGGGGGGGGTGGAGCATTTAAAGCATAATGGTACTTTAATGGCATATCTGCAAACATTTCCACTTTTTCTTTGGTAAATGCACTAAGGAAGGATTGATCCTCCACAACAACTGCAATGTACTCAAGCAGTTCTTTACAGGTATACCCTTCCACTTCTACATAAGTAAGGAGGAAAAATATTGATTCTGAGAATGGTAATAAAGACTAGGAATTTAATAGCATTCTAATACACAACTTCAATGTGTGGTTTTTGTTCTTCTAATCAGTGCATTACAGGAATAAATACATAAAATACAACTGTGATTGCACAGATTAAAGTATTCATTACAAGAGGTGGTAAATTATGGTGCGCTCAAGATTTTATGTAAAATCCACTGAATTAATTGAGTATACTTAGATTCCAATGGGCTTTGGCTGAGTCCCTTAATGATATTAAAATCCATCTGTTATTAAACATCATGTTTAATATAACAGTACACAAACGTAGCGATTTGTAAATATCATTATGCAAAAGTTCAGGCCCAGTCATGTTCCTCTTGAAGTCTGCAACATAATTTCTGTAGACATTAATAAGAATCGGTCTGGGATATCCATTTTTAATTGCACTGTATACAAGTATTGACAGAAGAATACAATACGGTAGTCACAAAATTAAAGAGGCTTCTATGAAATGTACAAAGAGCAGCACAGAATCAATGAATTACAAGCAGTATTTCAAAAAACAATAAATCAGACTTGGCAGTTTTGGAAAACAGTACTCAAGAAAAAGGCAAATGAATTGGCACAGTTTAACAACCTAATTTCTAAGTGCACTTTATAATAACTCTCCTTACAAGCTGCTGTTTTCCCAGAAGATGACGATGACAAAAAGCCTCATTAGAACATCACTGTTCTATAGCGACACGTTTTATTGCATTGCCAGCTCTGAATCTAAAAAAAAAAGACACCCTCCCAAAAAAAACTCCTATAAAGGTTCCTAAAAACCTTGTTTTCTTTTGTTATCATCAAAAAATAGCAACATAGCACTTCCACATGTTTGTGAGTACTCATAACTCTATTTTTAAAAAAAATAGAAGTTAAAGAAAAGTGATTTTTGTCTTAGCTTCAAAAATAATGTAAAGAAACATTTAAGAACAGGATATTTCAATGATCCGAGAGATATGTACAATGCTTATGAATGCAGACTTGAGAACCTGTTGATCCTGAGTAAGTGTAATTGAAGACCGGCAGGATCAGGCTCTTAGCTTCACCCATTCTAAGCTTTTCCACAATCTGCCCTAGGCTAAAAAGTATAGATACAGTACATACTCTGTGTGCTGATTTATACAAAAGGTCTTTTACAGCTCTAACCCTGTTATTGCTAGGCTAAAAACGAACATTTGGAACAAACTACATGAATCATAAAGGATAAAATTGAGAAGCAGCTTCTGACGACTGAATTTCCACTTGAGCCATTTTAAACTGAGTACACTGTAGCCATTTGCGGAGCACAGATGAGCTATTATTCATTTGTCCTGACCCCTGTAACATCCTTAGGCTGTGATGGTTGACATTGCTCTGGATGGCTTGGAGGCGTAGCTGGAGTCCAGCAGATAAATGCTGTTGAAATAATGCAAAACATTCAGTTTCATTCCTTTAATACACACATTAATAGAGCACTGTGAAAGGTACTGGTTGTTGGCCAGGGAAAGTTCCTCCACTGCCCCAATGTCACATTTCTTCCACATCCGGCTCTGTAGCATTGCCATGAAAGGCAAACATGCTGACAGAAACAACTCCTTACTGAGACTAACTCCAACACTTTTATTCTCATCACCAAAATTCTCTTGACTGGTAAACCACACTGATCCACCTTGCTCTCTCTTACAAACAGGGCCAGCTGGCACAGTTTTACCCAAGCAAGCAGGCCCACAATATCTGCTATAGAACCAAAATCCATCTCCTGGGTCAAGAGTCCCAATCCTGATTTGCCAGGGGGCTCTCAAGCCTAAGACATCAAGAAAACCACAGCACAGGGAACAACCAATCTCAGTGAACAGGGAAGAAAGGCCCTGCCGCAGAACCTGGTTAGAGGAAAGTGTTTCAGAAGGGAAAGGGAGAGCTGTACCGATTACAGGACAAGTATCTTAGCTGATGATGCTCTGTGTACGCTCACACCTGAGACCTTCAGTGCTGAGCCATCCAGTGCACCTGGACACGCTACAATGAGACCACATCACTAAGATTAAAAGGAGAAGGTACTAGAAACAACTTACCTTTAGATTTGACTGTATCATTGGCAACCACATAGGTATGAGCTGTAAGATGAGAGGTGTATTTTGTTATTACACAAGTGACTGTAGACATGCTCCAGTTACTGAGAGACAGAAGGGTATATCTAATGCATTTTGCTGTCCAAATGGACATAGCCTGAACCACAACTCTGAAAATATGGTTATTCTTAAATGATGCATATGTTTTGGGGCAGGTAACTCTCAGAGGTAAAGAAGCCAACTTCTCTTGTTTGTAGCTTGATGAATCACCAGTAGCAATTACTGATTACCTTGTTTAAGGCAACGATGAGAGTACAGAATAAAAACTTGTTAAAGGAAATCACTTCTTATTTTCCTTATGAGGGTGTTTCTGTATGTGCCAGTGAGCAATACTGGAACAAATACCGTAAGCATTCTGCATGGCGAGGTAGAGATCAAGAACTGAACAAACATGCTGCAGCAATTCCTAATCATAGGCCAGATATTTAAATGGTAACTATTCTTTTATAAGCCACTACTCACATCAGTGCTTCACTGCAGAATGTGACCTGTAGGCCTGGGAGCACGGGCAAAAGCTCTTAACTATCTAGAACAACAAGGTGAGGAAGTTTGCGCATGTCACCCATGATTGGATTGATCTGTATTTCAGTCTCCTGTTATTCACAGAACTTTTATTTCTGAGTAAGCATAACATGACAAGCCTATGGTAGACAGAACAGCAATTCTAGCAAAGGTATTCATGTTCTCCAATATCAATTTAACCACTGAGGTTATTGTTCTAAAATGTTCCTCCAAATGGCATTAAAACTTGCAATTTGCCAATTATGCTACTGGGAGCTGCAAGTTAAACCTAATCACTATTGACAATATTAGATAAAGTGCTGTTTCCCTTGTGCAAGGAATGATAATTGTTTCAGTTTCAGTGCTGTTTTGCTGGAGAATCATATGCAGCTCTGTCAGGACTGATTACTTAGTCTGCCACATGAAGAACCATACTCAAACCTCAGCCCTTACAGATAGATGAATGCCAAAACAGCTGAAATGCAGCCAGATGCAGACAACGCCCGTCCTTCCATGGACTCTCACACTAATGAAGTGCTTAATAAGATCCACTGACTGCAAGTCCTGATGTATTTTTTGGAGCAGAGGGAACAGTTAAGCATACTGAGAAGCCATGCTCCATGTCCCGCTGCCATCAACAAAAAGTCACCGAAAATTTCATCCAGCATTAATGAAGTTCTTATGGAGCTAGCCAGTGGTGACAGGGCTGGTGCCAGAAGTATGTCAAGCAAGGAGAGAAGCTAGGCAGAAAGCTCAGGGTACCCCTGTGCATCTGAACCAATTCACTGCACACCTTTTACAGTCAGCTGAGAGAATCGATCACTTCTAGCATTCAGTTCATCTTGTCCCAAGGCAGGTATCTAAAATAGATCAAGATGAATCATGTCCAAAAATACCTGTTTATCTCCACTGACTATAAAGGGCACTCAGGGAAAATAGCTCATACTGATATCTACATTGTAGAGGTCTAAGGTTAGATACAGATCGTTGCCCTCCAGCGCCACTTCTGTCTTGCTAGGTCTGGACACATTGAGGGAAACGGAACATTCTGCTGCAGGCACAAGCAAGCAAACCTTCCACTGCTGCAGCTGCCACTTAGATAAACGAGACAAGGAGACACTTATCTTAAAGCACTTGAGTTTTATTACCTAATCCCCAGCCAGCCTTGTCTTCACAAATGAAGAATATATCAAGTTAGTTAGAAAGAACAGCTGGAAGAACAGACTGCTGTCAGACACTGTCAATTTTTTTTTTTTGAGTTTATATTTTCAACAGAATTATGTTGATTCCAGCACAAGTTTTGGTGGAAACAATGCTGGAGAACAGGCTGGTCGCTGTGCTTTTCTGGCCCCCCAAATCTGCTGCCTGCCCAGTTTTCTAGAATTCTACCCAGCAGCTGCTGGAGCTGCCTAAAATCCCTGGGTCTCTGCAAAACATGCAGTGGCTTGTCGAACTGCTCACTTCACTGTAGTAGGCTCCCAGATTCCTCAGACATACATCTGATGGTCAGAGAGTTGTGATCAGCAAGGAGCTGGTCTCTGTCATCAATGACTGTCCTGCTATGGCTAGTTTCCCAGTTCCTTTCACATAGAATAAAAGGAGGAAAGTTGAACACTTTCATTTCAGCCGTCCTAAAGCAGAATGCTTTCCCTCAGAGGAATATATAATTAACTAAATATATATGTTGGTATGTGTGCATCTACGTAAATGTATATATACATATCTCACTCCAACTTAGAAAGAAGAACAAATACATAACATTTGAAATATTTTCACAGGAAAGAAACTTTGTTTTCCTCACTACATTAGTAAAGATAGTCTAACATCAGATCCAAAAAACATCCTCTGAGAATAAAGGGAATGTCACAAAGACTATAGGAAGCAATCAAGACATGTCTCAATGCTATCAGTGTGAGTTTAAATTTAATAGCAAAGGCCAAAACAGTACCAGGAGGACGAAACCTCATTGCACCAGCAGAAGGACAAGATGTAAAACCGCTTATCTCAGGCATAAAGAAAGCTCATCTCGGGCATAAAGAAAGCTCTTCTTTCAGTGAAGGACAGTGGAATTGTTTACATCTTTTCTTTCCCTCTTGTTTTAGAGCCTATTTTCCCCTCACTTGTCGTACAGAAAAACGGCCACCTAAGACAGCTATGCCACAAACCACCTGGCATCACATGACATGCACTACTTTCTCATTGTGGTGTATTAAAAGTATATGTGTGTTGAATCATGCAATGACTTCATTAAGAAATGAAGTTTTTGCAGCACCTGATTCCTTAGGTGGAATAAAAACCACTGTACTAAACATAATTACATGAATGATAAATTGTCACAATTTACCAGTCCTACTGCACTCAGTTCCAAGAGGGAGTCATTGGGAATTATTAATTTTGCTGAACGAATCTTCAAAAGAGTGTTAAGAATGTTCTGTTTACAAAAATCTCTGTCACTACATCTTTTCCTTCAGTGAAAACTAACTCTTTGAAGGACTTCAAACACACATTAAGTATTTCCCCAAATCATGACATTTACTTTTGAGATCTACAATACATTTTTTTTACAATTAATTAGTTCTAAAAAAATTAGTAACCTGGGACTATGAATCCTATAATAGTATTATGTATGTATATTATTCCTGCAGAATTTCACTTCAGGGCTAAGTAAAGGGGATTTGGTCACGCTGATTCTTCCATCTCCCATCTACCGAACACGAAAGAAAGTTTAGCATCTTAACTCTGAATTTCACAGGTTTATGCACTTGATTTTGCAGTAGAAACAATGTCATTTTAACCTGATTTAGCATATTATTGATATATACTCTCAAATATAACCCCCTGAAAGCATTCATTTGAATTGTGACAGGAATTTGGCCCCAAAGGCCTCTCTTTTCACAGCTTTAAAGCCATTCTTTATCCTTGTCAAATTCTGGACATCTTGGACTGGCTGAAAGAGAAGCCCATATGTCTTCCAGGGACAGCCATAATCACTTTAACACCCCATAGTGACAGAGTTTCTGTAGTGAATCAAGTCATTACTGACTATAAATCTGTATTTTCACAGTGAGTGTGAAAACTTTCATGCCAGCTGACATCAAGACTTTCAATTTTAGCTGCTTCATTTTCAATTCATGCTTGACCATAGACGACTGGAATAAAACAACAGTCAGAGGTTTCTTTTATGGCAACAGAAGAACTATACAAACCAACATATTTCAGTTAGATTCAGAGTGCGTTTAACAACTTGATTCGTTGACATTTTATGTGAAAACTCCCTTCAGAATAATGCAGTGGGAAAACACATAAAAAAGGCTAGTAAAATCAATTTATGCTTGTAAGCCTACCTCAGTCTTTCGGGAATCTGTTCTGAAAACGCTGTGGTGACCCACAGGAGCCTGACCACTGATTTGCAAAAAAAGAATTTTACATGAATGAAGCATACAGAAAAAGCATACCCTGTTACACACCCTAGGGGAAGAAGATTCACTTTTGAATAATATTTGACTAAGTCAGACACTTAGGCATAGAATAACAAGGAAGCCACTGTGCCACAAAGTTTTTCTTACCAACCTAAAAGAAGGCAAGGATCAGAACAGTGAGGTAACCTGCAAAGGAACCTATGATGATTAAAAGTTACAGAATGCCTCAAAATTCAGACAGTACCTAGAGGTTCTCAAAGTCAGTGACACCAGCCGAGTCTATCACAGAAATAAGACCGCTGCAACAATGGAAGGAGGAATTAGATCAGAAGTTCATTTACAAAAAAAAAATCTGGAGAACTTGGATTTGATATTATGGTCAGGTCTTACTTCTTGCCAGAGTTTTTGTTTTTTGTTATGCTCTACTAAGTTTTATTTCCGCATCAGCATTAAACCTCATCTTCTTCCACTTTCTTTTTTTGAGTGAAAGGGGAAGCAGAAGACAGTATGTCTAAAAATCACAATAGACAGGCAACATCATTAACTAAATATTCATAGTGTGGTATGCCTACCTTTACAAAGATAGTAGAATTGCATTCCTGTAAAGCCTCCATCAAACTAATCACATGCAGGCACACCATTTCCACCATCTTGGGGGGGGAAAAAAAAAAAATCAAGCATAGAACCAAATTAGTGTTCAGCATAACAGTGTTGTAAGCTAAGCCAACAGTCTCTAAAAAGAATCATCCTGTATTTGCATGGGAGTTATACTGAATCACTAGTATTCATTTATCACTAGTGCATTTATTAACCACTGACATATAAGATTAAATATTACATGAGCACATAAAGGACATTTTTCTTTGTTTAGTTTTCCCCTGATGCGACAACACCTATCTGTTAAATATTTCAAAGTGCTTGGTGTATTTTAATTCATATCACACATCAAAACAAGTTGCCTTCAGCTTTGTTCTCTTCAGACTTCATAAATCCTTTTCATGCTTTGCTGTGTAGTTCTCATCAATCAGTGTGTCAGAAATTGATATTTTTATTTACTGAATCTTTTAAAATTAACATACACACCAAATCCATCTTTTTTTTCCTCCCCATCAAAAGAGAATTTATTATTCTGAACTGGCAACTACTCCACAATTCTTCTATTTTGTACCATGAATTACAACAGATGCAAATATCAGTTGTTTGGTAGTAGACAGCATGTTATGTTTTATACTATGTAAATTCATTGGTACAAGATAAACACCGTGAGCCAGCAGTATTTACAGTGCCTGTCTGAACAATGTGCAAATTCCCCTCAATAATAAGAAACTTAGCTTTTATATTGTGCTTTTCATCTTCAAAGCGCTTTACAAACACTAACTAATTAACCTCAACACCCCTGTGAGACAGGCAAGTATTATTATCTACATTTCATAGAGCAATAGCTGAGGCAGAGAGTTTAGTAACTTGCACTAAAGCCACATAATGAGATACTTTCAGAATAAGGATTGGAACTTGGGACTTCCAGGTCATATTCTTGTCCTCAGGCTTGACAAGAAGCCTTTGTGTCTGACCACACAACTGGCTAGTTAGAAGCGTTATGTGCTTCTCCCTTTCATTCAGATGGAGCTTCATGAACTACTGTTCCCAACAGTGGCTTGTCAACCACAGAGACCTCACTAGATGTCAGAGGCTAAAATATCATTTAAAGACAGCTTCAGATGGTCCTTCCCTGATATGGACAAGACACAAGGGAATAGTAACTGGTTCAAAGACGTTCAAGTGCAGCCCGTGCAATTACAGTTGAAAGGGCAAAGGCCCATACCTGCCTGGCGTGGAAGATGTTTCACATGGGGAAGCAGGAATTACATGAAATAATTTCCATATAGATAGCAGGTCTCCATTTAAAGTAGAAGAAAAACCCCAACCAAAGAATGAGAATCCCAAACCTTAAGAGCACCCGACTTCGAGGACTGGGCCACATGTAAAGAATCTTTCTCACTCAAAGCTAATCGCAGGTTGTCCAAAGCCAGAGCTGCCAGTTAACACCTCAGTTAAAGTTAAAAAGTTTTGACAAGTCATGACAAGTCTGTCATGTTTGTGGGAAGTGGGAAACACAATACATCTTGCCCACCAGAAACAAGCTCTCAACCCTAAGCCTGAAGGTACAGAGAATCATTAGTCAATGAGAAACAAAGGTAGCACCTATGAGAACACTGCTGGAACTCCTCTAGGTTCTTATTGTACAAAGCTGCTCCAACAGCCATGAGTAGTTGACATAAATAAAAGCTTAGAAGTTATTTCCAAAAAATGGTCTGGACCATTTCTGGACAGAGTGAACATTTCCCTTTCACAACTTCTCTCCAGAGATACCTCCTTCAAGTCATTCATTACTCAAAAATGTTTCCAGAGATATTTATGTAGCTTATTTTCGATAAGCAACCAATGGGGTATGAGTACTCAAGTGTCAGCATCTGTGTATTTTTTCACCATCATGTTGTAAAAAAAATTCAAATGGATATTCACAGAATTCCCCTAAAACAGTTCCTCCTGTAAGGCAGTCAGATGAAACAACAGGACCACTGTAAAGAGCAGGAAGATATATAAAATGAGACCTGATGCAGAGAGCCCTTAATCCAACAAGCAGTAACTCTGGCTCTTGATTCTGTTTCAGACAGATGCTGGCTAGATCCTATTTCAGGCCCACTGAGAGGTTACACCACTACTAATTAGCTTTCCCTTTAATTTCTCAAATGCATCAAAGTTGCTTTATAACTTTATTCATAGTTCAATGTATTCCACTGAAACAAAGCCAAGCCCTCTGGGTTTAATCTGTATGAAATCTGTACACAGCACCTGACTCACCACTTTGTTATGTGCCATGAGCTGTAGGATGCTAGGTGTCACTCGGCTCCAGAACTCCAGGGCTGTAAGGATTGCTGTAAAGCTAAATTCGTTCTGATTCTGTACTGTCGGAGCTACTGCTGTTTGTTCGCAATAGACTGTCCAGAGCTGAGCAAATATAAATGCATGGAAAAGGGAACACATGTGCAGAACAGATGTCTGTAAAAACAGAGGAAAAAGTTTATTTAAATAAAGTGTATTGGGATACAGTGCAGAGGCGTTCAAAGCACTCCTCTGTCATACATCCCACTGTGCACTCTTGCCCCTCACTTTCCCAAGTTTCCCTCCTGTTAGGAACTAGTAAGTCAAGTACACTCGATAACATCATTTCCATGTTTAGAAACTGCTTTTGTATTTACAGATTAAAATCTACATTTGCAAACACACACTCCCATGCAATCTTAGTGTCTGGCATTAAGGTCAGTCCCTTTAAAGAGGTTAGTTTTGCAGAACAGCTACTCAGGACTAGTTCTGAGACTTTTTCGATGCAAAACTCCACCACAATCTGTGGAAGGCCCGGCATGTATGGCTACATTTCGAAGATGCTGCTGGGGTAATTCATTCAGATTCTGATCACCTGAAAGGAAGGCTATTTTACAAAATACATCATCTTACATCTGTTCTGTTAATGTCATCCATTTCTACCTTGCTGGGACAGTCAAGGAAAGTAAGCTTTGAAAATCTAACAGAGAACTCATTTGGCATACTCAAGCATGGCTCTTTGCTAATACATGTTATATATCACCATGTCTGAGCCTCCAGGAGTGCTGGACATTAACTACTTCATTATGAGAAAGACGCTTCTGGCCAGAGATGTTTTCTCAGTTTGCAAGTGCAGCAGTGATTCATGCTCTGTGGCGGTATGACTGCACCAAACATTGCAATGGTTGCTTGGTAACTGGAAAGAGGTATTTGGAAGAGCAAAATAAAAGAGTCAAAGAAATGAACGGGAAGCACCAGTGTCTTGGCAGGGTGACAGGGAAGAAAGGGGGATTTTACGTACAATATAAATGTGCGATCATTCTGCTTCTGTTGCTAATAAAAACCTGGTTGGTGTCAAAGAGTGCTGCTATTTCTGTGTTAAAATACTGTCACAAATGGTTTATGATTTGCAATACCTTTTCTTGTCCAGAGCATCTTCAGAAAAACAGCTGTGCTTGAACCATCACTGTGTGTAATTAACTTTTGATCATAAAGTTACTTACAGATTATCTACTATACAACTAGAATAAATAACTTTCTAGAGATTTGCTACAGAGACGGTCATTGCTAAAGCTTCAGTTTGGAATTCAGTTTTTCCTTCCGCACTCGTGTGCTGAGATATCTTGTAATAGTTGAACCTCAGACTTACTTGTAGTGATTGCATCATCAGGTTTCTACCCAAGAAGAAGCAGCTATGCAAGAAAAACTACAGATATTTCTTGCCCTAGATCCCAGGTTGTAATAAGGTTTTACACCTCCTTTTTTCTTACAAAGAAATAAACAAGTGTTTGCAATAATAAGGCAAATATATCACATATCTCCAACTTAAAACACAGAATCCCTTACCTTTGATTGCTCTGGAAACCCAATCAGAATAACAATAAGGTGGTCAGCAATTTGTGAACCCGCATCCAGTGGAATAGGCATGCAAGATGATGGAGAATTTGGACAGACAACATTGTGTGTCAGAGACCCCAGAAGCAGCCAGGACAGCAAACGAATGTGAGAGACACATTCTATGAACTCTTTGGGCCTGTCAGGAAAGAGCAGATTTTATAATGATGCTGTTTTCTGGTTTTCCCCAAAATATGGAGTCTCCTTATGCACACTATGCAGACGCACCCTCAGTCTGCTGGAAGCACAGATCATTGATACAGCTTATGGGAAGACTAGAACCACACAGAACTTAGCAGACTTGACATACCATTAACAAGTCCAACAGAACATATCTGGTGGGTCTAAGAAACAGTCTCTATGAAAGGCTAAAATATTCACAGATTCACTGATTCCATACACAGTGATTTTTCACAGAGAAAACATCAGATGGGAAGGGTTGCCATAGTGGAAATGCTCCTCCCAGCTCCCCTGGACAGCACACGACTGACAGGGTGACTGCAAGAAACCCTTCATTCCACAGAGAGCTCCGAGGCAGGTGCCATGCCTTACTTCCACTGCGTTCCACTTCTCCATCGGTAAAGTGGAGTTCATTTCTCTTTTCCTTAGCCTCTCCTCGGACATTTGGACAGCATGCTTTGGAGGGCAGGGTCTATGCTTTTTTTGTGACACCTTAGTATTCATCCACCATCTCGTGCAACATCTAATTGTAAAGCAATGTGCTTATATAATCTAAAAAGGAGTACCACTTCTGGTGTCATCCTGTCTGACCCCTTGCTGCTACCAAGTTCAGATTACATACTTATTTGAATTCATAGGCACAGGAAAATAATAATTGGTTTTTGATCAATAAATCACTACTTACTAGGCCACTCTCACTACTGTTTTTCATTTCTAATTTGATGTCATTGTCAAGGACTTATAGACCCAAAGAGGCATTCCATTATTTTTTTTAAATAGACTCTGATATGCTCTTCCTGAAGTACCTATAGGGTCTTAAAGGAATTCACTACCTTCAACTCAGAACATGTAGTCCTTTTTTCACATGTGAGAAGCTAAAGCACAAGGAGATGATAACTCTGTATTTCCAAAACTAGATACGCTCTACATGAAAGTACATGCAGATGTATCTGCAGGAGCCGAAGCAGCGTAGTCCCTGGAATCCTGGGGCAGGCAGTCTGGAACAAAGTTGGGAGGTTTGCTGAAAACATACAGGTTTGTTGAAACACAGTCCAATGGTCTACACTCAAAACATCTCATTTGTTGTCATTGTAAGTCAAGGGACAGTATATCTCCCTTATTGTTGAAGGTAAAACACTGCAGATTAGGATTTCTTAGTGAAAAGGGGCAAAAAAAAAAAAATCTCTTCAAGAGTAGGATTTCTCTCATCTAACTTTAACCAGATGAAGTTAATATTTTTATCATCAAATCAATGGACTTACACTTACAGTTCTCACTCATTTGTACTCCATAATTTCAAAGGACATTTCTCATTGTATTCTCTATAATTCCCAACATCTATAATTCTAGGACTGATCAAGTACCTGTGTGCTTTTTGCTGTCAGTGTCTAGATTGAGAATCAAGTTAATTTCCAGGGTAACACAAGTCAAGGCAGTGGAGTTAGCTCCACCCTCCATTTGGCATGTACTTTAAACACCGCATTGATGAACTCCTCAGTTAAGGATCAGGGAGCTGCTGACCAGCTGTTGCAATGTCCCACTGCCGCCATTCCCTACTGCTGGTCTTATCTATGAAATATGGCAATAAAAACAGAATTTTGTCAAGATTTCCAACTCCTTTTAGTATTTATATAATCACAGAACAGTTTGGGTTGGAAGGAACCTTAAATATCATCTAGTTCCAACCCCCCTGCCATGGGCAGGGACACCTTCCACTAGACCAGGTTGCTCCAGTGCCCCACCATCCTCACAGCAAAGAATTTCTTTCTCATATCTAATCTAAATCTACCCTCTTTCGGTTTAAAGCGATTCTCCCTTGTCCTATCACTCCATGCCTTTGTAAAAAGTCCCTCTCCAGCTTTCTTTAGTCCCGCTTCAGGTACTGGAAGGCTGCTCTAAGGTGTCTCCAGAGCCTTCTCTTTTCCAGGTTGAATAACCCCAACTATCAGTCTTTCCTCACAGGAGAGGTGTTCCAGCCCTCTTTGCTTTTTTGTAGAAAAGCATTCTCACCCTTGTTGCATTGCAGAAGGAGGATGGTAAAGCCAGGGCAAATATCGGATCACAGCTTTGTTGTCTCTGTGGTTTCCTCGTGTGATTTCCATAGCAGCGATCTGAGCTAAACCAACTTTCAGATGTCCACCAAACGTGTCTTCGTGCAGTGGTTGAGAACAAGTCTTCATGTGACTCTGCAAGGCAAAGATCTAAGTTCCTCCAAGCAACAGCATATTCTATTTCATTTCCCTTCAATTCCTTTCTCAGGGTCTCCAACTGTGTCCACAAAACTACAGAACAAAACTCAGAAATAGACTTCAAAAAATTATCCAGTCCCTGTATTAGTAACAGCTTTATCATGTAGATCTTTCCACAGAGGGCCACATTTTGAAAAGCCCACACAAAACATGAATTGTGCAAAACGTATAGGCTCCTTTTGTATCAACAAACTCAACAGCTGATGAATACAAACTAATGGTTACACATGCAGACAGCTTAAGACAAGACGAAAGAATCTACCCATTTAACAAGCTAGCATCTGGGCAGGAAATGCCTTCCCTGTGCAATATTCCATTTACATGTACAGAAATAAGCTGTCACTTGTTCAACAGCAACATGACTATGTTGCACTATTCAGCTGCTACAAATGCCTTTAAGCCCTGGAAATAAAAGGGCTAAACCTTTTACCAAGAAACATGCAAATATTTATGCCTGGAAAGATAATTATTATCCTGCTTTGTCAGCTCTAAGTAATGGTTCATTGGTGCTTCTTGAGATACTTCTATATTTCTAATTAAGCTAATTTTGCACTACCTTTTGTTACTAGACTAACAGAACACATGCTGAGTGCATCTGCTTGCTTAAAGGAGAACCGTACACTTTGCAAAAGAACATCCAGGTCATCAGTTATTGAATTATTGTAACAGGATTAAAAAAAAAAAAAAAAAAATCAGTGAACAAACAATATTTGATAACAGATAAGTACCTGACCCCAGCAACTTACACTCTCAAAAATCACTTACTTGAAGTCTCTTTCAAGGGGGGGGGGGGGGAAGTACCAGCATAAATACCCAATAACTTTGTTACAGAGTTCAAAATTGGATGTATCTTTGACAGCATAGACTCTCCTCATAGGTGCAACGGTCCCTTCTACTGCACTCCCATACCATTCACTTGTCCTGCCAGCTTTGCAGAAGCTAGAAGCATCAAGGCCTAGTCACATTTCTGCCTCCATCTTATGTGCTGAAGGAAATCCACCACTGTGCAGGGCACCAGTACGTAGCTCAAAAGACTACGCTCTAACTTTGCCAGGTGTTGAGAAGCGACAGACGGTTCCACTAAAAGACATATTATGTTTTCCCTCTACAAAAAGGAGGATTTTAACCACCAAAGTTTCACCTCCTGCTCAGTGCTCACTTAGCACTCAGCTTCAGCTGGTACAATAAAACTACCTAGCGGGATAGTGTTATGCTAAATAGAACAAATGCCACCCCCTCCACAGCATTATGACTGTTAGTGATATATTAGCTGAAATATTACATTAATTTATTTAAGCTGTTAACAATAGATGCTACTTTGCCAGCAATTGAAACAGCTACACTTCTATTATTTCCCATTACAAAGCAGCAATGTTAGTTAGCCTAGTTCTTTTCCAAAATATCTTTAAGAATTTCTGTTTTGTAGGAAATTTAATAGATACTGGCTTCCCCCATGAAACAGAAATTCCAGGTTTTGACCAGATAATTATTACTAGGATGTTTTAATAACATTCATTCCTAAATAAAATGTTTTATGTTGACAGAAGTATTTTCCTATTATTCCTCTTACAATTTGGCATAAAACTAATGTACAGAAACCAAAAAAGTTTGGACTACAGACTTAAGTACTACTCATTTTTCCCTACCTCAACAGAATATAACCTGACAATGAAAACAACAGCATCCATAAGAAAAAAAGATACACACCCCTTTTTTTATTTTTTAGGTCAGTTACTGCAGTTTAACAACCTCTGAGCTTCCAATTAACTTAAGTGTCTATCTGTGTATATAAGCGACACAGGATTCCTCCAGAAGAGTGTAATTACTTGTGCAGGCAAGGAGTTTTATGTTTCCATGGCTTATATTAAACACAGCTACTTCTCACAGTGATTTTGGTATGACATTAGCTATTCTCAACATTTCAGAAAAACTTTTTATTAGCTTATCACAAACAGTTCAGAAGAATCAAGCTTGTGTTTTTAATGTGTGCTCACCATACTTGAATCAGCCTCCATTTCAACACTGCATAAGCTACTTTTTATTGATCCCCCAGAAGTGCCTAACCTGTAACAGTACTAACATTTTTTAAAAAAGAAGGGAAAAAAAAACAACCTGTCAGTCATCCTCAAAGACTTCCAATCGTTTTTCCTAGACAGGTTCATTACATAAAACATATTTTTGTTAAAAAAGTACATACGCTTTAGATCAACGTATGCCCAGAACCAACCTTTAATTTGGTTAAGGTATGCATATCTGCAATGAAATCCAGCACCTCCCCAACATATTGCCTCATGCATTCCATTGCTGCTGTTCCACACTAGAACATAAAAGAAATAAGTTTAAGTATGAGGTTTTGAATATGTTCATGTTTTTGTCTTTGTTTCTTGTTCACCAGAACACAATTCGTCTGTCTCAAATTCTTTATTTTACTTTTCAGTTAGATTAATTGGGAATAGGTATTCTTTGATGTTTTTCTCCTGACTGTAATATGCCCTTTTATCTGGCAATACTATGAAAAAATAGCCCAGTCACTGTAGCTTCTTCATACATCACACAATACTATTATCTGTGACAGCAACAAAAGATTAACTGATGAAATTTTCAGGAATATCCTTGTCACATCATCATCAAATTTATAGTGGTCCAGAATCAGAATCTTAAAAAGTCAACAAGAGTTTAACCACTCCTTTCTCCAAGCGGCTGAGCATTTCTGCAAGTGGAACCAATCAGGTACAATCCCAGAAAACAAAATTCAGTCTCAGACACAGATGCCCTTATGTTCACATTACTCATGATGGAAAAACAGTTTAAATGACTGGCCTGAAGTATTTTATGTGTAAACATCAATAAAGTGAACATCACTGCAATCTAAATTTTACTCTATTTTAAATTTTTTTTTTAAACTAACAAATGTTTTTTGGATATTCCTGAAGCAAAATAATTCAAAATAAAGCATTCCACTGGCACTTAGCCTAGTTACAATTTTCAAAAGGGGAGGCAAGGACTATAACAGATAAATGAAATCCTTTATGAACTGCTCCAGTTTGACCACAAAGGTATAAGCATTGAGAAGCGACCTGTGCCAGAGTAAGAATGACCTAAAAACCAGAAGGACTCGGCGTGGTGCTTGTATTCCCACAGTACAAGCTTTCATGATCCCTTCCCTAGAACACAGTGAGAAATGTGAATCTGGCCTTTGGCTGGGACAAGACAAGCCCAAGGTGCGCAAAGCAGTCTACGAAACAAAGCTGTCCGATTAAATAAAAGTTTCAAATGGACAAGAGAACCCCACAGAGATGCTTTCAGAAGGTGATGCGACTGACGAACTAGGTATCATACAAACTTCTGTTTACACGTTAATAGTCTGAGGTGAAGATAATGCTAGCCTAATTCAAGGGGAACTACGAATGTCTCATTCTTAGGGGCCAAGTAAGAGCAAACCTTAACTTTTGAGGCTAAACATTGAAATTATCCAATTAGGTATCTTTTTGAAGTCACTGAAAACCACTGTATCCAAAGTCATAGGCTCAGAACAAAACACTGCAGTAAAGTTTACAGGGGAAAACTACTCTTGTTTGACCCCTATTTAATTACCTACACACTGAGGCACAGAAGTTGATTACCCTATCTGAGTATACAAATGAACCAGATTTAGTTTTGATCACAAAATTATTAAGCCATAATTGAGTTTGTGGGTGAAATCTGACAAACTGCTAGCATTCTATTTTTAAGCAACTGACCTGGGCGCTTCTCATTTTGTATGTTAATATCAATCTAGAGAGTGTTGAACCATACCACCTTCTGGCTTTTTAAATGTTATGCCTGTCAGTTCCCTTGACAGAATAACAAACAGTAAAACAAGGTCACTGGCAGCCCTGTCAGCATATCCTCCATCCAGTTTATGTGGACTACGGATTCCACATGGGTTCTAAAATACGGAATAAAATTACAAAAGGCACTGCACTCAGACCTCTGAAAACAATGCTCAGTTGCAAAAGACTTCTCTCTAACCATCTATTCTGTTTCACTGAAGCAGCAGGCAGCCTGGTTCTCTATGATTTCTTCTGAAATGATCGCTTTCCTATCATACCTTGTAACACCAGTGTCAGTCTATTTATTTAAAGCAAGTATAATTAAAATACTCTATTGTGAAGAAAGGTGTTATTAAAGATTTGCACAAAAAAAAAAAAAATCACACACTTCAGAAGATACATAGGAAAGAACCTATTCTGACCCCATAAAGCAGACAGAGACACGCATCTAGGTAAACGAGTTCTCCTCAGCTTGTAAAGCAGACCTGGGCTAACCCCCATCCATCTGTCTGGGTACTCAGTCACGTGTCATGGAACAAGTCAAGACCTCCAAGTGTGCTACTTCCCCACATGTGCCATCAGGTGCACATTCAGCACATAGACAATTACGAGTACTGATAATTTAGCTACACTCATCAGCAGGATGTAGATGAATGCCTTATACATTACCAGAAAAATACCATTAATTCCCTTCTTTAACCAGATAATCATTTGTGAGAATGGAAGCAATGGCTTGTAGCTTTCTTCCCTCCAACCATTTTCTGAGGCATTCAGCTGGTCTGCTCCCCTCATGTTGACTTCTTGATAGCAAACTCCTAAAGTCATTTACATGACTAAAGATTATCAGTGAAATTAAGGGAAGCAACATCAAATACAGAACTTTTCCAACATTAATAAAAAGGAAGAAGCATCTCAGTCTCTGCCTGCAGTACACCGTGCCAACCAGAAAAGAAACAAAAAGGAAAGAACATTAAAATGAAGCAAAATGACCTGAATATGATACATTTTCTTAAAAACAAAAACTAAGGGATGGAGTTGGACTCAGTACTTACTCCAGGCATAGAAGCAATCATCTGTTTATGCAAGATTGTTGATTCAGCTAGTTTTGTTCCAACATCTGCACAAACAAACTAAGAAGAAATTAAAGACAAGTTATTTTTTAATTATTTTTGGAGGAATCTGAACAAACTAATAAGTTATTCATGACTTTATTAAAATCCATGCAGATCTCTTGCTTTTATTCATGGTAATTTTCCTTTAGAGCTCTCTTTCTTTATATACAACCTAGTTAACTCAGCATTATAAATGAGCTAATTTTAATGAAAAAAAAAATCTTAATTTAATGGGTTTAATTAACACACATATGCTGTGCAGGAGCAATTTGAAGAACATTTTATAATAAATCAGACTTTCATTATGAGCAAAAATATGTATTTTCTCTGTTTCTTGCATATATCAAAAGTTCCTCTCTCATTAGAAGAAGTCTAAGCCTTAGTTTTCTTTCTTGAAAATGACTGCTATGGTACCTTCACAAACGGAGATAGATATTGAGTACAATTGTCTGATGCATGTGTGTTAGCAGTACTCTCAATGACTGACCGGTCTTCTTGAAGATATTTCCAAACATCCTTTACAGATCTAGAATCTACTCTTACACCAGTTTTACCTTTCAATAGCAGATTTAATCTGAACTCAGATTTCCTACCAAGACTTGGAAACCACTCAATTTATGTTTTGACAAAGAGTCTGTTCTTCGGGATAAATACCAGAAAAACATACCTGAGTTTAGATAAATAATCTAACTAGGTATCCTCAGACACAGGCCTGGCTCTAGTTGACTCGTCTTCTGGTTAGAATTTATTTTACACCAGAATAAGCCAAATGGAAATAAACCAAGAATCTAACTCACATTTCAGGAGAGATGGCCTCATGCTCTTCTACACCACAGCTCTAATAATTACATGGGAAGCAAAAGAAAGCCTTAAGGTTATGTATCAATCCAGAAAAGACAGCTGAGTCTTAGTTCAAACAGCAACCATGACTCTCTAATGGTCTGTCTTCTTTTAGAAAAGAAGTAATGGACTTAGGTAAACAGATGACAAATTTTCTCCTGACGCACCCTATCTCAGAAAGAGTAATGCTGACGCTGGGTCTGCTGGACAACAGGTATGTTGTCTTCCTGTGTGAAGGACTTCTCAGTCAACCATTTTGTGTGTAGATTAGGGTTCTACTGTACTACGTCAGCTGCAAAAAGGGATCACATTTCCCTGAAGAATCTGGCTGAGTATATTTAGCATCCAACAGTGACTTCAGTGCACTTCTACAGATATTGTACAGCACTCACCATATAAGTCAACAAAAAACCCTTGCCAAAGACAAAAGTCATTTATTTCAGACAGCATTTTCTTTTAAGAACAATAATAAAAAGCAGCAGCCAAAGCAACCTCTACTGACCTCGTGTAAGCTTACTACACTTCTGCACAGAGGAGTCTGGGTTAAATAACAGATATTAAGTTATATGGGAAAAACAGCTGACAAACTTCATTCCATTAATTAGGCCTTCTTTAGCTTATCTTTCTCATCATCAGACTGCCATTTCCAAGGATTCTTCCTAAAGTTGTAGTGCAGTCAAAAGAGGATGGGGAAACCAAAGTCAAAATGAAAAACTTCCTATGTTTCCAGTTCAATTCACTGTCATTTATGTTGCCTCCCTCCACAAATATTATAATATATTAAGATGTCTCTGGCAAGAGATTTAATGCCAGCCATGTGTAAAGAAAAAACCAAAGAAAAATACTGCCACAGTGCAAAAAGATGAGAAATGGGCAAATAATTGCCATGCCTTTTACCAGTATTGTCTGCTGACATACAGTTGCAGAATAATGTCTAAATGGGAATGTCTGCTGACTGTACTGAATTATCTATATTATACCTCCATTTATAATCAGTTTTTAAAATACATAGTCTTATAAACCTATTCTATGTAACTTTAAATCCTTCCATTCAGCAATTAGTAGACCAGATCTTCACAGAAACAAACTGGAACCACTAGATACACACTAATTTACATTAGCTGAAGGTCCAGCCCAAAATAGAAGTCACCTAAACAAAACAGACCAGATACTGAACCCTAGAGCCTGACTGAACAAACAAATCCTAATGAGACACTACTATAATTTGAAGTCAGTGGAAATCCTGAAGATGTGTGCTGGTGAAATGCGAGCAGCAGAAAAGTACAGGGAAACAAAATGCTGGGTGAAGAAGCAGTTCCTATGGAAACCCATGGAACAGCAGCACATACATGACGGCTTTCATTTGCTAGAACAAATCAAGGAGAAAGACCTTCTCTACCCTTTATCATCCAGAACACCTATGCAATGATTGGGGTGATCTGGTGAAAGTTCTCATTCTTCATAAAGTGGGATAAAGTTAATTCTCATCTTAGCACTGATGTCACCAGTGACACTGATGGCACCAGGTAATCTGGATGAACGTGCGTGTCAAATATACATTCCTATGAATTCCTTTGTTAGCCCATGATTGATCTGCAATAAAAGTAAAGTCCTCCTAGCTCCTTATCTTGAACTTTTTGACTGAATCTCTGCATTCTTTGTGCACTGTCTCTACCAAATTTTGTACACAGGCTAACATGTTCATGGGGACATGACTGTCTTGGAAATTAAAACCATTCCCATTTGGTGCTGTGTTAACCCTGCGACAGGTTTATGGATTCAAAACCATACAATCTGAATTAATATTGTAGTGGCTTTGTGTGCTAAAGAGGTGAACCAATCCTTTTGTTCTATTAATGACACCAAAGAAAATGAAAATAATCAGATACATATGCGTTTTTACTAGTAGCTTTCTTAAATTACAACAGTGCTTAAGATGGGCTTAATGGTTACTATGGTATTTAAATTCAAGAGGCTGTTGAATGATTCAGACCACATACTACCGACGGCTGCCAATTTGCACAGTCAATGGGAGAAGCAGTTATCACGCCTCCAGTAGGCATCTATGGCAGATGGTCTGAATACAACCCCTATTCTTTACCATTGACTGCATAAAAACAGAAGCTGGCTGCTTTGGGTAGCAGGAAATATGAATCACTTCATCAGCCTCTGAAAGAGAGACATCATAAAAGACATTTATATCCACATTAGGTGCTGTCGTGTAAGGTATGAATACATCCCAAAGTGAATACAGCATATGGGAACAGTGCGAGGAGGAAAACCCAGTCAATTATCATTTTATCTTTATGAGATAAAGATAATGTAAGAGAGTTTTGCTTCCTGTGTCTTTCATGCAACTGACTCAGTGTGAAGGAAGAGTGTTTACCAGCTAAATCCCACTGCCAAAACAGACATGGCGTGTTTGGATTCTCAGGGGAGGAACCGAGGATTGACTAGACTGTGGGACTGTCACCCTATCGGGTGGCTATAGGACTGAGCTATACAACCAAGCAATGCAGAAAAACGGCTTTATTCTGTAACACCAGAAAAGTCAGTTCAAGTCAGCAAACACCAGTGCACAGGGTGTCCAGCTGCATCACTGCACCCATAAGCCAGAAAGAGACTGGTGGTTAAGTTCTCTGATGGCCTTGGTTGGGACCAAAAAAAATTAAGTCTGGGCTTTAAAAACAAACAAACAAAAAAAAGGTGGCAAATTTCTGGCTTTTAAATTAAAATAGATTAAAAAAATAACCCTTTACCATCAAAAGAAAAAAAAACAAGTTTTATTGCTCCCCACCTCAACTTCTCCTAACATTGATGTCTTAATAATTGTTTTCAGAGTTATTCTAACTGCAGTACGATTTCACTTGTCAGTATTATTTCTCTGTCAACTGGCAACCACTTATTTACTATGAGTAATGTATCAGCACTTAAAAGAAAATGAGCCCATAGTAAGCTACATGAAGCTTTGACTCCAGAATGGGAGGGGACAGAGTGAATGGAGCTGTGATGCTTGGAGGATTATGAACGATCTAGACAACGAACATCTTACTTGAACCTTATGGAGTGGTGTTATGCTTGGCCCCTATCACTTAAAATTACTAAATGCATGTAATGATTAGCTCACTCTAACCAATCAGAGCTTGCTAACTGTGATTAAAATTGATAGACTTTGGTAAATTGTTTTTGCGGCACAGGCTTGTGGTGCCAAACAGTGCCACACTTTGCATTGTGGAGGCAGAAAGTTTTTTCACAAGTTTGTATCTTTCTTCCTCGGATTTTCCTATGAAAAAGCTAGCTTAATTCCTGCCTCAGAAATCCACAGAATGAAAGAAACAGAATTTTTTTCTGTCTGTTCTTTGCTGGAAAATTCCATGTTAACAGAGAACGGACTTCAGGGACTGGAGACAGCTTACTGCCTGCCTGAATAGACAGAAATTGAGCTCTGGCCCACTATCAGGTAGCACCCATTCCCACATAAACTGCTCACTGGGTTTGGGGCTATGATATGAAGATAAGGCAGCAGCTGAGGCAGCTGCCCTGTTAGCACATGGTATGAAGCTCAATGGACTCAATCCTTCTGGGTCCCTTCCAACTCAAGATATATTCTATGATCCTCAACACATCAGTAATGATGCACAAGTCATTATCGTCTTGGGAAATGTGGATTCACAGTTTAGTTTCTTAAATTTTAGTGTGGGAGTCTAAATGTATGCACCTGTGGTTACAAATGTAACTGGATTTTGACTAAAAAAATTTCTTGCTTCCCCTGATATTGCTGGTACTTTCTGTCCAATGTTGGACTTGCCTTTTTGCTTTGGTTTGTTTTTTTCCCCTCCCCTCCCTGAATTTGGGCCGAGACAGAATCAGTATAAGAATTACATGAGAATCTCCTATACCTGCACCAACAGCAGCAGATTCATGTCTGGTAAGGGTGACTTTAACTTGAGTGCTTGCAGTAACTCCAATATGACACTGCGCGTCAAGTAGAATTTGTCCCTTTCCTACAACAGAAAAACACAAAATTATGAATGTCCTGAAATTCACTTACATCCACCAGTAAACCATAAAGATTTTTTTTTATCTAATTTTGAGAATAAAAAAGTTACAAAACTGTACTGGTTGCTCCTGTCATACAAAAGGCAGACATCAATGAGGGTGATTCTCCTTTGACGTTGTATCAGGTACTGTATCTAAGACTTTAATATTTCACACATGAAATACAGACAGATTTTATAAACCAGTTATAAAGCCCAGGCATGCAGCACAGCTTTCACTAAATAGTTCCATATACAGGGAAAAGGGAAACCAGTAAGGATTGACACAGGAGAACAAAACTGGCAATTATATTCAGCATTATTCTTTCATTAAACCTGTCAGAAATGGTCTACATTTTACCATACTTTTTTTCTGTTGTCATTACCCTTAAAATAACGGTGCCTGCACTAAGGCAGCTTGGACATCTATTTTTATTCATTAGACTAGCAGTACTTTTCCACTTACACAATAAAAACCATCTTGACTACGAATACTACAACAGAAACGTTTTAAAACATAGGGGAAAATCAGCCAATGGAGATTAGAAAACAGAAGCCTAAGACTAGAGTTGTAGACCTGAGACAGCAAGGAGGTACAAGAGAAGATCAGCCTGTTATACACCTTACTTTGACATTCTCCGACTTTAGAAGGTACGATAAAAATGTGGAACAAATCTATAACCTGCTACTGACCACTGCAACTCAAAAATTTTGTTCAGCAGGAAGACTTACACTGAGCTCTCTTCAAATGACTATCACAGATGAAATAATGCCTAATAATAATGTCTCCATATCCAAAGCATGCTCAAGATTTAAAAGCTAGTATCTTCCATCTGGTAAATTTCGTGCACTTGCCTGCTCATTTAAGTTAAATGTGTGAAACTTTTTACTCAGTCAGAGCCTCAGTTCCTCTGTGACATCTGTAAAATGGCATAGTAATGTTCACATCTTCCTTTGAGAAGTCTTGTGAGGTTTAGTTAGTAAGGATGAGTTTAAAGGCCATCTCCAGCTGCACACAATAGCAAGCACAGCTATAAGGGAAGGAGTTAGAGGAGATGAATAGCTGGAAGTGAGAGTGAGCTTTGGTTGCAGCAGACCATGAAGCCAGTCACCAGCATTCCTCCTCACAAAGCTGATGTCACCACACTGCATCTGCTTAGCATACTGCCAGATGAGGCTTACAGCGACAGTGTATGCCTCCCACAGCACCCTCATACCTTTTACTGAAAACAGATTTTAAATATCAGTCCGATTTGGGAGAAGGTGCCAAAACAGAATGGTGTGTCTTTCACGGACGTTATGATGCCAGTCTGTGAATCCAAAGACCTTACTGCAAGCTCCTAGTTTGATCTTCAGTTACATGGGGTGTGCAGTCAGATAACACATTCAGCCAATGGAATGGGCCCCTAACAGCAGTGGTCCTTGTCTGATTATACTGTTGCAGTCTAGGCAGCTAAACTTACAGGAAGCTAGCACTCCAAAATAAAAAAGAAAAAAGATAATTCCCTTATGGGAGCAGCAAACACTGGATCAGTTCAGCTGTATTATGAAACCATTACTTGAGGGGACAAGTACTCAAAAGGCACACATCCCACCTGCATGAGTGGTGCTTTGGTAAGAATCATATATCCACGAGAGGTCAGACCAGAACAAATGTCCTCAGTAATTATTTCCAACAAGGCAGATTTATTCTTCCTTCAGCAGATGCTGAAGGAAGAATAAAAACAGGGCAAGCATGTATAATTCCCACTACTACTCTCCTAGCCACCAAGTGTTTTCAGTTCAGGGAACTTCGTTTCTGTATAATTCATACCTCTCAGTAAATTTCTCTTCCACATTTGTGACCACTGACCTCTTGAACCCATGTCAACTTTTAGCACTCACAGTATCTGGCAAGGAGTCACACACTGTTGAAGAACCGCTTCCCTTTACTTGCTTTGACATTTGTTCCTACAAACTTAGTATGTTCTTGTTCTTGTACTGGAAAGGCATGAAATTGCCCAAACCCGTCTGGATCATTTGTGACTTGACAGACCTCTCTCACATCCCCATCAGTTGTTGCTTTTTCAGATTGAAGAGCCCTAACTTAGTTGCTCTGTGTGTGGAACTCATACCACTGTTTGATTGTTCTTGTTACTGCTATCTGAACTTTCTACAGTTCTACTACATCCTCACCGGGAATGGGGAACCAGAATGGTGCTCAACACTCAACATGCAAATAGACCCTGATTACTTGCTAGAATGTCTATCCACCAGCAAGAGTGACTCTTCCCACTGTCATATGCCTTCACAATCTTAAAACACATACATCATGCAGTGCCATGCCCAGACTTGACAATTAAATCCCCCAAAACACTGCGCAGAAGTTCCTGTCAGTAACTCAGTACAGTAGCCTGCACATCCTAGAAAAGAAGTGAGGTAAAATTCTTTCAAAAGCATTCAGGTTTTACAGGCCAACACCTACACTACACAGGATATAACTGGGCCATAATAAATTGCTTTATCAGAACACTGAGGGAAGCACTGGCTTCATGAATCCCAGCTTTCCTTGGATCTAAGGATAATACAACAGTGAGCTATCTCTTTCTCAAAGAGGTCTCCTATTTCCCAGTCCAAACTCTTGATGTTTGTTAAGCACATGCAGTGCTCAGAGAGATCAAGCAAAATCAAGCAAAACGGTTTTTGACATCTGACCCCTTGCTTCCTGCACTGTAAATCAGGAGCGATGACACCAAAGTCAACAGCCCAGAGTACCCTTCCTATCGAAGTCTACTTATTAATTCTGCTAGTGATAAATATGTGTAAACATAGTTTATACATACTTTAAGAACTTTATATTCTGCCACAGCGCGGTAAAGGGGTATTAGTTCCATGAGAATAATGCCCAGAGGGGTCACATGTGTAAATCTGGTACCAAAGAGTCAAGCATACCGCACCTTTAGCCTTTGTTCAGCCAAATTAACCCTCTTGGCTGTCTATGCATCCCTATTAAAAAATGCCTTGCAACCTTCAAACCGTGACTTGCCAGAGGTCTGTGTAGAACATGAAGCTATTGAAGTTCATTTCTAGCAGTACCTCAGGGCCCAAACTTAACTATAAGAATAGTAAATTGGTTCTTGAATGGAGTGGTATGCTATACTCCAAATAAGCCAGTATAAAGCAAAATTCTTTTTTTTATCTCTGTTGCTACTACAGTAATTACAAATACTGAGGACTGGCCACTTCAATATTCTTTACAAAAATTCAATAGCAAAATCAAGTCTTGTCCATTTCAGTGGCGTACAGCATTTTCTTAATGATGGTCAACAGAATGCTAGCAAATGACTAAGTTTAGGTTCAAGCTTCTGCAGCTGTAAAAGATAAGAAAGCGAAAAAAAGTGCTCATTTAGGACCTTAAGAGACTTGGAAGGAAAACTAAAGATAAGAAGATTACAATCCACAGAAGAGATGCTACTCTCAACTGAGAGTTGCAAAGGCACTGAAAAAAAAACTAATTGCTGACCTGGAACGAAAACTCAGACAAGGAAGTATCAGATTGATGGGAGTCTTCAGGCTCCAAGACAAGAGAAACTGAGATATTCCTGCCACTTGGTATTAGGAAAATGTTGGAGACAAAAAAAGATTTGGAGCGGTTGTACAGCACTGACCTCTACAAAGTGCATGTCACAGCAGCTTGGTCTTTGAAAGTCACCACTGCACAGCTTATCTGAAAGTTGTGCAGTGGTGTTTTGTTCCAGCCAGCACATTCACAATTGCAAAACAAGTAATTAAATCTGAATAGTTTCAATAGTCCCAAATTATATTCCTTCCAGAATTCACTTCTACTTTCTGTTCGATCACAAACACCACTCTTACTTGCCTACTGTGTTTTCCACTGTAGAGAAACACAGACATCACTACTGATTTGTTTTTTTCTAACAGCAGTTACTAATTTGATATTTCTAATGCATACCATGGCAAGCTTTCAGAAATAACAAAGATAATGTAGTGTGGAGTTCCACTAAATTAAGCATTTTGTGGCTATAAATTGCAGAAAACCATTCACTAATGATTCCATTTCTAGGTCACCAGGTTGCATTAAACTAAATCAAGAAGGAGATTTTACCAAGCACTATAATATAAGCTTCATGCATGCAATGAAGTACTCAGTATATTAATAGAACATTGAAGCAGGAAACATGCAAGAAAAACATGAGGTTTTGTAGTACCATGGTTTTAATAATATTTTCTTGAAATAACTGAAACTGTGGAGCACAAGGGGAGTGAAACATTTCCTGTATTCCTCAATTTGCTTTAGCAGGCACACGTGAAGTAGTCTTATCAGACCACAAATGTAAGAGGCATGTCTCTGCTTCAGTTTTAAATGGGGCTTTTTGTTTCAGTGAAAAAAGCCCCACTGTTGGATATTCAATTAACATTTTTCTCACTTTGCCTTGCCCAAAGCTTTAACTATAGATCTAACTCAAGCTACTTCCAAAAGCTGGACAGTCTCTTCTGTATTGAGGTTTTTCCTTTCATAAACTCATCTCTTTCAAATGAGACAGAGGTAGTATTTGCTTGCTATAAACGTATTGATAGTTTCTCTTTAATGCTTCAAACCATTACATCTGGTAAAAGTTTCTGGTGTCGTTTTTCTGTGGGAGTGTCATTGCTTTTATCATTTCTTCTTCACTGTTTGTCCAGTGATATTTTAAGTCTTTTCAGGACTTAAACACATGTTCAAGTTGTGTATTATCAATACAGAAAATCATGTAGCTACTTATGCAAGCACATTTCCTGAGGATTAGTTACTGTTTTGACAAATGTATCGAAGATGGAAAACTGTACACTTAGTGGCTGAAGCAACATTTTTGCTCAGTACTTTAACAATCTAGATAATGGAGTGTATTGGGCCTTAGTAAAAGATTTGATGGGTTTTTGCGGATTTTGTTGTTGTTCAGCTTCTCACCAATAGCTACAAAAATGAACTTGAGTAATCACTAAGTGTTATTTGTACACCATAGATTTCCCCCAGGAATCTTAAAAAACTTTTTAAAGGTGCACACATACTGTTCCCTTTTATACACAGCTTACAGCCATGCATGCCAAAGTGAGATACCTAATACAGAATGGAACAGGATCTAAGCTGGGAAGCTCCTAAGCTGGAGTCTTCCACTTTAATTAGCTATCTACGGGCTTAGGGCTACGAGGATGGTGAGGGGACTGGAGCATCTCTCCTATGAGGAGAGGCTGAGGGAACTGGGGTTATTCAGCCTGAAGAAGAGAAGGCTGAGAGGGGACCTTATAAATGCTTACAAATATCTGAAGGGTGGGTGTCAGGAGGATGGGGCCAAACTCTTTTCAGTGGTGCCCAGTGACAGGACAAGGGGCAATGGGCACAAACTGAAGCAGAGGAAGTTCCATCCGAACATAAGGAAGAACTTCTTCACTCTGAGGGTGACGGAGCCCTGGAACAGGCTGCCCAGGGAGGTTGTGGAGTCTCCTTCTCTGGAGATATTCAAGACCTTCCTGGACAAGGTCCTGTGCAGCCTGCTGTAGGTGACCCTGCTTCGGCAGGGGGGTTGGACTAGATGACCCACAGAGGTCCCTTCCAACCCCTACTATTCTGTGATTCTGTGATTCCGTGATCTGTTGCCTCCCCTCACAGCTGTGCTCTCAAGAGGCACTTCCAGGAATATTTAGCCGCTTACCTTAAGTGGTAAAAACTTAAACTTGTGCACTAGGAAAGACACGACCGTACAAACATTTTAAGTCATGCATGAATACGAGATATCATCTCTACAAGAGAAAAAAATTTCTCATTAAATTTTTGTGAGAATCATAAGTCATGAAATCACACCAGAACACTCTTCTGAGCAGTGATTTCAGCAGGTTTCTTTTATCTATGTCTATACTTGGAATTTGAAGCTCAGTATTACTAAAAGGCAGTCAATCATGATCACTATTTGTTTAGCCAAACTACGTTTAAACTGTTGACATGTCCAAAACTTGACACTGATTTCATCTTTAGTTACAAACATACTACTTGAGGGAAGCAGGAATTTGTCTTATTTTCAGGTGTCCCTAAAGGACGATGTAGTCTCATTGTTACCTTAGTAAAGGCTCGGTAGCACAAACCACACAGTTCCACTAGGTAGGCCAGAGTGAAGACACCATTCTGAATTACAAAGCTTAGTAATTTTGAAAAAGGCTCCAGAAGACTCTGCAATGACATGATTTACAGAAATCAATAATTGGTTGCTCAATAAACCAAAAAGCATTCTAACTCTGAAACGCCTGAATGGAACAGCATTAGTTTTTAGCTCAGAGGCTATCTTGCTAGGATTTACGTTGTTTTGGTCAAATGGCTATTCTATCTAGCATTTGCCTTCACGGTTGTATGAGAAATTAGAAGTCAAAAATTAGAGAATAGTTTCATCTCTGACACAGTGCTTATGAGACATAAGAGAGTCTGTAGTGTTTATGCAGGAAAATCTCACTGGTCTCAGTGGAACTGTACTGCAAAACTTCTAAGGAAGTTAATTTTCTTCTTTTATTAAAAAAAAAAAAAAAAAAAGAGGAAGGAAAAAAGAGAACATTGAATCTTTAAGAAGATATACATTCACACCCACACAGGAATGTAATCCCACCCACACTTTACTGTAACCTAGATTCCAAAGCTCTTGTCATTCTCCAAAGAGTATCAGACTGCACAATTTTATGCTTATATATAATACTTTCTGAGCTATGGGATAAGAACAAATTCATAGAATAGCACAGGCTGGCTAAATCTGAGGCAACAGAGTTTTGTCTTCTTGGAACTTACCCTGGTGGCACTAGTGGTAGGTATCTTCAACAAGCAAATCATGATTCTCAAACTAGAATCTAAAGAACACTGTAAACGTATTTGAAGGCAGGAAAGAAAAAAAAAACAAACACCCAGAGTTAGTACCCTTATGTGCACATGTCTTGCTTTTAGTAGTAGCAACTATGAATAAGTTATAGGTGATGTCTGAAAAATTATCCCTGATGATTGATCTTTACTTTCTTTGCCTAACCTGGCTTATTCCTGAACACACAATCATACCCCCTTCAGTGGTAACATACCACAGCTTGGGCCTTTCACTAGAGGGCTAGTTTAGAAAAGTTAACTTTACCACTTTTATGACAAAAATTTCCTAGAAATATATTTCCACTGTAATAAAAATGGATTAAAAAAAAAAAAAAAGAGAGGGTTAGCAGGAGGTATGCACCATCTACCTCATGTTTTATTTCTGTGGTTGCCCTGGGCTACGACTTTTTCCCCCACACTCCAAGACAGGGCTGCAACTCACACCTCATAACACCAGAATGTGCCCTAGTAATAGCTGCTTCAGATGCCCCTCTAAAGTTGTTCTTAATGGTGTAATTGATTTTTATTTTGCATAAATTACACAGGTAGCAGCAGTGAACAGGACTTTTCAGAGGCTATCCATTGTCTTGCCTCATACCTGCTGCAAACATCTAGAACAGTAAAGAGTCACTTCTGGCCCTTAAGGAAAAAAAAGGAGATGGAAAGTTCAGGAGCAAGCAACTGTTTTACTTGTATCACTAATGATACCTCCCATGAATAAAAGAGAATTCAGAGTAAACACTCCACCTAAATGTTCTATGAATGGCAGATATGCACTTGGAACTATTAAGATCCAATTCCTTTCCTTTTATTTATTTCAGTTACACAAGACACAACAGACTGGGGTGGCTAGTATGCAAAGGGAGTAAGTGAAACAGGCAATAACCATTAAGTGCTACAGGATAGCATCTCGATTCACCAAAACCTGAAGAGGTTTGAAGATCTGACTATTGCATAATAGTGCCAAGGAATTTAATACCTTTCATGTAATTTGGTGGTGACACCCAATTTAAGGCAGTGTTGTAAGACACAGTTAGATTTTGGATTCCTCAGCCCATACTGAGCAACGCTGCTTTGCACAGAAGAAATTACCACTGGGCTCATTTATGCTAAAGGAAATAAAGTCAGAATAAGGGCAGCAGAATCCTGTGTCTAATGGAAAGACTCAGAAAAGTTTTTACTGTGTTTACTGAAAAGATCTTCTGGTGTGTACATTTTCAGACGTAAGATCCCTCTGTATGTCCTCTGAGCACTCAGAAATCAGAGCTCAAAGCTTCTAGACTCAGTTTCTGCAACTATATTCTGATTACAGCCAGATCTACAACGCAGTCAGCCAAACAGGCTAGGCTCAATTCCCAGTAGTCTCAGTTCTCTCTGCCTGTCTGACCATTGTGTACTTTTAGTAAATTAATTAGGTGGTGCTACTCTTCTGGAGAGTTTTATTTTGTTTTCACAGTTAAAACCAGATGGATTTTTATTGCCAAAATACTGATTCTCTCACATACAGTAATCTAATTTGACAAACACAGGGCAGGGAAAGTGCAGAGGAAAAAAGCCAACAAAGAGGTGAAGAGTACTCTTGTCAGAATAGTTACTGTTACCCACCGAAAATATAATTAAAGGGATGGATCAGACATACAATAAATCCAGTCCTCTGGAAACATTAGTTGAATCACTAGAAAATATTCACAACAACTCGCTCTGATGGCCCACCCACAGCTTTCCCACTGTTTCAGTGCAGCCTGACCAATGGCAGTATAGCTTGTTTCAGATGTCTGTACATCATACCTTCAGTGGCAAAACACAAGGGAGTTTAGTAAGGAAAGTCTGAAACTGATTACTAATTGTGGTCCAGAGGTTGCTGGGCGAATCCATCGGCAAGGCCTCCATAAAGGTAGCGATATTTTCCAAACAGCGTAGCATTGCACCCCCTGCTGGTAAATTCTTCTTGTTGTTTAGACCCTGGGAAACAAAACGAGAACTGTAAACAAACATACATATGCAGAAACGGTCACTTAAACAGTATTTGGAAATGCTGAGGTTAATTTGTTAAGACCAAATACTACTTACCTCTTCTATAACACAAATGACAATGTTGTGCAGGGAATTTGAACTGTGTATGTGACAGTTAAGTCTAGTTCAGTTCCTAAAGTACTGACCAAAAGATTTTGAGTCAAAATGTTTTAAGCAGGGTCCTAACTCATAACCCGCTGAGACTGGCGTAGCAGTAAAAAAAAAGCAGAACTTGTAAAGTATTCACTAGTGGATTGCCCACGTTTTCCTTTGGACAGTTTTAAGCAAGATATGTTCATCAATGTTCAGCAGACCATGTATGCTTCCCTAGCTTGTGTACTAGGGTCAGGCCCAGAGAGACATAAGCAGTTTTCAAGTGACGTCAAAGTTTTTGTAGGAAGAAACTGTCCTGTTCTTGGAAGAGCAAGATACATGCAAGTGACAAGTGCTAGTGGAAGGATAAAAGTTACAGCAGAAACAAGCCAAGCACAGAGAAGGCAGTCAGTGAAAGGCAGGCAATAAATCTTTGGACTACTTAGAGAAACTGCCAGCAGACACAGGGAAGAGGGAGAACTCAGATGTGATGAGCAGAAATGTTCCTGAAAACCAGAAACAGTGCTGGTGGAAGGGATGGCCCATGCTACCGACATGTAGGACAGCTCCAGGAGCTGGTCTGAGAAAAAGAAAATAAAAAAGCTAGCAGTGAGAGCAAAACCCAGAAGGAAAATGGTGAGGACAGCCTAATCTTGCTTTCAGAGAGGAAAAACAAAAATTCACATTGCTTTTGGTGATGCAAGCTTGAACTCTTAACGAATGAGGAGAAATGATCCAATATGCCTGATAATGCGAATCAAACTAGTACCATTAACAGAGCTGATTGCCAACATACCTCTAACAGCTGGCTCAGAGCAGCGACGGAACTCAGCTCACTGAAGTCCATAAGAGATGTGGCCAAGGTCCGTAAAAAACTTCCATCTGAAATTCAGATTATATTTTTACACTGACTGTCAATACAGAGGTAACCAAAAGGGTCAGAAACGCACTCAGGTACTGTACATCACCTTTAATATTGCTCTGGAAGAGCTGGGGGAAGATGCCATTGGGAGCCAGCTGATGGAACACACAACGGAGGAACTGCTTAGCCACACCTGCAGCATTTCCAGGGATCATCATGCTGAAGTGAAGGGAAGGAAAAGGAGGAATAAAGAAATTGCATTGCAGATGAAACACTTCTCAAAGATGAATACATGGAGGAAATAAAGACGATCCTATTCTTTCTAATAATGGAAGTGTTCAGTTATGAGTGAGACAGTCAAAAGCAGAACTGTCCTGATCCCCCTGATTTTATGACTTCAGCTCGACTGTGTAGAGCTGAAAAGGTTACGTACACTTACCTAAAGTATTTAAGTCTCACTAAATAGTTGCACTTTTCCTCATTCTCCACATACTTTTATTAGTGAGTCACGAGAGTTTGAAATATAATCCTGCTCTCACCCTGTGCATTTCAGTGATACAGAATGAGGTTCTTGGCTTTGCCATAAAACACATGAACAACAGGTAAACACACACAGTATAATATTAATTTGCCTCTTGCACTTTCCTTCAAGAGACTGTGTACTTCCTAATCACTCAAAATGAACGGTTTCATTCAAAAAGCTAAAGTATTATCTATTTACTCATAAACTGCACATTTTAACATTTTTTACAGCTTCTCAAAATGAATTTATCCTATTCAGCATCTGATTTATATAATGAGACATCACTACCAGGGGTTCTCCATAGCCAAGGATGACTCACTTGATTGAATGGATGGAGTTAGTTTATCAAGACAAATACTGAACACAGAATAAGCTAGAAAAAGCTGCACTGAAACTGTGGAAACCAGAAGGCATCTTCAAATTACATCTGAGTTTTTTCAAGTTCAATACATATGAATATTGGTTCCTGTTCATCTTCAGAACACGTGAGATACTTAAAACAAGTGGGAAAGGAGAGGTTCTTCCTCTTACTCCTAAACCTTAAACAACTTTTCAAAAAGTTAAATTTAGTTGATCTCAGGGCCAGGGAAGATGATGCTTTAGATTAATTATTTCATTTTGGCCAAGGTATCCTTTGCTACCATACCTTTCTGCTTGATTAGAAATACTGGTACTTGATGCCAACCTGGAATAAAAATTAAAAAAATAAGTGAAGCTCTACACTTTTTTTGTGTTTTGTTTTTAAGTAAGCCAATAAAGTACTTTTTTTAAATAATAAAAAAGAATTTTAGAGAACATTTAAAATATCACCAGAAATGTCTTCGAAGAGCACAAATTCAGTCAAATCATGCTTGCACAACATATGAACTGTATTCAGTCTTGCAGTCTCACAAATGCTTAACAGCTTTAACGACAATTCTACTTGCCTGCCTGTATTAGCATGAAGATAATGAAGTAAATCTATTGCCTTACTTGCACATCATGCATAATTACTAACCTAGAGGGATTTGGAGAGGAAAAAAAAGTTTGCCAGAAGCTGCCTACTGACTGAATTGTTTCTGATTAACACAGCAACATAGACTAAGCCAAAATTCTCTACTTGGCAGCTTGAAGCGAGGCTTCTAGTTCCAGATTTTGGCATCTAAATAACTGGCCTAATTTCAGAAACACTAAGTACCTATGAGCCCTTACAAAGTCACGTGAGAAATACTGCATTCTCAAAAATCAGGTCATTTATTTTAGTACCTAAACATAGATATTGAAGCCAAATGTGGGTATTCGGTGATGAAAATACTGAACACTCTCTCAAAGCAAAATCATGCACTTCAATATTCAGGACATGTAAACGAACAGAATCAGTGCTTATATCATCAAAGCAACACATATTTAATATGAAAAGCCACTAAAAAACAATTACAAAGCTGTACACTAGAAGCATCTCTTACATACAAAATACCATGCAATTTTTGCTTTCATCTGCTGTGCAGCAGTATTTCAGCTGGTATAAGTTGATATGACTAAGCGGAAAGTCATATCTAATGACTTTCTACGCTAATTTACATCTGCTGATGATCTGGCCTTCAATGTTTCTCTTTGATTCACAATCCTTTTAGGCAGGACTTAGCTGTTGCTCAGTCCTCTGCCAGACTCTGTTCTGAAGACAGTCTGCTCTCTAGTCACCACTGCAAAAATCCAAAACGGACCCTAAGGCAGCTCAGATGAATACACCAGTGTAAACCAAAATGGATAGTGATTCTCATTAATGATGAATGACAAGCTGGGAACACAGCATACTTTCAACAGTATAATCATCTCAGGCTGGATGGTGCAGGAGATTGAAGATTATATTTTCTTCAGTTGCCCCAGCATGAAATCAGAAAAGCTCATGAGAGACCCTGACTCCACTGTTAAGAGGAGTCCACACTAAAATACAACATATTAATTCTGCTGCGCAAAGCTAATTCTGGGTGAAAACGGGTCTGAAGCCACCTGCAAGCAATAAAGACCTTCATTCCAGAACAACTGTAGCATCTGCTTACTTTAAAGCACATGAAGATTTCTGCATAATGCAATAGGACTAATCACATGCCCAACTACACTTATTTTCAAAAATCTACTAAAGCATAGACATACAACAGCACAAAATATTTCCTCTAAAAGAAATCAAAGTCCTATGCAAAGTTTTTTTCTCCTTTTGAATGCAATCACACAAGTGTGGTCTTTATGATAAACAAAACGTTTGGCTTCTAACTTTGGAAAAACTTCACGAGGCTCGAACTACACTAAACACTTGGGAACATCTGAAACTTTTTGAACTTTACAGCTTGAATGTGTTTATCATTACTACTCCAAATAGTTTGTTGCACAATGGCCATGAACCCCCACCATCACCTCCACTTTGCAGATCACAAAACAAAACAGTAAATGGACAGGAGACAGTAAATGGATGTGTTCGAATTTGTACATGTTAAGAACAGAAGTTAAGCTTTTCAAAGCTCTGTCACTAACTCAAGAGCCTAAATACCCTTTTCAAACAGAGCTTTGATGCTTACAAACCTAAATCTCACTGGAAATCAGTGAAATAAGATTGAACAAGTCAAAAATTTTGATTCAGGAACTAGAGCATAAAGTTCAGTGCATACCAGAGTCTTACAAGCATGTCAGTCTCTAACTGTCAGTAACTTGAACCCAGAACTTTTTTTCTTCTGACAATCTCAATAGATGCCTATTTGTATCCACGGGTACCCAAATAGCTTTTGAAAAATCTTTGTGTGTATTGTTTAGTTATTCTGAAAGACCCTGGATTTCCTAACTCCTTGTTTCTTCTTCTAAGCATGAAAGTAGTAGCTCTTTTTTTAACAATAAAAATGCAAGAAATCTAACGCATTCTCACCTCTGCTGTCAGATGGGTATTTGGAGGTAACGATACAGTACTTCTTGATGAAAGACAGTGACTTAACATTATACACAAGGCACCTGAATGCCTCTCTGCTTGTATTTGCTACTTATTTCGTATGTATTCAGAATAATGTTTTTGTGGGGAGCCTCTTACTAGACTTCGAATTTGTCAGAAATGACAGCCAGCGGGAACAACACAGGACATTTACCAGGAATACCCCATGTTGCATGCCATCTGCTGCTCTAAAACAATCAGCTGTCTCACTCCAAAGATGCAGCATGTTTTCCTCAAAACTCAGAAAAAGGTAGCCCACTCGGCCCTTATCCCTTGACAGTTTATCTTCCACATGATTCACCCTCTGTGGCTGTAGTACTGCTGTATTTACAATAATCACACAGAATGGATAGCATCTGTCTAGATTAGAAACCTTGCCTCCATCAGAGTTCATTAGCAGTGACAGCAGGGAATTGTAGCCTTGCAATTAATGGAAGTGGAGGACTTGAATAGCTGCTGTGTTTAAATGGAACTAGGAGGTAGTGGGGAGGCATGGCTGTGAAGAGCCATGACCCTGCAGAAGTCACAGTCAAGCAACTTTAACTTCAATCACTGAAAAGAACATGGAAAAGAAGAGCTGCACATAATTTCTGCACTTCTAATGCTGCTCAGAAGTTTATACTGAAACTCCCCCAATGCAACCCTTCCACCTCTTAGGCAGGAAGCTGTGGAAGCGGCCAAGGCAGCAACAAATAACACAGTAGCAATGGTGCACTTCAGCTCTCCCATGCACACTGGGTAGAAGTCACAAATGAAAAATAATAGACGCCGGAAGTTTAAGACCTTATCAGAGACAATCTCAAGCAGCAGCTGGTTTAGGAAGCCCTCATAAGGAGATTCAACTCTTTACTTGGTCTTAACTAGTATATAAACTATGGTTGAAAAGACTGAAAAGTATACATAACCTTCAGGTATGCTAATGAATGATCATACCTAAGAGTCAACAGTCCTCCAGGAGCAACAATATTCAGAAAACCTGACCACATTTGTACATAACTTCTGAAGCAGGAACTACGTAAAAGTAAAAAAATCTGAAAAAGCAGTAAAAAGGGGTAGCCAAGAGAATTCAGCCTTTACACAAAGCACACAAGTTGTTTTAGAACATTACATTCGAAGCACAGGGCCAAGGTATCCCACTTGTTACGAAAGACTTCAAGACAGCAGAAGAAAGGAAAGGTGAGGGAGGTTATCAGAAAAAAAGAAGGCTTCTTTGAAAAAGCTGAAGTCACTTCTCAAATGGAAGCAGAAAAGAGCATAAATTCTGACAAATGCAATGTAAAAACCACAATAAGAAAGGCCAAAAAATGGTTCAAGGAGCAACTAGCAGAAGGAATAAAAACTAACAGTAAATTGTTCTTCAAATAAAATGGGATCAAGAAGCACACCAGAGAGTGTACTGCATCAATTACTGTTCAGGTAATAAACAGGGCACTCAACGAAGATAAGAGTACTGCAGAAGAACTGAATTAATTCTTTACATCACTGCTTGCAGTGGCACATGCCGTGGAGATTCCGGAGGTGGAACCTCCCTTTGGAGGGTAAAAGGGGAAGACATCAAAGGAGCTGCCCAAAATTTAAGTGAAAGTGGAAGAAGTTACAGAAGAAATTGGTAAAATGATCAATAACAAAGAAGCAGACAGAACCAGAAGTTATTCACTCAAGAGTTCTAAAATATGTAACTTCATGTAGTGAAGTATATGTAAATCCAGATCCAGGCACAAAAGTCTTTCAATCATATGAGAGTAAAGTCCTGAATTTACCTTCCTACAGACTGCATGATGTCCAACAGCAGAGGAGCAGCCAAGTCCGGACTAAGGTGAATGAAGGTTGAGAGCACAACTATGGCAAGGCCCAGTGTTTCTTCATCATATTCTTCAAGAATAGCCCCACAGTCATGGCATCTGCACAGAACAGTTTTAAAAACTGACATTAACAAATTTAAAACAAAGTATTACTATATATACATATGTGTATAATTTTGTCTTTTTAATGTACTATTATTTAGTACATCCTATTCAAAACTTCTTTAGAAAGATAATGTCATTCTGATCTTTCTGTAATTAATAACAGTCCCTGGCTTTCCAACATTCATAAAGCTTCTCACTAGCTTCACTGACTGTTTCTTTGCTGACAAATGAAAGAGGGCCACAGGTCAGGCCTTGTTTTGGGTCCTTCATTGCTAATTGTTAGCCAGTTCCCTCACTCTGTATTGGACTGCTTCAGTTTGTACTATCCAAGAGAAATCTGCAGCAGTGAAGACCAGCCCTCAGCCATGTGAACACCAGCCAGTTCGTGTGACTTGGGCTCACGCAAGGGCTCAAGTCCCTGGCACTCTTCTATTTAGCAGCACAGACACAAACAATGACACTCTCAGATGATCTTAAAGAGATGGAACAATTTCGCATTGTCGTTGCTGTCAGTCACAAATTATGAATAACAAATTATACAATTAGGAAATAATGATCCGACTGGTTCCCACAGCAGTTACAGCTATTAAGAGAGAAATGAAAGGACCTCTCAGGGGCACAGAACATTAGATTTCACAGAAGTCTCCTTTCCCAGGGCATAACTGCTGCTGAGTCACTTTTCCTTCCTGAAATGCTCAAAGACAACTGACGAAGTTCTGAAAGGACTCCATAATGTCTAATTATAAAGGGGATGTCAGATTTAGGGAGAGATGAGGCAGGCTTTCATAACCTACAAAAAAGGCAAACCAATGTGGGAAACTGGCTCACCTCAGCCCAGCAGGAAGGCTTGCTTAATTTGATCGATCAGTTCCTAATGACCCCAGATTGTGATATTTTAACTTAATGGAATTGTACAGGCAATTTTCTTGCCCTTGTTACTGAACAGGAAGAAAACATGCCAACAAAGTCATGAAAGTCAAGCTCAGTTGGTCTATATGTTAATACATGGTGCTAGAGTTTTGGTGAAATGGCCAAAGGAGGTGCCAAAGATAAGCCTAACTTATGGGAAGCTTCACTTTGTCACACAGCAAAGTCCACTTCCAGTCACAGCCTGCACAACGGCCCTGCCTTTCTCCAGTGATCATCCTGGCATGTCCATGTACTGGAGTGAGCACAGGAGCACGCCAGTGAGAACTTACGGTTACTCTTCCCAGCTGTTGGTCAAATCTATGCATGGCTCCCTGATGACTGCTCTACTTCTCCATTAAATGAGTACACTTACGTTTAACGCTTCCTTTAGAGGCATTTTAACCAAGCAATGAAGGTTTGCAAAAGCTTTTGGGATCAGTGAATAACAGCATTAAAAATGCTATGTTGGTAACTGCTGATGTGTAATCACGTGTAATCTATTTCAACAGAAACCCAAAGGAATTTTTAAAAAGAGCTTTCTTTCTTATCCAAGGCAAAAGTGATTTCTAATGGATCACAAAGAACCCTTGATTTCAAATAGGATGCAAAGTGCTTCCCCTGCCCTCTGTTCACACACAATAGCCCGAGTCATCGTTTTGCCTGTTCAAACTCACACAGGGTCCTACTGAATTAAAAGCACATCTTGCTCAGTGTTTAGAAAATTGTTACCTTGGGGTAAAAAAATTAATTTAAAAACTTAGCATAGAGATAAATGACAGAATGGACTTATATTTCCATAAAGTATATCTCTACTTTACTTGACCTATGTGAAGTTCAACTAGTTCTTTGAAAGGAACAGAAAAAAAACTTACTTGTCAGTCATTACAGTGGGCTGGTCATCAGCAAATTCTTCTGGTGCAGGTACAAACATACTGACTATACTGGGTGCTGACAGCAAGCTGGATTTTGTGGCACCTGAAGGCAATTAGGAGGTAAAAAAAATAAAAAAGGAAAGAAATATCACTAAACATAAATCTAAACTACTTTAACAGCAAACTTGTAAAGAATAGCCATAATCATCTTACTGTGCATAGAAATAATAAATAAAGTGTGTCTACAAAAGGATACATAGCACACTCCTTGCTTCTGCCAGATTGTTCCAATTACCTAGAACTACCAATTAAAAAAAAAAGAAAAACTTTAAAAAATCCTTGGAAAAATATAACAAAGAACAAGAATTCCAGGAAGGTGGATGTAATTGTATCTACTCATTTTTTAGGGAGAGGGGCTTATTCTACAGTTGCTATGAGACCCAACACCAGAAGATTTGCAGTCCTCCCGCATGCTTCTGGAGAATTGCCTTCTCATAGTTCCGGGTGACATGAAGAAGGAAATAAATTCCTGTGTCTCAACACCAGGTCATCAATCTATTTAAACCATCTCTAACAGAGGGATAGGACAGATATCAGGGAAAGGACAGCTACAACAAATAATTCACACGTTGGGAAACACTGAGAATATTGGAGGGCTGATGATTAGAAAGGCTTTCCACTGAAAGTCTTCACAAGTATCTTATCTATTCTCTAAAGCTGAGTTGTTCAGCCTTTTGGTTGCCACATGTAGCTGACACGATAGAGACAGCATCACTCCTGCTTCCATACAGTTCAGCTCCAATAATGACTCCAGGGAGCTCAGCTGGTAAACACCATCGTTCTGTCTATAAGCTATCCCCAAGGGCATCTCATTCTAAAGACCAATCTATGAAAAGCTCATTTTGTGAATCAATTTTTAGAGGAGTACCAATGTTCTTTTGATGCCAACTCAACCACAGATTAAGTAATCCATTAGCAACTTTCTTGCTGGTTGTTTCAATCTGCAGATTCAGATTTAACATTAACATCAGCCTATTCTGATAATATTTAACTATGGAAACAGGAGGAAGCTTCTCCACCTACTAGGTTCAGCTGGAGTTTCTGATGAGATAATCCTCATTACTGCAGGAAAAGCAAATTTAATACTAGCTCTCAAACAAAATATTCTAAGCAGCTCCCACAATTTCTGAACTCAAAATATGTGCAAAATATGTGGAGTGATGAGGGCTTGTTTCAAAAGAATAAGACGGGTTTTAAACAATCATATTACTAAGTATGGAAGGAAATATTTCTTTTACATACAGAGTTCAGTACTTCATAATTGTCCCTTGAGATTTTGTTATATGACCAGACATTCCAGGAAGTCCAGAACACTCTCTAGTAATGTACGACACCACCCAGAATGCAAGGAATAGGAGCAGATTTTTACATATTACTAGCCATTTTTTTTCCACACTCCTCACAAATGAGTAACGATCCCTCTACCATGACTTTGGAATTTTCACTGTCATGTTCTCTAGATCTAAGTCCCACTACAGCACACAAATGATAAAATCTGTCATAATGCAGGTTACAACATCGGAATAAGACTTAACCACTTAGAACAAACAAACATGTCCTCTCTCCTGCACTGAACAGTAGGAAAAAAACATGATTTAGGCAAAGAAGATTGGTCACTAACCCATTGTAAGGCTGTAAGCAAGTCTGAATGTATTTCAGTTGAGGGAGGAGAGTTCATAAAGAAATGGGATTCAACCACACTCTGCATACAGTGTCTTTTACTTCCAGGTTGACAGCCAAAACAAGTACTAGCAGAAAGCCAGTACTTCTTATCAGCTGTCTCTGTCTTGAATTAAATGTCTTGTCTCATCATTTTTTAGTAACCTACATTCTGCAGGACAGTTGAGAGCTTTAATACAGCTGAACGGAACATAAAATTCAGCACCGTTTGGTACTAACCAAAACTCCTTACTGGCAGTCTTCGCAGAGATATCAGGTCAAATACGCAGTGAACTAACCTCTGATTCTTAGTGGTGGTCCCTCCAAGTCGGGGTTTAGGCAAACAGGGACATTGCACAGCCGCTTTCCAGGCTGTATCTGCTCTGTGAATAAATACAGAACTTCAGTCTACAGAACTAGGAGTCCAGCAACTGTCACCAGCACAAGCCTTTAATAGTAAATCAAGAGAAAACACACATAACAGCTACTGAAAAAAACAAAGAAAAGAGTTGTTTGTTTGGTGGGGTTTTTTTTTTTGGGGGGGGGGGGGGGGGGGGACGGGACGGGACGACACGACTAAAGAAGTCCACAACGCAAAAAAGGACACAGATAACCTAACACCGAAGAAGGCATTTTAAAAAAGTAAGTGTCATTAAACAAGAAAGGAAGTGCTATCCATAAAGATTCAACAAGATATGGAAAACATGAGTCACAAAAAGAGAAAACCAGTGTTTAGAAATATCAAGAGACTAGAAGTTAGGTATAGTTTGTGCTGACAGAAGCTAGACACAAAATGATTTTATTTCACAGAGAGCAAGCTTGGGAAAAAAGTGGTTTGAAATAAAATAAGAAAGAAAAGAGACACATGATATCAACCAATGCAATAAATAAATAAATAAAGCATGCATGAACCAAGCACACATCATACACTTATGTGGGATAAGACTATTTCCTAGTTGTTATACCCGAGTATAACAAGTCTTAAAACTGTGGTGTGACATTGAAGTGACAAATAGTCACACTGAGCATTTGTCCTGGAAAAAAAAAAACAACCCAACAACTGTATTCTGTCCAAATAATAACTTCACTTTGAAGCTAGTGGTTGAGAAAGAGACTCAGAGACGCAGAGCTTTCTGGAAAAGAACATTTTACTTTGTATCTCCATGCTTGGAGGTCTTTAGCTGGAATGACTCTTTAATGGAAAAGTCATAGATGGTGTAAAGAAAGGTAGTGGACTTGGAACAAGATTAACAAGACAGAGTTCCTAAGTGGTTTCTGCCTGAGAAACCAGGTGATACCAGCTGTCCCTTCAGTAAACTTACCTGCTGATAGGACAAAAAAACCATTGTTGTCATTGACAACTTTTGACCTTTATGATTTAAGAATCTCACGCTGAGCATGCTACTCAGCAGACTGGAGTAGAAAGGATAATTCTGAACTATATACCATACCTTTAGCCACTCTTCAGCTACAAGATTTAGTTTGACAGAACCTAACGCTGAAGACAGAATTAAGCAAAAATTTTAACTTGGCTATCCAAAACTGGTAGTGAGACATTCATGCTAAGTTCCATATACTGTTTTAAGCATTCCTTTCTCTGGATGCATCTGGATCTGCTGACAAATTCCTAAGCAGCATGATTCCATAGTGTCACTAACATCAGGATGGGCAATAAAATAGCTAGCATTTATGATAAACCAGAAAATCACTGTTAGTGGCATCTGCTATGAATTTGGTGATAACAGAAAATCTTTTATAGAACAAAAAAAACAATTAAAGCACTTGAGTAATGAGGAAATTGTGTGCTTAATTCAGTTTTCGTTGTGTTGTGTTCATCTTAAAGGGAGAAAAAACGGTCAGTGAGTGAACAGAAACTTCAGGTGTTCAGCATGAGCTGGCAGAACCTTCTCTAAAGAGAAATAAAACTGGCTGGTGTAAGGCACAACTCCTTGGGGTACCAACACCATTGTAAACATATATGCAAATAAATGATTCCATGCACCAGGGGTGAAATCCTACACCTAATGAAATCAACAGTGATAGCTCCACTTCATTCCATGAAGCCAGGAAATATTTCAAGGAACACACAAAACTGTGGGGACACCACTGTACCGGAGGGACTGCCTCCCAAACACGTAACTATTCCAATTCATACCAGGTGAGAATCTGGTACTCACTATGAAGTTTCACTTTAGACTTCAGATTGATTACTTCTCTGCAATGGTAGAATACTTTTTTTAATGGATTTATACAGAAGGTAATTGATTTAGGAAACAGAAATAAAGAACAATAAATGCAGCTCACCAGTATCCCAAGTGCTGATATTGTGGGGAGCACTAGACTGGTGTTCCAGCTGCCTCTTCATTAGCTGGTTCATTGTCAGAGCTCCCAAAGAGCCTCTTTTCATTTGTCTGAACTGAGCTGCAAGTCAGAAATGCAAAAGGATTTCAGGGGCTCAGACAACACGTAAAACTACTCTTTTTTTCCTGATCTTACAAGCCAGCGTAAAATAAATACTGAAAGGACAATGACTGCTTGCTTTAAAGATCTTGCTCAAGTCAATATGCACTTTTCACACAACTACATAGGGAACAATTCTGGCCCCAACTACAGCAGTCATAAATGACTTCAGGATCTCATCCACTGTGTCAACTGTCACTGCCTTTTTGTCTCCATATATCACGAAAGCTCTTCACAACACTTGATATCTGTGAAATGCAAGCTACTACCCCAAAATTCCCATGCTGACAGGTGATAAAGGTATACTTGAATCTCACTCTCATATAATGTATCGAGGAAGGAAACTCAGCCTCCTCCCAGCAAAGTCAGGAGGACTGCTCTGTCCACGCTCACTGTAGGAAAACAAATTCACTGACTATACCACCAGAACCCTTTACGAGTGACACAGCCTGAACAGGCCTCCTAAATACCCACCACTCAGGCATACAACCTACAGATTATTCTGAATTGTGAAGCCAGCATGCCTTTGAAGATGGGTCCCTTTTGTAACTTCATTGCCATCCTTATTACATGGAGCTATCAAGCAACAAGCATTAGATTTTTCCTCATCCGACTATTTACAATACTTCTTTAAATGGATGTTACTGTTTGCTTTAAGAGATGTGTCTCGCTGGATAACATACAAAAAAACAAACCACCACCACAATTGTGGATATAAAATTTAAGACATTTTTGGTCATGTATTTTCTCAGTGCTTCAACGGAGCTAAAAACAGATCATCTCCAACTCCTGACTTCCTCACTTTTTTCTGCATTCGTAAGAAAATTCAAATTGAACCAACATAACACATTTGCTTTGGCAACTGAACCTTAGCAATATATTTCCACCACTGAAACCAAAATCATTGTTCACAGTATGGAGACAGAGTTTTAAGCCCTGCTTGAACAATGCATGTGAGAGATTGCTGACACACATCTCCAGGCAGGAAAGCTTTTAAAATGTTGCCTTAAGTATACGCTCAAGTGTTTTCCTCTACATGGCCTTAAAGCAACGGCAGCAAAACAAAATCTTCTTCTAATGATTATTTACATCTGCAACTATATATTCAACATTGTAAAAAAGAGTATTAACATGGTATCAGGTAGTTCCGTTCTAAAAATCCAAATAGTACCCAGCTAAGCTCTGAAAATAAACCCAGCATTGCACATTATTTACTGTGATAAAGAAGTACGGACCAGGGATAAACTACAACTTTCAGAAAGCCCTGAGGAGTTGACTGCCTTCTCCTAAACTAGCTCTACTCAATTTCTATCTGAGAGTTTCAAATTCAGAGAAAGCAGAGTACTCCCTAACAAAGCAAATACAGGCCCTCAGTAATAATAAACACAGTGATAACCTCAGTGGGAATCTGCAAACTGAAATTATTTTATTAGGTGAAGTATTTTATGCTTTCCTTCATTATATCCTTTCAGTGTATCAAAGTGCATTTAAACTCTATTTTTGGTCCAAGTACAAACTTCTCCAGCATTGCTGCAAAGCAGTCCTTGTATAACTGAACCAGACCAAGAGACCATTCCATGTTTCACTTTTAAAAGCTATATTGCAGCTGCCTTTCACACCATATTAGGAGAAAAATAGAATTTCCATCGTTTCCAGGGCAAGGATTTTAAATAGATGCCTTAAGCATAGAATTTCCTGACGAAAGAACAGCAATTAACATTAGAACTGACAAGACTGCTTGCAGTGCAGATGACTGTCAAAATATAGAAAATTATCTCTCTGAATTTTCCTAACAGCTTTTGCTATTGTAATTAAAGAAATTTCATGCATATTTCACATAATCAGGCTACTGTTGGGCAGGTTTGGATTTCCAGGGGGGTTATTTACCTTGTTTCTCAAAGACAGCCATGATTTCAAATATTGGTAAATCAAGAAAAAAAAAAAAATCTAAAGAAACCAAAACACCCAGAGAGCTGCCAGCCACTGAACAGTGTTGAAGCCAGGCTGACCGCTGTGGACCAACATGTGACTTCTCATGCCTATGACTGACTAGTGGCACAGGGAGGGAAGTCTTCCTTGATAAGTTTTTCTAGAAGAAACCTAACAATCAAGAGAAGATCAATAACCTCCACATGGTAGCTGGTGAGCCTTTCATACGTCAGCTAGTGATCTGGTCAATCACCCCTCCATTGCTGTGGAATTCGCTACTCAAGAAGAGAAGTCCAAAGGCAAAATCTTCCTATCACAGTTAATGATGCATGCTTTCTGCAGCCAGGCACTGGCTGTACAAGTAATGTTATCTATTCGTGTTACGGAAGTGCCTTGTGCTCACAGTCCTGATGAGGGCTTGTTACGCAATGACTGTAAAGACACATAGTAGAAGGTCAAAAATATTTCAGTCTAAATGGACAAGAGACACAATGGAAGTATTCAAGTCCCTTTTTGCAGCTGGAAACTGAGGCACACAGAAAGAGGAAAGGAATATTTACAAAGGAACATAGGCTCAGTATCATACAAATACTATTCCTGACTCCATATACTGGAATTTACAGGAACACCCAGCACTCGGTGAAACCAGACCAAGATAGGTCTTACGTGGGACCTCTTTAGCTGCTTTAGTAAATGATATCGGTATCATTAGGTGGCCTACAAATCTATTCTGACTGTAAGATGCACATGACAAGACACGTGGTAAAACTGGAGAGGAAACCTCCAACTTGGAGTACTCATCTAGCACGTCTACACATCATCATCTTCCTTTCATAGGACAGACAACTCTTCCAATCAAATCAGCAGATGCTGCATTTCCGAAATTAAAATTTGACTTCTCTACAGCAATCTGCAATTGCAGTTCAGCAAGACAGTTGAGCTGACCTAGCAGCTCACTGGTATCAAAGCAGGTCATCATTCCCCCTCCCTTTTCTTCTAGTCAGTCCCGCTCCATCAGCCTTCAGATGTGTTACTTAACGTTACCTAGATGGACACGCCATTCTGGATTTTGTTAGTGTTCTAAGATGCCTCCACTTTCCAATGTTATCTACATGTGCTCTGTTAAGCCATGTGTCAACATCTACTTAAACCAATCCAGTTCACTTTCCATTGATATGGGTATGGGAGTCTCAGATAAATAGTTACCGCATTTCAGCAAGCGGCTGAGGAAGTGTCATTTCAAGTCATTTTACAAACATTGCAAGCGAGTTTTTTTCCTAAGGTACCGCAAGAAATGTACTGAAGACCACAGTAACAGCTCTGCAGAGCTCTCACCCTCTGCTTCCGCGCACTGACAGTTGACAATGCTTTCTCTCACCAGAAAATAAACATTCAGCTTTAGTGAAGTATTGCTTTTAGCTGCTACCTACTGGAATTCAAGAAAATCACATTAGTCAAATTTGCCATGTCACAACAGAAAATCTTGCGGCCACTAACTGCTAAAATCCTGCTGACCATCAGAGATTTAACAGATATAACGATATCCAACACAGCTCTACTTCCAAGAATCCGTGAAACTCAGGTGAAGGCATTTAGCATACATGACACACATCTGACAAAAATACAGCGACTTAGATTTAATCCTCAAACCAGAGGGAAACTTACTCGATATGGAAGAGTGACTACTTGTCTCTGGGACACCTGCTTCAAGGGTTGGTGCAGATGACGACTCTCTTGGCATTTCCAGTGTTGAAAGTCCTTTGGCAGCAGGATCTGCATATGAAAACTGTGCTTAAACTCTCAGTATTTAGAATCTATAAATATTTTCCATCCACTTTCTCCCTGGATGCCTTTTTCACATCTTTTCAGCCATCCATTCAACATCTGGCATTCCCAGCAGTTTTAAAAGGATTCAGTGTGTGTGATATACGAATTTTTACAAAGGCACAGGGATCTACTGCTTAAAATTACTTTTTAAAGGAGATTTCTACCTATGCTCTTTAGACCTCATAACTAATAAATGCACATAGTTTGATTTTGATCCCACTCACAGAACAATTATTAGAACCACCAACCTGGAAATAAGAGAAGTACCACTGATATAAAGCTAGTTTAAGTGACAGCTTAGCATCTTTTAAAAGCCTTATCTGCAACATGTTATCAGTTTTCATTCAAAAGGCTGCTGATCTAGCAGTTGATCCTAAAGATACAAAGAATTTAAGATTCTATCATTAAAAAGAAAAAAATCCACTAAAACTAACATTTTTATTTTATGATAACTGATACTGCCAATATGGGAAGAATAAAGTAAAGAAATTTTCAAGTGTTGTTGGCTGGTTTTAGCATATCCTATAAAAATTAATGTGTATCTATGCTGTAAGAAGTCTCAGGCAGGAAACTCTGTAGCCCAGCATCATGCACTTGAAGAAACAACACATTTGGATACTTAATTCACAGGTCAGTTATATCAGAAGCCTTTCCAAAACATATGGAAGTACAATTGGCTGACAAAGCTTGAATAAGACTTTGAAATAATTATCAGCTATTATGATGGCAATATTCAGCCTACTTAAATTAATTACTACACGTATGTTCTCAAATAAACTAATCAATCAGGATAAAGAAAGCAAAACAGAACATAACAGGTACATTAAATTACCCAAGTCACAAAATTACCTAGTTATCAGAATTGCCTGTATCAACCTGTAACATAAGTGAGCACTTAATGAGTCATTGTGAATGTTTTATGCTCCCTTGGATGACATACTTGGATGCACACAGCCAAATGCCCATCAGAGATGCTATAATCCTAGGTTCCACGTGGTGTTTCAGAACTGGGACAGCCCTTCCAATCAGTTTCAGTGATGGAAGTGTAAATTACTGCATGAAAACTGGCCCTTACTAATAGTCAAAAAAAGCATCTGAAGTCTAATTGTACAATTCTTTCATAACCATTCTTCTCCAAGAACCTAAAGCACTCGGCTGTCTTTTGATTTTACAAAGCTCCAGCAGTTCTTCAGCTTACTGGAACCATGCATGGGGCCTGAAACATAAAGGGAACAGCGTAACTATGATCACACTGAATGATTTCTCCTTGTAAAAGAGTATCATAATAGGAAATTATACTATGGTTCTCTCTGAAGCATTTAAGAAAGAAGTGAGGTCAGGAATGAATGAATATTTCCCCTACTTCACTGGCAAAGAACTGAGGCTTGAAGGATTCTTTCGCTCTTTAATTAATATGTTAAAAAAAGACTGGTAAAATTCTGATAACTGAAAAATCCTGGAAAAAAAACAGTCACAGAAGTAAAGAGGCAGCAGCATGCATTTTTTAAAACTGTTTGATGCATCCAATCGGAAACTGAGGAACAGCTAAAATACACTTCCTCTCCACCTGAAAAACTTAGTAACAAAACCCTGTATTGAAAGGACCTGAAAAAACTCGGGATACAGAGAAATACTGTATGGCTTTCCCCACACTTGAACTTTAAATCCTTAACAAACACAAGCCATGTAAACTTTGTGGATACCCAATACAAAGAAGGCTATAAAAAGGTTTTAGTGTATAAAAACAAAACATGTGTGTTTATTGGATCCTAAATGCAAACTGCAGTTAATTCCGAGTGCTCTTCGTTCTTAAGTCTACAGTTTGTTCAGCCTTACACTTCAGGATCCAGTCTGCTTTCCATTGCCTTATGCTTGCAGAAGAAATAAAAGATCAAAAATCACTACACACAAAAGAGAACCAGCAGATTAGCAGGACAAAGGCCACAGAATTACGACAATATTTTTTTACTCCCTGCATAAAGAAGCCATGGAGTTTCACCCTCCAACTTCGGTATCGGAACCAATATTTTTGTGAGCGAGCTCCACCTCCTTTTCAAATGGGCCCTCACACATGCACTACACCTGCGTGGTTAGCACATTCCTTGTGAGAAACAAACACCTGAAAGCATTCAGCTAGCTCAGACCACATCAGATGCTACGTATACATATCACTCCCCATACATATACACATCTCTCCCTATGCTGGTCTGTTACTAAAACCTTCACACAGTAATAAGCCTTTTGACCAGGTCAGTGATTGAGCTCACCTGCCTCCTTCTGCTCTCCCAGCTTGTCAAGGATGTTAAAGGAAATGTCCAGGTATTCTCTCTGAATAGCGCTCACAGCAATCTTCCTCTGCTTCCTCTGGCGAGGAACAATCTGAATCTTAAATTCTGACTCCTCAGTCTCCTCGTCTTGTTTCTGCTCCATGTTTTGTTCAGTGTCAGACTCTGCGTTTGCATCAAGTTTATCACGTTCTGTTTGGTTTTCAGAATCTTCAGGGACTTTAATAAGGACTGTCTTTATATTTGGGCTTGGAATTGTTCCACTAGGTCTAATTTCCTCCACGCTGAGCTCAGAGTTATCATCAAGGGACATTTCTGGAAGGGCAAATGACTTCTGCAGCAGGTCCCTTTTCTGTTTCAGTGTTAGTGGGTTCCCACAGGACACGTCCTGAAGTTCTTCTGGCTTAACTAATTCGGAAGAGTCCTTTTGATCTTTCGGAGAAGTGGGAAGGATCACCTCTATTCCTGCTGAAGCACTGTCGCTTACAGCCTTAGAACTAAAGTCTTTGGAGCAATCTTCAATGCTGAACTGAACCAGAGGAGTTGTGCTGAGACTGAGTGCAGAGACATTGATAGGAGTTGAAGGAGATGACACAGCAGTTTTGCCAGAGACCTCGTCATTCAGCTGCTTTGTTGTTTCTTCTTCTTCATCACTCTCCACTATTCTAAGTGGAGGGAGTGGTTCAAAGACTAAAGAGTCACTGTCTGAGGTGGAGAGTAATGAATGCTTTTCAGGACCTGATGTTGAGTCGGAGGACAAATCTATCAGATCTAAATCTTCCTTGGGACCAGCAGGTTTAACTGGAGAGTCCACTTTCACTTCATAGGTTTCCATGCAGTTTAACCTAACTTCTGGTATGACAGGTCGTCTTGTTTCCTGGAAACTCTCTGTACGAGGAAGATTCTCTTGTGTTTCTGTATTTTCAGCTTTAGTGGAAGAATTCTGCCGAGATTGTCCATAATCACTCTGCCTGTGTACGGCGTAAGCAGCAGGCACAGGTGGTTTTTCTAAGTCACACCGGTCTATGCAGGACTTCCTGCGATGTTCATCTAATGAAAACAACAGGGAGTCTGCATTCCCTATATCAAGAGATTTTTGTTTTAGAGAGCGCAGTTTTTTTTTCTGAATGCTTTCTTCTCTCACACAGCGTAGAATACTGTCTTGCAAGGCCCCCGTCTCTCTATATTCAGCCAGCTCTATTTCACCTGATTAAAACAGAAAGAGCTAATACTACCTCAGTTGGAGACTTCTAGCAGATATCTTCATCTTTATCTCACAATTCAACATAGGACTGGCATTTCAAATACAAACCCAGTGTTCGTCAAAATTGTCTAAATTTTGTTTTTAACCTTAGAGCCACGTGTTAGATTTTTACAAACAAAACCAAAAAGAACTATTATTTGGATAACAGGGTCTATCTAAATTCTATCCAAATTCTACTCATCCTGGACAGACGAAGATAGGCTTTTTAATATTATGCATTGAATGGAAGCTAGTACAGGCAAGCAATATCTACAGACACTTGGGATAGCTACATTAAGCACAAGAGATGAAATAGGAAATGAGCTACACAGACCAATCTGAACAGGTTTCAAAATAAATTTGGACATCATTTGGACATCAGTGTATATTAGAGCACACCTACATGTTATTTACTGCACCAAAGCGCGCTTAAAATGAATGCTTCTAATTCAAGAAGCAAGGGTAGCAATAGCAGTGAGGATGTGGCAGCATGAGCCTGAGAACAGACAGGCGTTCAGAGAATTTTTGCCCCAGCGATCCTAGACCACAGCAGAGTCTAGTAACTGTCACACCACACAGTCATACCTCCTCGTCCTCAGGAGGAGTAAAGTGAGCATAGTTATACTTGCTAGTACTATCACTGCATTGGTATTTTACTGTGTGAACACATTCATTGGGAACATTTTATAAGGTTATCACTGTTGTTATTATAAAAGACGTATTTTTACACAGAATATTCCTGATCATTACCCCTGGATTTCAAAATGCACCACATATCAATCACCATTCAACAAAAAGCAGTGAGAAAAGTTAAAGTATATGTTTGCTCTAGTTACATCCAGTCCTCCCTCCCCCATGCAAACACCTGAAAAAAAAAAAAAAGGCAGGTGGGTTGTGGTGGAAATCTCTTCAATTTTTTTTTTTTTTTTTTTTTTAGGGTATTCATTTCAGAAACCTAAATTTGAAAACAAAATCCTTCCTATTTTTTGAAGCCACCAAAAGACTCTTTTTACCAGTGGAAAACCATTTTTGCAGCAGCAGCAACAAATTCATTTACCCTAGAGTCCCACCTCATAAAAAAAAAAAAAAAACAAAACTAATTTCTGGGAAAAAATAAATTTGAGTAAAACTCTTCGGCCCAATGGTGGAAGAAAATTGCAACAAATCCTCTTAAACATTTTTACATTCAAAAGAGCTTAAAGTTTCAGCAAACAACAGCTGATTTTAGATTATTTTTATTTTGGAGTGCCTACTTTGAGACTCCTGTAAGAGAATCCATTCAGGGAAATAAGGAGTACCTGCTCTCAAAAGTCAGAGAGTTCTTGTATTCAAATCAGGTAGCATAACAAACTCTACAAAGAAAGGTGGTAGCTTGAAACTAAGAGTAGGAAATTGTATTTCTGCATGAGTTTATACAGACAAAACAATTCATACTTCTCTGAGCATTCATCTCAACTGGTTGATATTTCACCATTTTGCTGCCACCAATTCTTTTCAGTCTTGCAAAGAAAGTTTGAGATTCTTTACTGCAAGGTCCAGTTGGTGTATCATGAATATCAGATTCATCAAAAACACTGTCTTCCTCTGCTGGAGAAAGAAAAAACTTTATTACTCTTAAGAGAGAGCAATTCCTTGAATGAAAAGCAGTCTCTGCAACAAAACCGCAGCTAGTTTCAATTAAACTTGAATTGGAAAATGAAGAATCATCTGAAGTTTGCAAGCAAATTTATATCCCAGGCATAACTTTGCCTTGTTACATCTTGAATTGAGGTCAGAAAGGACAGAGATAAATGAAAAATGGGTTACAATGCAACAAAAGTATATAAAAGCTTTTATCATTTTAAGCTGATCTTTCCTACTACTGATAATACAGATACTTTAGATGGAAGAAATAGAGTATATCTGGATACTGACTTGAGTAAATAACTTCTGTACTGCTCAGTGAGCAATGGTAAGTTGAAGAAGATCGAAATCAGTACAAGAACTGCAAGGTCAGTAATAACCAGCAAAACAGGAAAGTGAAAAAAAGAAGAAATGGATAATCTCAGGAAGCTGGTAATAGAGAGCATGAATTATGAAATTATTGATCTAAGTAGTAACAGTAAAACATTATGCTCTGACCTGATAGTTGAAAATGGCAGACACTAAGAAAGATCAGAGTCTATTTACCCATCAAAAAAATAACCACACTGCCTGTATGAACTGGCTATAAAACAAGAAATAACAAAGGAAAAAAACACGTATCTATCATATCTAGTGATTAATCTCCAAGGAAATAAGAAACACTACTGGGACAATACAGAAAACAGAGCATTCAAGAAACAAAAAAGTTTGCCTTTTTTATTCTGGTAAGCAAACATGGAGAGGAAATGCATTTGTTATCTAGGAATGAAAAGGTAAGTAAGCCAAAGAGTTAGAATGACCTAAAATGAAGATTTAAACTGGACATTAATATCTTCAGCTTTGAAATTCGAGGAAAGTTTCTACTACATGTGAAGCTATGGAACTGCCACCTAAAAGCATCAGGGACTAGATACCTAACTGATATGATGAATCCAGAAAAATCAAAGTTGATAGTAAGAATGTCTACAGAGACTGGGTTTAGTAAGTTAGGAGACCACTTATAACTTCATGTCCTGTGTCTAACTTCTTCCCCTCGGCAACAAATGCTTCTTCTCACAAGATGTATCATCAGCTCTGCAACAGTCTGTACACTGTACACCATGATCGCCACAACAAAGCTTGACAGGAAAAATTAGTAAAGAGGCTCAAAGGTCGGAAACTCCATCTTTAGCATAGGGTTTCTTGCTGCCTGACAATGAAATCCTCATCTGTTGATCATCTAAACACCACCTTTAATGATGACAGCAGCACACACACTACTTGACCAGAGACTGAACAAGCCTTCTTAGATACAGTGGGAAAGGTTTCAACTTTCCAGGTCGTTACGGAGTTATATTGGCTGCTTCTTGCAGGTGGAAGAAAACTTTTCTACATCCTCTTTTTTCTGCAGCACTTCAGCAGAGGAGGAGAATCAGCCCTACGATTAAGTCAGCATTTACAGAGTAATATTTGCCCATTTATGTTCCTTTACCTCTGAGCAGCCCAAAGTCCTTCACAACAGCTCTGGAAAGCAAGTAAATATTATTCTCCTGACTTTAACTACAAGGAAACAATGATGAAGTGAGGCGCAAGGCCACCCAGTGAATCCATGTTGGACACAGGATTGGAACAGTGAGTTGGAACACCATGAATTAAGTCATTAACTCAGCTCAAAATAAAGACAAATTAGTAGTAAGTCTACAGGTATCTGAGCCCTCTTGGTTCTCCTCTAGCAATACAAAATGTCCAAGTGAGTGACAATATGCAACAGATCATTTACATCCGTTTAAAGGTTGCTTTACTTTGCTAGAGCCGAGTAATAGGGTGTTCAGGTAAAGAAAATTGTGTCCTCCTTCTGCTGGATATCTTTTTTTGAGCAACAAGCAGCAAAACAGGAAAAGGTACAGACATGCATAAAGAGAGTGCTTCTTGATGACACCAAACTGGGAGGCGTGGTAGACACACCGGAAGGCTGTGCTGCCATTCAGCGTGACCTGGATAGGCTGGAAAGTTGGGCAGAGAGGAACCTGATGAGGTTCAACAAAGCCAAATGCAGGGTCCTGCACCTGCGGAGGAACAACCCCATGCATCAGTACAGGTTTGGGGTGGACCTGCTGGAGAGCAGCTCTGTGGAGAGGGACCTGGGTGTCCTGGTGGATGACAGGTTGACCATGAGCCAGCAGTGTGCCCTGGCTGCCAAGAAAGCCAATGGGATCCTGGGGTGCATCAAGAAGAGTGTGGCCAGCAGGACGAGGGAGGTTCTCCTTCCCCTCTGCACTGCCCTGGTGAGGCCTCATCTGGAGTACTGTGTCCAGTTCTGGGCTCCCAACTTCAAGAAAGATGAAGAGCTACTGGAGAGAGTCCAGCGGAGGGCTACGAGGATGATGAGGGGACTGGAACATCTCCCCTACGAGGAGAGGCTGAGGGAGCTGGGCTTGTTCAGCCTGAAATGCTTCCAAATATCTGAAGGGTGGGTGCCAGGAGGATGGGGCCAAGCTCTTTTCAGTAGTGCCCAGTGACAGGACAAGGGGCAATGGGCACAAACTGAGGCACAAGAAGTTCCGTCTGAACATGAGGAAGAACTTCTTCCCTCTGAGGGTTACGGAGCCCTGGAACAGGCTGCCCAGGGAGGTTGTGGAGTCTCCTTCTCTGGAGATATTCAAGACCTGCCTGGACAAAGTCCTGTGCAGCCTGCTGTAGGTGACCCTGCTTCGGCAGGAGGGTTGGACTAGATGACCCACAGAGGTCCCTTCCAACCCCTACCATTCTGTGATTCTGTGATTCTGTATTTTTCCTCAGAAGGAGAGTTTGCCGCACACTAGAAAGACTGTTTGAGAAGGAGGATGTAAATAGCAAATAAGCAGCTCAAAGGCAAAACAGCTGAAAGGCAGCTGCAGATTAACATCAAAAGAACCTATTAAACTTTGATCATAAATACTTGTAATACACTTCAGACTTGAGGAACTACACTCCGTGACACCATGTTATTTGAAGCCCCAACCTTACACCAGTTCACACCATCACAGTACCTCTGTTACAGCTAGCAAGCACATAAAGAGTTAACAATCAGATGCAGACTCTAAGGGTTGAACCATTCTCTTCCACCTTTAGACATCTACATCATATACATCTGCAAGTAAGCTAGCCAACTTCAGCTCCTTCTACGGAGAAAAGTGACCTATAGACTGAATTCATTATTTTCCCTTCTCAACATCAAATACTTGCTACTATGCCATGTTATTATAAAGTATAATCAGAATCCAGTGTCAGGCTGGTTGCACAGCTTGTGCATGGGCATGATCAGTTAATATTATTAGAGAAAGGCCAAGGACTATCCCGGCTTGGTGACTGAACTACTAAGCAAGGTGTGCTCTCTCCAAGAGAAGTTAGACTGCTGTGCTATGCTTAGCCTACTGAGAAATTGTGAATTCCTTTTACTGTAGATGGCTATGGCTAGTCAGATAAGCCACACCTTGGACTTATTTCTGAGTACTATGTTCTGAAATTCAGATCATATTTACCTGTTTCTGTAATATCTGCAATACTTCATGCATTAAATCAATGACTATCATATAAATGAGAGCGTTAAATGTACCTTTTTCCTTTTCACTGTATCGGCTTATGTTACTGTTGTCACTATACAAAGGACCAGCAGTTGCATGGGGCTTGCAGCTGTGATATTGAGCATTGAGGGTATTGACTGTGATGTGGATTAGGTGAAGTATGATCTTGCTGATTTCACAGTCTCTGTAGGGGTACTGTTCAGTGAAAGAGAAAAATTTCAGCTTAAAAACCAACTTTTCTCCTTGGACAAACGTTTAGGCAGTAAAATAGAAAAAAGACAATAATATGGTCAGCTGGATGCCCTTTGCCTTCCTTTGATCACACAGAAGCAGGACTGTTTTCAGCTTTATAAATAGAATTATCTTTAAAAAAATTTTTTAAATCCCTACAAGAATATATTGTTTTGTTTTTTTTGAGTTTTATATGACAAAATCAACTATCAATAATAATGCAAAAGGTCTCATCAGAACTGTTCTCCAAATACTTGATTTCAATGAGCATATTTTCATTTCTAGTGTCTCCACTTCCTTGTATGCCCTACAGACCTTCCAGAAATTTAAGCGTATCAAAAGTATTCACAGCTCCATTTTACTGCATAAAAACACACTACATTTTAACACTTCACAAAAAGCATCACTTAACTACAGAATGCAAGCTGTTCATCTGACACACACTCCCCTTTTAAAGATAGTGAATTTTTTTAAAACTAATTCTAAGTTACTCAAAATACTATTCATTGGAACTTTATATAACATTTTTCCTATTTTCAAATCAATATTTTTATTTCTTGGGTAACCATGTGAAAGACAATATAGACAGCAGAAGTAATACTTCAGTAGCAGATAAAAGCCTAACTACTTCAGACATTGAAATGAAATACAGTGAGTAAGCAAATCTAAGAAAAGTGTTCTTTACAGTTCGTTTTACTTGCATTACAGCTAGGTGTTCCCTGTAATAAACCTCAAACAGAAGCGTGAATCTTGAGGGAGACAGTGTCTTTTTAAGACTACTCACCTTATAGAGAATGACAAGCAAAGCCTTTAACCACAACTGCCGAATGTGAGGTTTGAGGGACCAGAGGGAGCAACGAGGAGGCTGCTGAAAGTAATGCCTTAGCTGAGGACAAGTGCAATATTTCAACACCTGCACCACCAAGGGAAGAAGGTGTTTTCCCAGGTTGATGTTATAGTCCATCACCTGAAAAGAATATCAGCATAGGAGTTAGCTCACCAAAATTAAATCCACTGATGTTGAAAAGCAAAATAAACAATACCTCAACTGTATTAGTTCAGTGAAAAGAAACAGACATTTTAATGGAAGTGTCACTATCAGTTATAAAATTTCTGCCAGCTTGCCAGGTTCCCATTTTAGTTAGACAGGTAAAATGAAAGAAAAAAAGACCTGTTCTGAAAGCCTTTCATCCAGCAGAGTCTAAATTTTAACCAGCATTGGCAAGTTCATAAAACATATTATGCTGGGATAGCCTTGTATTATAGCACAAGTTGATCACCCTTCAACAGACACAACCATATTAGGTTTATCCCATGTTTAACATATGATGTAATTGTGGGTTGCGGGGGTGATGGTGGTGTATTTTGGTTATTTGGGGTTTTTGTATTAACACTGCATTGCCAGTTTTCATTATTTTCTCATCAGGCTTGCAACATTAGCTGTTGGGTTTTTTTAAGCCCCATGTTCTTAAGCCCTTTTCTCTGATGCTGGTTGACACCCAGGAAGGTGTAACAGCAGGCCAAGCTAACTCCAACACATCCTCCAAGTTCTAACATCTCCCTGCACAGTTTCAGTGGACTTAGTGTTGTATCAGGAGCCCTGTACATCCAAACAGGCTCAAACATCAGTTTCATCCACATCACCCGTTTTCCTTCAGGTCTATATATATATATATATATATTTTTTTTTACTAGAGCAAGGGGATGAGTCTAATTTAAACACAGAACTCAATCCTCAAGTTTGCTCCTGAACAAGCTGACTAGAGGTTTTTCCCTGTAAAATACTCTAGTTCAATGTGCCACTGTCTCAAATTTCTGTGCTGTATGCGTAGAGCTAAATAAATGAATCCCATGCCTATCCATGTAGGGTCAGCCTGTCAAACAGATGATATATAATCACCAAATATGGTCCTACCCTGCAATGCCTTGTTTCCTCAGGGTGACATACAGTTATATAGTATGGATAGGAAAAACTCATTCATATAAGGAAGACAGAGCCCTGCCCTAACACAGCACATACTGTAACGCAGATATGTCTTAAGCCGAGAAGACCCATTTTTTAAGTTGATACAGGAAGACGTGGCATAAACGATGCTGCAAACATTGAGCAGAGCTTCCCCGCCCAACAGGCCTGCACAACATTGCCACCGCGCGGGGTGACGCCGTGCTGCCAGCGGAATCCTGCCCACGGCTGCTGCGGGGAGAGGAAAAGGTATTCTGTGCATTCAGGAATCCCAAATACTCAGATTCTATGATGCAGAATACTAAGAGACATTTGACAATTTTTTTTGCTTGAACTGACCCTTCCAGTCAAGCTTGGAATCAAAACCAACGAGCCAGCAAGTCAGCCCAATCCCAGACTTTGTGGAGCTGATCAAGGAAAGCAAGTATTTATGACTAGGGAAAGGACTGTAACAGAAATAGCTCTCAAGAGATCCATACTGAGTTTTCACTCTGTAAACACATCTTTGGATTGCAAATAGCATTTCTCTTGCAGCAAAGGAGATTCCCAACACAAAGCAGCCCTACAGCTAAAAAAAAATCCTGCCAAAATATATATCAAAGTTTTGATGTCTGCTACGTCAAGTAGCAGGAGAAAAATCCTGGCCTACCGAAGTTCTCAAACTCCTTTTGACATCAGCAGAGCCAGGATTCAACTATGAATCTTTTCAAACAGAAATGGTGGATTCGGCTATGCTGAGACATTTTAAAGGCAGAAGAGGAAAGACAAGGGCTGATATTTAGTGCTGCAGTAAGTAGTACTTCTGAAAATCAGGTCAGTTTTGATCACTGAAGTTTGGGAATCCAAATTTGGAAAACATGTAAAAAAATGTGGCAGATACTGCCCTGTTGTCTAACCTGCCACTTCCAGACTCTTAATACAACGGTAACAGGCCTGAATCTCCCTTTACATACTTCAGCTTAGAACTGTACAAGTGAAAGATGATTAACCACACCTAGCAATGGTGCTCTGAGACAATGGATCAGGATGCATTTGCAGCTACACAGTTTGCATTAACACCTTCTATTTTATCTACTGAAGCATGGACACCTGACTTCTCCATGACTGTGAAAGATTATCCAAGTATCTACATTACAACTGACTTAAAAAAAACAAAACAAAAACCACAAAATCACTAATTCCAATGTACTAACCAGAAAATCCTGGTAAGAATTGCAGATATAGAAAAGGCCAGGATAGCTCTGAGCAATGTTTGAAGGTTACAATGGGCATTTTAAGAGCTGGGGCAGGGGAGATCTGAAATCACAGCCCTCTCTCCCTCCTAAGGCAATCCTTTATGAGGGACTGTGACAAGGAAAAAGTGTGGAAGTGATGATGATGCCTTATTGCAAATAACAAGAACACTCTGCAAGTGTGAAATGTTTTTCAGCCTAGCATCACCAACTGCTCTATCAGTAAGAATTAACTGAGCCTCAGAAGAGCCTTGTGAGGTAGGAAATTACGGTCGTCTTTGCAAAGACAGAGAAAAAAGGCACACGGCAAGGATGTGCTCAGTCATTTATCATAGCAAGATAGGCAGAAGTTCACCACAGTGGCACCACTCCCTACGAAAGGGAGAACAAAAAGTCCCGGTGCACTCTAAGGAAGAAGGAGAACGAGTCTCCTGCGAAGTGAAGAATGTCAAAGAGTTTACAGACCATTCATACAGGGAAACAAGCTAGAGCACACGGGTACCAGGCCTTCCTGAGTGGGAAAGGAGGAAATGACACGCGAGGAAAGTAAGGCATTCAAAGGCTAGGGAAAGAGGGCAAAGAGGTTTGGAGCAGTTTCTAATTTTTCAGAGTGGTAGTATTTGCATGCCTGCATGCACACAAAACCGTTCTCTCTATGCCAACGATGCAGCGAGCTTAGAGTACTAATAGGAAGCTATAAATTAGCATATTTCTACTTAACTATTTGCTTTTGAACTGCAAAGCAAAAACCTAGAGAATACACTTGATTTGGCTACACGGAGCCTTCTGAGAGTAAAGAAGAAGCAGCCATCCTTGTTCCCAAATTCTTTCACCAACTTACGAGGTGTTAAGAATGTTTAAGTAGGATTACTGCACTCAGCCATTATTCTGGTGCAAACAAGGCTGCACTACCACCATTTCAACAACAGGCAATGAGAAATAGCTGCAAAAAATAGTAAGTGCCTTCACCTACTTGCGCTATTCCAGCAATAAAGGCATTAAAGCAGGTCGAAACACGCATTTTTTGTGGTGCAATCATGAAGCATCCTTCCTGCTGATCATAACCAAGCAGGACGTACAAATGGCGCTTCACTGTGTTGAAAGCTTTAGCGCTGCTGATGTCGGACTCAGCGCTGCTCTCATCCTTCGCCATGAACTTCATCAGCACAGTAATGAGCTGGTGGACAGTCTGGTGATCAATCCCAGCATCCTCTGGTAGCAGGTCTTTTATTGTATTATCATTCTCTGGGGAGGCTTGTCCTATCAGCACAAGAGAGACATTGGTATCAGACACGGGATATGACAGCGTACAGAATACACCAGAATTTTTTTCCAGAGTTCATTGCTCCCTTTCTGCCCAAATACACACAGTGAAGTCATGGGAGACAGGCATGCATTTCTGGGGGCATTGTTCCTCTGTTGCCTCAGGCCCAACAGCCCAGTAACACCTACTGGGTACACTGAACTCCATTTCTCAGGTTTCCCATGTTTAAGAGAGCTGCTTATCTTCCCATAACAGTGCATTTCTGACAAATTGATGGTTATTATTCCTCCATATCTATGCATTAAAGGAGAATCATACCACCACCACCAAATTCTCACTGAGCTTAGTTTACAGTCTTTCCTCAGCAAAAGTTAGTGGACATAGGTCTTCGCCAGTGGAGGATGTACCAAACGGCAAAGGTAGGAGATGGAGAAAATTCTACCAAATAATGATTAAAGAATGAAGGCTTCCCATTTTAGCATTGAGCCCGTATTTCCCTCAAATAACATGGGCCAAAATGTAGGCACTATAATTTATTAGGTTTTGGGACACTATGAATTATGTCAAAAATTTGATGACTTTTCCCCAGCAAAGAAGCCTAAGGCTCGGTTTCATCAGCACTGAATGGATACAATACTTTGCATGGTAACATGATCATGTGAAAGACAAGAGGCTGCTTTCAAAGCACAAGGAAGTCTGGGTGCTGGCTGTCGCTATCCAAGCAAAACAGACACACTGCAAGTAACCGTCGCCAACCAGGCATGTGTTTTCACACCTTTTTTTAAATATAGCATTTCCAGTTACTTTTAGGGCCATCTATCATGACTAGAATTCTTCAGCAATTGCCTTTGGAGCTACCCTCTTCCATTTCACCCTAGTTGTAAGGCGTTTTTTTAGTGCTTAGCAGTTCCCAAAGATCTACATTATACTAATGCTAGGAACTGATTGCATGAAGAGCAGCAGTTCTTTCACACATCAGTACCTCAGACTCTTTATTAAATAATTCATATATTTCCTACCCCAATAAAGTATATTATTCCAATATATTTCCTACCCCAATAAATTAAATTATTCCAACATGTTCTATTTTAAAACAGTAACTTAAAATCAATGCTTCTGTGTAAATAAAATGCATTATATGCAAAATAAATTTAAAAATATTTCCACGAGGATAATCAAAGGGAACAGAAAATATTATTCTGACTGCATCAAAACAGGGCAATACTTGAAAATTAAGTTTCTGTTACACCATTCATTTTAGTTTGTTCATTAAACACAGTAACTGTTAACAATTAAAATTATTTTTTACTAAAATATATTGTGATGTATTTTCTGATCCATGGTTAAAAATCTGTCTAACAGCAAATAATTTAGATAAAACAAGCTGGTATGAAGCAGAATTATAAAATGATCTACTTGTTTTCATTTCAAGCATAAATCCTTTGAACTATTGGAAACAAATTGTTCTTGTAAAGTACGGACTAAGTAGAAGTTTGCAGGATAGACCCTACAAGCAAGATGAACTCAAAGTATAATCTTAAAAGTGCTCCTGCATGTCTGTGTTAGGGTTACTAGCTAGCGACTAATAGTCACTTATTCTGTCAGTTACTTACATGTCTTAGGGTTTATGTAAATTCATAGCTATATATTTACAGCAAATACTAAAAAATATTTTAATATTCTAATTTACCCATATGCTCAATGTAATACGCTATTCTGACAAGGGACTCCTTTGCTGATACAACTGCATCTGTCTTAGGTTCTTCACCAGCAAAACTGCAGTGTCTATCATTTTTCAAATAATTTTAAATATGTTATGTTTTATTGGTGGGTGAGCAAAGGGGTTTGTTTGATCGACTGTTTTGCTAAGCATGGGAGAAGGTTATTATTTCTACGACAGTTGAAAATGAAAACAAGGGGGTGGAAATTTTCAGAATCATTTCTATTATCAATAACTTTACTGGTCTCATTTTGGTCAAAAGAAATCATAAACTTCACATTATAAATTTTTTTATTATTCTAAACAGTTTTCACTGGGATTTATTTACAGAAACCCTCCTTCAGAATGAAAATGAAAATTCTCTATTCACGGTTTTGCTGGACCAAGATTTACAGATGCAAAAAGAAAACAATAATTCTAAAATATTTAGAATGAGAAATACAGCAAGTTCAATTTTCAGAAGCACATTAAAACTGTGTATAGAAATTAACTTTAACTTTGTGGACATCAATTAAAAATTATCTTTCCATATATCATATCCAGGTTAAAATCTTCCATGAAATAAAGACACCATTTTCATGAAAATTATATGACTGTTTTCTTCAGCCCTATTTATTTTTATCTCTAATACATGGTGTGAGTTTTTCCATAAAACAAAAAAGGAGATAAGATGGAATGAGTCAAAGGATCATGGGGCTCTAAATAAATCCTAGTTCTCCAAACAGACCTCAATGAGTGATTAATCTGAAAAAATGAACTTCTTTTACTTTCACTTGCTGACCAATATAATTTAGAACCTCAGTGATAAAATGCTCAATTTTGCCTTGAGTTCATAATACACCAGTTAACAGACACTTCCCAGGACTTTTCCTGACATTTTACTTTCCAGAAATATTATTAGACTTTCTGAAGCATTAAAATCTCATTCCTCATACTTCACCCTCACTGAAAACTATACAGCTGGACACAGCGAACAGAGCTTCACCCCAAGTAGTTTGTCATAGCTCTACTAAGGCTCAAATCTAGTGAATGTCAATCACCTCCTGTTTTCACCTCTAATGCAGAAACCTGCAATGAATCAGCAATGGAAAACTTCTTGTTTAAAACTACGAAAACCCTATGATTCAGTTTAGGCAATAATCTTTCAGAGTCCAGAAAACCTTCCTCTGCTGTCTTAAATGGGTCTTAAGTTGCATCAAGCTTGAGCTACATTTCCACTTCATTAACATATGATATAGGGCATTCTGTATCAAACCAAGCTGTTTAGATTCAAGCTAATACGGCAAAACCAAGGCATCCCTGCCTTTACAGAGGCTATGGTGGCTTTTACCCCTCAAAATGTGTGCGTATATGTCCTGGGTTTGGCCAGGACAGGGTTAATTTTCACTGGACTCCAGGAAGGGGCACAGCCAGGCGGGCTGACCCCACCTGGCCAAACAGAGCAGGGTATTCCATACCATGTGCCGTCAGGCTGGGTTCTGGTGGGGGGGAGCTGGGGGGCAGGAACGGACCTGCAGCTGGGGAGCTTGCGGTGGCAGTCGTGGAGGGCGGCTCTGCAGGTCATGCGGTTTGTGTTGTGTTTTCTCCTTATCTGTATTGTTGTTGTTACTGTTCCCTTTGTTTGCTGTTCTGTTAAACTGCCCTTATCCCAACCCACCGGTTTCTACCTGTTTCTTTCCATTCTCCTCCGCACCGCGGCGGGGGGAAGGGCAGCCACGTGGTACTTTTCTTACCGACTGCAGCCGAACCAGAACATTTAAATTGGCGCCCAACGTGGGGCAGGGATAACGGCAGGGTGGAGCAGCAGGTGTTGAAACAGCTTTCTTAGATTTTGTTATACGCATTTATTTTGTTAGTTAAACAGTCACCGGAAAAAAATGTTTCTGACTTTGATCAAATGTCTCTGGTATTTAAACTCGTACTTGCTTTGTGTTTTCGTTGCCGTGCTGTTCATTACCTTGGGGAAAAAGATCAGGATGACGATTCTGCTGTACTGTATGATATCAACTTATGACATGATAACATCACTGTGCATGAAATTAGGCTTGTATTTACATGCGGCACTGCAGTCATTTCCGTACCCTGGATCCTATGTCTTAGAATTTGTTAATAATCAAACCCAATCTGTGGGGAAAACCGGAGGGGATACCTTCCCTCACTCGTTTGCCCCCCCTCTCTCCTTCGGGCTAGTCCTAAAGGCTTTTGAGAATTTCGAGTACCCGTGGGATACTCAGGCCAGCACTCTCCTTTTGTTCTGCCTCCTGAATAGGTTTCAGCTTTTGTTTAGGGTTAAACAAGTAGTTAAGAACATCCTGCAGAGACCTGCACCGGGGCTGGATAGCTGTGAGTGGCTGGGTGTGTGGGACAGCATGGGCAGATGTCTAGAGCAGTGGGCACCCCCGGTGTCTTTGAAACTCACCCCTGAACAAGTGCAGAATCCGGACAAACTAGTAAAATATCTGCAAAAAGTGTGCTGCCACCCTGGGAACTCCAGAGAGACACAAATTACCGCAAGGTGCTGGGGTCTGGCCCATGCCTACCGAGCCCTGTTCAACACTGTTCAGTGGCCTAAAGGGGAAAGGGGGGGAAGCAAAGTGGCAGGCACTGCGACTGGCGCTGCCCCCCCCAGCTGGCCCTGCAGCCCCTCCAGCCCAGCAGGCAGTCACAGCCCCCCTGACTGGCACCACGGCTGCCGCTGCCACAGCTGCAGGGTCTGGGCTTGGTTTCCCCGGCAGGCACGGCAGCGGCTCCAGCCCCACCTCCAGCCACAGGCATCGCGGCTGAGCCCAGTGACCAACCCGTGCCGGTAGCAGTCGCCCCCGTAAAACTAAAGAAAGACACAAAGAGAGCAGATCACTCTGGGAGGGATGACAATGAGCCAGGGTCATCACGGGAGATAGAGACAGAGATCATCACCCGGTCCCTGTCCCTGGGCGAGCTGCGAGACATGCGGAAAGATTTCAGCTGCCACCCTGGCGAGCGCATTGTCACCTGGCTGCTGCGGTGCTGGGATAATGGGGCCAGCAGCTTGGAGTTAGAGGGCAAGGAAGCCAAGCAGCTGGGATCCCTGACCAGGGATGGGAACATGGACAAGGCCATTGGGAAAAAGGAACAAGTCCTCAGCCTCTGGAGGAGACTTCTGCCAGGCGTGAGGGAGAGGTACCCCTTCAGTGACGATTTTGTATGCTACCCTGGCAAGTGGACCAATATGGAGAGGGGTATTCAGTACTTGAGGGAATTAGCTGTGTGGGAGCTGGTTTACTATGAACCAGACGATGACCAGTTACCCACAGACCCAGACGAAGTCCAGTGCACGGCATCTATGTGGAGGAAGTTTGTGCGGAGCACACCATCCTCATATGCCAACTCATTGGCAATTGTAAACTGGAAAGGTAAGGAGGCACCAACAGTGGATGAGGTGGCTGTCAGACTCCGGCAATATGAGGAAAGTCTCTCTTCCTCCCTTGTCTCAGCTGTGGAGAAATTGGCCCAGGAGGTGTGGCAAGTGAAAGAGAGTAGGTCCTACTCCCCACCTGTACGGGCCAGTGTCTCAGCTATTAGGGGCAAGCGTTCCTCTGCTCAGGAGAGGGAATACAGAGGCTATACACCCCAGGGCACCCTGTGGTTTTACCTGTGTGACCATGGAGGGGACATGAGGAAGTGGGATGGAAAACCCACCTCAATTCTAGAGGAACGAGTGCGTGAGTTGCGAGGTAAAACAATCACAAAAGGGGATTCTGTTAGGAAAAATGCCGCTCCAGTTTCCAGCAGCCAGCTCTCCAGGCCAGGTAGACAGTTTGATCTTGATTCCAATTCTCTGGAAGGGACCTCCAAGTCATTCTTACAGCAAGTGAGCAGCAATTTCTCTGACCAGGATTAGAGGGGCCCTGCCTCCAGCCAGCTGGAGGAAAGGGACAACCGGGTTTATTGGTCAGTGTGGATTCAGTGGCCTGGCACGTCAGATCCACAAGAGTATAAAGCTCTAGTGGACACTGGTGCACAGTGTACTTTAATGCCATCAGATTTCAAAGGATCAGAGTCCATTTGCATTTCGGGAGTGACAGAGGGTCCCAAAAGCTGACTGTATTGGAGGCTGAAGTGAGCCTCACTGGGCAGGACTGGCAGAAGCACCCCATTGTAACTGGCCCCGAGGCTCCGTGCATCCTTGGGATAGACTATCTTAGGAGAGGCTATTTCAAGGACCCAAAGGGGTATCGGTGGGCTTTTGGCATAGCTGCTGTGGAGACGGAAGAAATTAAACAGCTGTCCATTTTGCCTGGTCTCTCGGAGGATCCTTCCGTTGTGGGGTTGCTGAGGGTAGAAGAACCACAGGTGCCAATCACAACCACAACGGTGCACCAGTGACAGTATCGTACCAACCAAGACTCCCTTCTCCCCATTCATCAGCTGATCCGCCAGCTGGAGAGTCAAGGAGTGATCAGCAAAACTCGCTCACCCTTTAACAGTCCCATATGGCCAGTGAGAAAATCTACTGGAGAGTGGAGACTGACAATAGACTACCGTGGCCTGAATGAAGTCACACCACCGCTGAGTGCTGCTGTGCCAGACATGCTAGAACTTCAATATCAGCTGGAGTCAAAGGCAGCCAAGTCGTATGCTACAATTGACACGGCTAATGCATTCTTCTCCATCCCTTTGGCAGCAGAGTGCAGGCCACAGTTTGCTTTCACCTGGAGGGGCATCCAGTACACCTGGAATCGACTGCCCCAGGGGTGGAAACACAATCCCACCATTTGCCATGGACTAATCCAGACTGCACTGGAAAAGGGTGAAGCTCCAGAACATCTGCAGTACATCAATGACATCATTGTATGGGGTGACACAGCGGAGGAAATTTTTGAGAAAGGAGAGAAAATAGTTCAGATCCTTCTGAAAGCCGGTTTCGCCATTAAGCGAAGTAAAGTCAAGGGACCTGCGCAAGAGATCCAGTTTTTGGGAATAAAATGGCAGGATGGGTGCCATCAAATCCCAATGGATGTCATCAACAAAATAGCAGCTATGTCTCCACCAACCAGCAAAAAGGAAGCTCAGGCCTTCCTGGGTGTTGTGGGTTTTTGGAGGATGCACATCCCAAATTACAGCCAGATTGTAAGTCCTCTGTACCACGTGACCCGGAAGAAGAATGATTTTGAATGGGGCCCTGAGCAACGACAGGCATTTGAACAAATAAAGTGGGAGATAGTTCATGCCATAGCCCTTGGTCCAGCCCGGTCAGGGCAAGATGTTAAAAACGTGCTCTACACCGCAGCTGGGGAGAACGGCCCAACCTGGAGTCTCTGGCAGAAAGCACCAGGGGAGACTCGAGGTCGACCCCTGGGGTTCTGGAGCCGGGGATACAAAGGATCTGAGGCCCGCTATACTCCCATTGAAAAAAGAGATTCTGGCAGCATATGAAGGCGTTCGAGCTGCTTCAGAAGTGGTCGGCACTGAAGCACAGCTCCTCCTAGCACCACGATCGCCGGTCCTGGGCTGGATGTTCAAAGAGAGGGTCCCCTCTACGCATCATGCCACCGATGCTACGTGGAGTAAGTGGGTCATGCTGATCACCCAGCCTGCCCAAACGGGAAACCCCAGTCGCCCAGGAATTCTGGAGGTCATCATGGACTGGTCAGAAGGCAAAGATTTTGGAGCATCGCCAGAGGAGGAGGTGACAGGTGCTGAAGAGGCCCCACTGTATAAGCAGCTGCCAGAAAATAAGAAACAGTATGCCCTGTTCACGGATGGGTCCTGTCGCATTGTGGGGAAGCAGCGGAGGTGGAAGGCTGCTGTATGGAGCCCTACACGACAAGTTGTGGAAACTGCCGAGGGAGAAGGTGAGTCAAGCCAGTTTGCAGAGGTGAAAGCCATCCAGCTGGCTTTAGACATCGCCAGTCGAGAGAAGTGGCCAGTGCTCTATCTTTACACCGACTCTTGGATGGTGGCCAATGCTTTGTGGGGGTGGAAGAAGAACAACTGGCAGCGCAGAGGCAAACCTATCTGGGCTGCCCCATTGTGGCAAGATATTGCTGCCCTTCTGGAGCAGCTGGTTGTCTAGTATGATAGGGCTATATACCGTTAATTCAGAAGTTCTCCTAGTATGTTTCACAGCTTGGTCAGTGCCTGTGCTGGCAAGGTATTTTCCTTTCAGCTGGTCACCCAGTAAGCTGATCTGTTCTAATTCTGAATTTGTGTCTGTTGGAAATATTGCAAGTCCTGAAGAAGGAACCTGAGATTTTTCACTTTCAAATGGTGAGTCTACACAGGACTCAGAGCAAGAACTGTCAGTAGTCACATTTGTTTACAGATTACTTGGACTCTGCTGAGCTAGCTATTCTACACATGCTACTATTCTAGAAATGCTTGACAGAAGGGTGACATCTTCACAGAACGTCAGTAAACATAAAATAAGGTACTTCAGATATCTGTAAGCATACAGAGGAGACAAGTGTAATTTACAGTACTGATAATCAAACACGTTCTGTCTGCTGTCTCTAAAATCTGAAGACCAAAGATCAGGCTGAACCTATTGACCCATGGGGGCAGCCTACTAAAGATTTACTTGCTCCTGTGGGCAATCAAACACAGGAGGGTGAGGTACTGCCAGCACAGCTGACTGCCTCTGAATAACCTCCTCCCAGTCTCAACGTACTATTTACAACTGGGGGCAGTTTTCAGTACAGATTGAGAGCAGAACTTCAATTTACACCTTTTGGAACCACACTGAGACATGATTCACTGTGTCTTTTAGACAACTTCCATCTTGCGTAAGTTTATCTCATGAGTCAGCAAGATAGCCAGCACTAGTGCCTTCCTGTTCCATCAAAACATCTCCTTTGTCAAACCCACCTGGTGTTTGCTCTGGTGTTCCTCCAAGTGTTGGGGCAGACTGCTCATGTCTGGTCAAGCTCACAGCTTCAAAAAAAAACAAAAATAAAAAAATACAATGAGCAACTCTGTTTAAAAAGGCAGTAGTGACTTCTTATACTTCAGCATATATTCAGTGCTAGCATATTTATGTTCATTTACTCATGCACTGTTGTCAGGCAGTAAGCGTAACCCTTTGAAACATGCCACTCCTGTGCACCATGTTCTATAACTCTAGTATTCTCCACCATTCAGTTTTGCTGGTACAAAAGTCACCACACAGGAGCCCATATGCAGGATAGAAATTACTCAAGAAGGATTACTTAAGAGTCCCAAAATATGGTGGTGTTTGTTTTGGAGAAAATAAATTACCTTTTAAATTAACAGTTCACCAGCACCCAGGTTTGAACATTTTATCAGTTCCTATTACATGGGTAGGAGCAACGTGAGAGATCTAATTTATGTTTGTAAAACATTCTACATGAGAATGGGTAAGCTATATTTCTGCTTGGAAAGATATCTGTACAGCGCTCCATACATGCCTACGGATTTTCAGCACCTAGGTCGTCCTATACAAGCTGGCAAGATGTGCTGCACAGACATTGTTTTCTTCACAAAGGAGTTCTGAAGATATCAAAAAGCTCACCTGAGACATAAACAGTTGTTTTAAGATGTCTAGCACATGCTGCATACACTGATTAATAATTAAATTTAATAAATTAGTAACAGAGGAATTATTCTGTAAACACTATTTTAGACAAAACTACTGTGTATTAGCCACAAATTAAAATTAAGATCTATCCACAAACCAGTCTTGGAGCATTTTGTTCTGGCACTTTAAAAAACACAGCATAGACATAATGTCTGTCTATGTTCTTTGTCAAACTCATTAACTTCTCATTATCTGAATAATGCCCAAATCAGTCAGAAACCTAAATTTGCTATTCCAGTTGGATAAATATTGACAATTCCAATGTGTACCCTAAGGGAGAAGATACAGGCGTGTCACAAAAATATAAATAGATACTCAACGAATTTTGGTGGTTAAGGTTTCTGGCAGGGAGAGCGCTCTCTTTGACTCCACTGGTCCCTTCACACTGTCCCTCAGGGAACGCACACTCTTCTGACGATTACGTGCGAAACGAGCCCTCTTGATCTTCCACATTGCTGCATCACTGAGGTTGGCGACATTTGTCCGGACAGCAGTGATAGCTTTGCAAATGCAATTGACCAAGTTAGGATTCATTCCACAGCATGCTGAGGCCCTAATGCTGCCAAGTGCCAAATGCAGCTGGGCCCCAGGTCCCACTCAAGTTAAAAGCGCTTCATATGGGTTCAAGGGGTCCATCTGCAAGGTACTCATTTGCATGCTCTCATTCTGAAATCCATAAAACCCCAAATGGTTTAACTGATTAAAAATTATGCTGTTACTTATTTCTTTAGAGATTGGACAAAAACAGGTTCCTGAAACCAAAACCTGCATTTGAGGCTAAGGGGATATGAGGTGCCCTCCATTTAAATGTCAGAATTTTCACATGTGTCGATCAAGTTTAGTGCACTAATACCCAAACGTGGCCTCTAGTTTTGCCTCACTGACCTCCTGACCTGCCTACACCTATAATCCTGGATTTGAACAGCACTTCCAAAAATCTGTGAGTGTGATTATGCGTTTACAGCGGTGTTATTAGCAGTATCACAGCATGTCTTAATGGAGTGACCGATGCTTTTCTATACTCCTGTCTATAGTGCATTCAAATCCTTTACATTTAATTATCTAAAGACGGTGAGCCCATCCTTTAACCTTTCTCTTTGCATTTTCAAAAAGAAACTTCAAAATTATCTTCTGCGTATTTTAAATTTTCAATCACTGCCAAATATTCATATTTAAAGACATGACCCCACATTTGCAGCCAGAGGTGCTAGAAATAAGTGCCGAGATTCCCTGGTCAGGCCACAGCAGCCATTCCCAGCATTGGGTCAAGCTACTCACATATGGACAAAAAAACATGTCTGCAGTTTCACTCATCTCCTGTATGGGTGCAGCAGTAGCACCTGGGCTTTTTAGGTGCTGGGCTCCATACAAGCGTAGGAGGAGGCATTAGGCTGCTGAGGGAGCACATGCTGTCCAAACAGCTGTCCCCACCTCCTCCAGGCAAATCAAATGGAGATAGATTGCCTCATGGGCCACCACTTGGGTAAAGAAGTTTCCAATTACTCAGCATGTTAAACAGTCATACATGAACTATTTTTTACCTCCCCCCCCCAATGAATGGAAGGAGACATGGTGTCTCATGAAGAAACCAGATATGAACAGTACAAACATTTACAACCACTTGTCACTGCAGGAACAGTTAACTGAGCCCCATCTCTGAGAGTCTATGTGCTTCTTGTGTTGTGCCGCATACATTTGTTTGGTTTTCGAGGGTGATACAGTTCCTACAGCTGTCTTTGTACAGACCACTGCAGAACAGGGTCACACATGACCTAGGCCTTTGAGAATAGCCATGCTGATAGCATAAGAACATCTACAAAAGAACAAGTGGGTTAAGGCAGGCTGCAGCTGACCACAGAACCAGACCGCATTTTAGCTAAGACTGGCAATCGCTACAACCAAGGCTGGCAACCACATCGTACTGAGAGTAAAACATGACACCCAAAGATGCGACAGAATATAGCCTGGTCTGTATTTGGGCAGTCAAAAAAAAAAATGCTCACTTCACATTATTCCCTTTCGGCCTGAAAGATTACTTAATTTCATAGAATTTATACAGGTGAGACCTACATCTCTCAGACCCTTGCAGGCAGCTGAAATTTCAGAAGCTGATAAAAGGTGTTCAGATTGATTTGGACTCTGCTTACTTGTTGGGAAAGGGAACTCTTTGTTGCAGTCCAGATGAAGCTGTGCTTCCAGAGACAGGGTCTCGAAGCGATTCACAAAGAACTCCCAACTCAAAGCTGGAATATCCGCTTTTAGAAAATGAAGGAGCAAAAGCTTACTAAGAATTGTGGGCCTGTCCTTGACAACTGTGTCAAACTGGAAATCAAGGCAGAGGCAGAGACCCTATAGAGGAAAACAAACAAACAAAAAAACACAGAACTGAGATGTGAAAATTTTAAGCATTTTTTAAAGTAAAGGGAGGTCAAAGCTCACAACTTCTGTTAATTAGTACAGGATAAAGGTTTAGCTCCTTTTTCCTGCCAAGTCCTTTAAACCAGACCTAATGTCACTGATACCAGTGGAAAAGTAAGGTAAGTAAGGAGATGAATGAACATCATATTTAGAATGCAGAAATTGCTAATACTTTGAGGAACACAAAGCTATAGGCAAAGTTCTGTTCTACTGCACTGTTGGTACACAATATCAAAGTATTCTCTTCACACACCCCTGCCTGAGAAAAAGCTTATATTTAGGCAACTGAATCAAGCCCTTAACTACAAAAAGAATGAATCACCAAGCCCAAACAGAAGAAAGATTATGTGGTGAAGTGTATCAGAAGTATGTTGCCTCAAGATGCTTTTGTATTTTATTTGCACTAGAATTTTGGGTGTAGTGTCAAGACTTATGTTTGAGAAGAAAACCCACATACTAAATATGAAAGTGCAGTATACTAGTAACAGTCTCAGTGAACTCAATGAATTCAAGTTCTCTGGAAATTATTTTGAAAAGGCATTATATGGAATAAAACTAGCAAGTATTAACAGCTTGTTATAGGCAGTAACACTGAACTTTTTAAAATACACCTTCATTCTATTCTCCAGAGAACCAGAACTGAATTGTGTACTATGAGATTTTTTTTTTTAGCCTTTCTTGTGTACATAGGCTCCGATCCACTTTCATGTGTGCTTTGCTTTAATCATGAGAATTTTGACTAGCAGCGTCTCTCACATGCGTAAAATTACACGCCTAAGTAAATCTTCAAAAGATGAAGACCATGTTTGGTTTTGCTTGATTATATTTTCTCACTGTCAGCTCAGCATGGTATCATAAAATTCACAAATTTTTTTCTAATTGAAAAAATCCAGTAACTGTTAAAATAATAAAAAACATTTACAGGTCTCTATGATAGCAGTTCAAATGCAATCGTAATCCTTTGCATTCTATCAAAGTTTTTACGGTTGGACTCAGTCTTAAAAGTCTTTTCCAACCTAAATGATTCTATGATTCTCAGTTGGGGCTAGTGCAGTATCATTTCCCTTGGCTACTCTGCATATGGGAATTACCAAGACCTGTAAGGCTTGTCTAAAGAGGTATTAGCAGTGACCGTGACGTTGTATGCCTGAACCGCTTTGAACTTTGGGTGAAATCCCAGATTCCTGTTTGAATGTATTTTTTCCCCCCATTTAACCAACCTACCTGTAAAGCTGGCCTCTTTATGGTGTCAAGTAATAGCCCAGCTCTCGTAGCTACTGCTGGGTTGACATCTTCCACAGCAGTCAGGAAACAGCAGAATGCATGAGCCAAAGAATACTTCAGTAGGTGATTTTTTGTCACAGAGTGAATATCTAAAAATCTGCACAACACAGCCACCTTCTCCACTGTAGCAGCCATGACCCCAGACAAAGAAAATATGCATGTTAATTTAGGCAATAGCTTTTTATGCCCTGATTAATATACCTTTCCTAGAAATATGCACATCTGAGAAAGTAACAACAAAAAATAGCTGGCATGTGTTGTAATACTGATTTTACTTTGATTATCTAAAATGTCTCCTGTTCTCCTTTCTTTTACTGCATTGATATGCAATAGCTTTGCACCAGACTGTGTCCAAAATTCCCCACAGCAGCAAAGAGATAATAATCTACTATAGGTCTCCTGATTTACAGCATAGAAAGCTCTATATCTTCAGTGAAGCAACAAAGAACAAAGCGTGTACATTTCTCGGGCCTACCTGCTTCAAATCTCATCTTCCAATCTTTGCTGTTGAAATTGCTGTTTATGATTGTCCAGAAAATGTCAGCTCCATGGGGAAGCGAAAGCGCATGAAGAAGAAGTGGAACTGCCAGGGAAGAAAGCTGAGAGAACTCCGACTTCACAACGCCCCATAAGCTGGAAAGACCAAAAACAGCAAGCTTGCTTATAAAAACACTCCCTTGACATCCTTTCTTCTGAATGTCGACATTGTATTGTTGGTGGGAATGTATTTTTCATGAAAATCCTGGCCATCCTGGGCATTTATGTGTATACTACAAAGCTGCTGGTAAGCGAACACAGCTACTTGCAAATCTTCAACTACAGTAGTTTTTCTTGAAAATCCAGGTTCAAATATTCCATACCTTGAAACACTTCAGATCTGACAAATTTGCCTAAATCCAGGCACAACTGCCATGGAACATGATCTATGCTATTAATCAGCACTTTCAACAGGAACAGCTTCAGCGCATAAGCCACACGAACTGTGTTAGCACCTTGAATCATGTGCATCCATGAAAGGCTAAGATGTTGGGTGTTCACAATTTGCTGGTATTTAGATTCAGGACAGATTCTCTAGTTGGCTAAAACCCTACAATCTCAGGAGATGCTCAATGAAATTAATACAGAGCAGCCGTAAGTGCTGATGAACACACACTCCATTTCAGAACATCATATGCTGATGTTTATTCAGTGATTTTTCTGTAAAAGTCCCTTTCTCCAAAGACAATCCAAAAATTCACATATTTCAATCCAATTCACTCTGACTAAATGAAAAAACTTCCTTTACCGCTTAAAAACAAGGTGCAATACTGTTGTTCTCTCAGCTTTAATACTAAAGCCCTATAAACTGTGTTCCTGCCACTACAACATCTTTTATTTTATTTTGTAGAGTCAGGAAAGATACCTCAGTCTCAGACAATGCTATTATTCAACATGAGAAACTGACTCACTGCAAAACAAGTGGTGCGTGACAGACTAGCCATGATGGACAGTGCAGGGTACCTTGGTTTCATTTGCAACTTCTTAATTAGCCTTTGCGATGTGCCCTTTTACAGTTACTTAACCTTTCCACGCTTCCCTACCACCCCTTGTTAATTTTCTGTACGAAACCTGTAAATCTTTGATGCCAACAACAGAGTTGGAGAACCAACAAAGTATGAAGACAAAATGTGCAATAAAAACCTACCTTGCAATCAGCATGTGATCTTGAATATAGGCAAGAAATTGTGGATGGTCCTTTCTTGCTATATATAGGCATTCCCCATGAAGACACAGGATCTTCAAACAGTTCAACATGTTAAAAAGAATATCCGGTTCTTCAAACCTTGACATTTCCTGTGTAAATAGATGTACTACTCTCAACACAATGACATCACTTAACCAAAAATTCAGACTAAACAAACAAGTAATCAATGTTACCTGCAATATAGTGTATATGAGCTTCAAGGTAACTGGAAGTTGCTGATAACAAAACTTTCTTTCTGTGTCATTCTTTATCGCTGTTAAAAATGTAAGTTACATAAAATGTTGTTAAAGTTCTCTCCTCTGTGGATTCAAAATGAAACTAAAAAATGTCAAAGTGATGAGAGATAAATTAATTCTAGCCACAGTAACCCTGCAGTCAGTAAAGTTACAACAGCACGGAATTTGGCATGTAATATTTTTGCTATTTCGTATGTTCAAAAAGCCACGATCTCTTCCAAACCTTTTTTGAGACACACTCACACTTGCTATCAATATAAATACAGCCTTCCTATTTAATTAATGTTGAAAGAATTAAATGCATGAAGAAAAAAGTGACTCTGAATTGCTGGACTTGAAAGACTGCTTCAGAACATTGTATGCTATGTGGGTAGAAGCATTTAATTTAAAGCCTTACTGAAATACTCAACATTCTCACCCACCACCTACCAGCATTTTCTGCGGTCTCTGTGTGATTTCCTGGGTTTTCTCCATGTTTTGGTGCCAATTTGTCTTCCTCTTCTCCTTCTGTTCCTATAATAAACTCAGGTCTAGTATACAGAAGACTATCCTCGAGGTTATCTGTGGGCTCCTTTAAGAATATAATAAGTTAAATTCATTTCTTGATGTTATCTAAATACATGAGGCCATATCCTGCTGTTTAAATTACATTTAGTGTGATAAGCTGAGCTCAAATGAGGGAGACGCTCTGTTTCCATGTACACTTGTGCATTCAAATCACCTACATACCTAAAATTCTGCATCAGCAAACACATACAGACAGCAAGACTATGTTTCAAGCATGGATTTCAGTGATACCACTTAAGAGAAACTGTACATCCATATTGGAGCTGAGGTGGATCCAACCACAGGGCTAGCGTTTCACTGTACTTGTCATCTTTGCCTCAGAGGAGTATCAGACAAGAGCAGGGTAGTTTCCCACACTGCTGTAGAGCTACAGGCTTAGAGGCAGGAGCTACCTCAATCACTTTCACATTGAAAGAAAGACCAGACTAGAGTCACTTCTGTCTGTGGCCAGGAGCTCAGGATTACAGGTTGCCATTGTGACATTTATGTTATAAAGCACAATCGAAATGGTACTGAGCCCCAGCACTCGTCAGACTTCACCACTCACTGCTTTTCAGTAGAGGTGAGAATCTGAACTGAAAGGGCATGAGATGATTTCTGCAGCACAAGTTACTGAATACCACATGCATAATACCTATTATTAGCATACACATCCAAATGGAACTCTGAAACTTTTACACATAAAAAGGCATCATTATGTCCGCCACCAAAAAAGCTTCTAATAAACATCCTGCCACTACCACGCCACAGCAAAGCAGTGCTCAGAGTAATGGAAGCAATGCTGTCTTCTCAACTACCAGATGGAAGAGCTACACGTAAAAGACATACAGCTTAAAATAAACTTTAATGATGACTAGAGGACTTTAATGATGACTAGCGATTGGAGAGTACATATCTGTATCTGATAAAGTTGGATACTCAATCTGAAGTATATTCCGTATGTCAGCAGTGCTCAGCATTTTCAAAAATTAAGCACCAACTAAGGCTTGCTCACTTGACAACTGATTCACTAAAAATCATATCCACTTTTAGCTTTTAAAAGAAGATGAAAAGCACTAAGTATTAACATTTCACACTTCATTTAAGACACAGTATCATAGGAGTGTCCTTCCAAAGTGAAACACCACTTCAGCATTGATGGGGGAAGAGTTCATACTGGATGAATATTGTCATCTTCCCTGGGTTCTTCGAATGAATTCAAACTTAGGAAATTTTACAATTCAATGGCATTTTCCTTTAAACTCCCAAATGGTCCACACCAAAGGTGAGCACAGCGTTGCTCCCTTGTGCATAATATAATGGGAACAATGAAGAAGAGGAGTTTCAACACACCAATAATACAGGCCCTTTCCTGTTCTACTTACCACAAGCCTGATTTCTTCTTTTGGAGCAAGCTGCTCCAGCAGCTCAAAACCCAGCTGGTAACACAGAATGCTGGACTGACACAGACCACACTCAACTGCTTTTTCATCTTTCTGACAGGTGTGAGAACCACCCCAGGGTGCCTGGAACACATTGTTTATGATGGATATTATATCTTTTGAAATGCTGTTCTCTAAGCCCAAAGTGACACCATCATCCTGGAGTTCCATCTGAAAGACAGTGAAAAGGGTAAGGATTTATTATTTATTTAGAAGCCAGAGCACTAACTATTCTGCCTATTCCTACATTTCCGATTGTGTTATATTACAGAACTGGGAAGAGTTTGAGATGAACTGGAACTCACAATTTTAAACAGCCACTGATGTCGAGGCCCAAGCTCGAACAGCTAGAGTAAATAGACAATTTCAAGCACAGTATCCAGGAATTTTACCTGGAGACAGTTAGCCAAAACACTTGGCATTGGATTCACAATGTACAAATTTTGCTATCCAAAAACTATGTATCTAATCTAAGCCTACTAACACGCCTCTGCTTCTAGTCTGTAGAAAATCTCCAAGGAGAAGTTCTTTTCACTCATATGAGCTAACATGAATGTGGAGGTATCCAACTCCTCTTCATTGAACATGAACCTATAACTCCTGTGTGGGTAAAGGCAGATGACAGCTGTAGAGCGATTTAAATGTCTTCTGCTTCATGTCAGTCCCTTAGCAGAAAGGGACTCAATACAGGATTAAAGGAGAGCCAAAAGTGACTACAGAACTTCCGTGTCTGATCAACGTTATGTGTTTTTTCTTCTGTGAGTACCTGCTTCAAGATGAGGTCAAACATCAGAATAAAGCAATTAAGATTCATTTCATCATCTTCACAGTCAAAATCAATTGCTTTTCCACTGGGGTGTCCAAAGTTCTTGAAAGGGCTATGAAAAGGACTACGTATCGGACTCCGAAATGGGCTCTGGAAGGGGCTTGGGAAAGGACTCAGCATGTTGTGCTGAACTCTGCGCCCCGGGTCAGAAGCAACGCTTACCTGAAGATATAAAGAATCAACAAGTGCACATGACTGTTCAGCTTTTAAGCAATTTCGTTGTATAAGAAAATGCAGAAAGTGGCAAAAACTTTGACAGCCTTACTATTCCCTTCTGTAACTTTTCTGCAAAATCTACACATGTCCCTTAACACCCTGAAATGATAAAATATGACAGAAGTACAGAAATCATATTCTGCACAGATGTATACATTCTCTTAGGCTAAGTGGCTCACGTCCAGTATCTTGTTCCTACTAAGGAGGAATTTTAACATAAACCAAACAGAAAACTGGTGCAGGCCGTAAAGTGGCCATCAGGTTACAACGATCTGCTCCATGATCCAGGGACACAAACTTCAGTAGTAGGAGGCTATCTCAAGAGAACAGTATAACTAAGGCTACACCAAGGATGCAGGTAGCTGGAAAAGAACTAGACACAATGGTAACAAGATGTGCATGTCTGCACAGATTTATGTCCACACCACAGCAGCCACCTAAAACACCCTGAGAACCTCTAAGTGTTGCAAGGAGATACACAGTTAGATGGCACGTGAGGTCTATTTTTAGGCCAGCTATGGTCTGAAAGACCAGACAGTAAGTTTGTTCATTTTTCTGCTTTGTTCAGAAGTGGTCATGGGCTAGGTTTTGGAGCACTCTCTGCAGGGCTACATCAGAAGACAGGCAGACCATATGTAAGGAACCATCAACTGCCTAGAGGCTGTAGTTCCTTAAATCTAAAGATCTGACCTGTCAAGCACTCTTGTTCCTGCTGTCCTTGAAGCACTTCATCCAAGACTACTAGGAAGTTAGTCTCACCAGTCCAAGTATGTGTAGTGCCTACAGATTTGTACATGTTTTCTTCCAGACCACAAGCCTTTGGCAGACAACTCTAGATCAATTTTTGCATCTCTTGGATGGGGAAAAAAAAATGCAGGGAAACAGAAAAAAATTCTACTATGTCACCCTTCCAAAACATACCTAGGCCCACCAAATTTGTACTAGATTACAACAGCTCACTCTGGGTGACCAATTGTCCATAACAACTTGCTGTTGATCGTTATTAATAGAAGTGGTTGGAAAAGATACCAAGAACACTCCAAATGTATCCCAAACAAACCAGCTCACTAAGGAAAAACTGCAGTTTTTCTGCAGTTCCTATCTGTATAATCTTTACACTGACCATGTGACAGAGTGATATTAATTGAAGAAGTCATCCCAATTTTCTTCCATTTTCAAAGTCTACAGAGTTTCCAAATCAATGCTGTCACATTAAAAGAGGACTTTTTAATTTTTCATATGCATTCTGTTATGAAAACTGTTCCAAGCAAAATAACAAGCAGGATAAAGAATAGTTACCCTCCGAGCTGCAAGATTTCCTGCCAGTTCACTGACTCTTGATTTTCTTTGGTTTGCTAACTCTTTTACAGAATTAACTCCATCAGAAAACATGCTGATTAGTAACTGAAGAGGAACAACAATGTCTAGTTCAGATAACACCTGAGGAAAAACAGTAAGTAACAAAGCATGAGTTTCAAGTTTGATAAAAAATGCCAGCCATTTTATAAGCACCTTTGTCATATGATCCTCAGTTTGGCAAGTTCCATGCATGTAATTTGGGGATTCAATGAGGTGAGCTGCGAGCTTAGATTTCTGTTAGAATTAAGGCAAGAGAGACCTGGCAAAAAGAGTCTCTTCAAAGTATTTGTTGGCATGCACTTGGTGTACCTTGAGATCAGTTTTACGCACAAACACACAGGGATGTGAGGTTGTTCCACAGAAGTATTTCTGTAAACCAAAAGTATTACCAATACGTGGATGAATAGCTATTTACTATATTTATTATTACGTAAAACGGAATTTCTGTATTTAATCTAAGAACCTAGTCAGAATGGTTGCCTACAGGTGTCAACATAGTGACAGGACAGTTATCTGCAAAGCACTGAGGGAATATTCATCATCTATTTTGTCACCAACACTCAGACAAATATGAACTCATTCATACTTGTCATTAACTGTTATTAGGTCAAGAAAAATCTAAAAAAAAAAAAAAAAATCATGCTTTACTTAAACTCTGCATATGTGACAATTGCTACAGGCATCAGGTAAACCGGTCTTTGGAGAGGCTTAACCAAAATAACCCTCAACAGAAAAGAGGTGATAATGAAAAATACAGATTAAATACAGAATAAAGGTTGTCCCTGTAGCTTCTGAATATGAACACTGGGTGAATGCCAGCTTTGTGGGCAAATCTAGCACAAAAGGGACAGAGCAGCAGAAAGCTTGATGGGCACGGAGCTAGTCTAATCCAGATCTCCATATGCGGGAACAACTACAGCTACTTCTGGAGTCTGGAACTAATTTTGGAATCTACAGACCAAAATCTGCGGAGGCTAAGAACTACTGCTGGCAAAGCGTCAGACAGCTGAACGGCCCTAAAGACACAACTGGCATTCAAAGGTAAAAGGAATTTCCAAGCTTCCATTACATTGCCCATGATCGGCTAGTAACATACAGCTTCCCAGGATCTGTCTACCAACCCTCCTTATACTGAGGCTAAGCAAAGGGCAGAAAGCATGCAAGATCCTTGGAAAAATGGTTTCTTCTCCCCAACACCCCTTTTTTTTTCCCCTCCCTTTCAAAATCATGAGCTGCTTCAGCATGACTTGTCAAGAAAGGACACTTACATGCAGCCAAAGCAATGCTTGCTCTTGCACAGAGGATGGATACCCTGTGAATCGACAGCTAATGAAGCCAAACATCTCCTCCATGGAGAAAGGGAGAGGGCAAAGTTCAATGTCAAACATTTTGCTGAAAAGTAGATAAAAAAAAATATAGCACCACCATGGCACACACTGTGTGAAATATAACAGAAAACTGGTAGAAAGGTAATCTCACTACTAGCACTGATGAAGCTTTTGTAATCTTACTTGCATCCCCACCCTCCACAGGAGCTGAGCTAGGTTGCTGATACCACCTGTCCTGACTGCACAAGGTGATCTATTAATTTGATGATGCACCTTAAGAATTCACATCACATTTCACGTCATGCCTAGTTTCGTTTGGTAGCAAGATCTTTTTCAACATCCAATGTAAAAACTGGAATATTTCTCATCTCACCACTCCTCCACTATTCCATGTTTACACTAGAAAAGGTTACATCAATACCTACAAATATAAGCTTATGGTCAGTTTCAGAGCCTCTTCATCAGTTAAAAGGCAATGTGAAGTTTTATTATCAAAGGCATACACCAGACACGAAATTCTGCTCAGACAGCCACCATTTCTATTATGGTGTTTTCGTTGCTCAACAGGGGAGGATATTAGCTAAATCAATACACATCATGGCTCTTTCAGTGCCAGCTCTACTAATCCCCACCATTTCAACAGCTGACCAGGAGCAGAAGGATGTTTCTTCTGGCATGCTGCAGGAAGCCACTGAAAATGTGCCTTGCTCACAGCAAAGAAGCATACATGTAGTTGGCTCTTCCTACAGATTCGAGGATATCAGGAGCAATAAAAGGAAACTTCCCCAAAGCTTAAGTGCTTCACTCTAAATATAAATCACAAAAAATTCAGAAGCATTCACTCACTAATGTGTATTGCACACAGGCATTTTTATTTGTTGTCACCATCTTCTTGTGCTAAAACCTCCTAGAATCAACATATGCAACAACAGAATGGTTCCTACATATGTCTACATACCTCAACACTTCCCGGAACTCTTTCAGTTGATTATCAGGCACTTCCGTCCTTATAGCTTCCAACCACTCTGGCATGATACATTCCCACACCGACTGGTTTATCACATTGTACGGAATCAAGCAAAGGATTCGGTTCAGCCCTTCTTTTAACTGGGTCACAGCACTACACGATTTATCCCAGTATCCACCAACCTGTGGGTATTTCCAGGAATCATACTGATGAACAATATTTCTAGTCCCTATAATTTGCCCAGCACCATAAATTTGCTCAGTGTGTTGCAGTCAAGAACTTGTGGGGGGTGATCGTCAGCACCTTCCAGCATGAATTTAGAATTCAGCCATGGAGAGGCCATTGTTTGCTTTCCTCTCTCGTTTGACCCACAGTACACAAAAGCACTGTCCAAAATTTAGATGAAGTTTGCCCAGTTCCAGGCCATGACACAGAGTAACCTCTCATCATTTATAGTTCTCGACAGGGGACAGATTTGTTTAGTCAAACTTGCACCTTCAATTATTTGCTCTGGGCAACTTGTTACAGTGCTACATCTTTATTTTGAAAAACTTGGTCTGTACCAGGTGTTCTTTTGTGATGGTTTGTTTTGGGGTTATTTTGAGGAAACGTTCTAAGCACTGGAAGCCAAAAAATACTAAGTAAATAAGTAACTGGCCTACAGAGATTAATTATTCTAACTGACCTCAGCTCACATCTGCTGCTCCTGACTAATGGCTCTAGAGATGCCTGCTGTTTTGGCAGCAACTACTGGTAATCTCAGCCAACACACTATTTTTTCTCCATTCATCATTGCTAATTTCATGGCTGTTTGTCTTCATGTTCTAGTGAAGCCTTGCAAACCTGGCAAGTTGTCAGTCTAGTCTTACGTATTGCAGTGGGGGTAACAAAACCAAAAAAAAGGGGCTGGATCCAAGACAAGCAAAATACCCATAAGAGATTACAGCATGAGGTTCAGTCCTTCTTTCCCCCTTTGGCCTCAAAGCTCTCATCTCTTTTCTTCAGTTCTAACATTCAATTAATCCATCCACCTCTCAGATTTCCTCAGCTGCTCTCCAATCCTCCCACAGCCAGGTGTATCTTCAGATCGATGGTTCAGAGTAACACACATGCTGGTCTGCATATGTACAGCAAATCCCACATATTTGGATTGACAAATCCAAGGATGCACACTTCATTCCAGATGTTTTACTACATCACATCAAGTCTTTATGGCCCTTCCTAGTCTAGCCACCTAATTTTAGGAAACAAAGTCAACATGTCCCCTGGACATTTTACATGAGGGTCACAAAATTAAAGTCTTAGAAAAGCACATGTGGTATAACTGGCAGTGATAAATGAGGAAAAAGTCTTAAAGCCTTCAGAAATATAAAGTTCCTATTTTCACGCTGATGTTTCATTTTCTATAGAGGAATATTCACATGCCTCACTTTGTTGCCTGTCTTCGCTACCCAGGTTCAGTGGCGAGTTCTGCTTCATAATTAATGGACAGAAGGAAAGACTCTTTCTAGCAGGGATTCCAGCAAAGATCTCTCAGGCACCCGGAATGACCTTCCAGATAAGTCTTTCTCTCCATCTGCAACGAGGCGAACCATGGCAGACTAGTCTCTTAACTGAGTCACCTAAATTAGGTATCTGAAGCTACAGGGCATCAGTATGCCCAGAGTTCTTTTCAGTTACAACTGTGTGATTTCATGAACCTTAATTCACAGCTGCAGAGATGAAGTATACAAAGAACAGAGAAACATTACTAAAGCAGCCTAGTAAAGGACAGGCTTATATATAGGAGCAGACAAATGATACCTTTTACTAAAGACAACCTTGGAAATGTGAAGCTATCAAAAATGTTGTCTGGTATCTTTTGATACCTATAATATTATTCCAACCACCTGTCTTCGTATTATTGTACATAATCCCCGCTCTCTAACACAGTAAAACTAGAAACCCTATGCAGAGGAAAAATTCCGGTACTCCACTGCTCCCTCAACCACTGAGATTTCTTTTGCCTTGACAGAGGTGAGGGACAAATGGTTTTTCTACTTTTAATCTCTCTGGCAAATCAAGGAACTTTCAGATAAATTATTCTTACCCTGGCAAACTCCATTGGTTTAGGAAGGAGGCACATAACCATGACATCAAATCGGACATCACAAACAGTCTTCAACCACTTAGTAACAAACTGGGGTTTGAGCTTTTCAACGAGGCTACCAACTTCATCATCCATCATGTAAGCTGTAGAGTGAAACCACTGGAATACCATGCTAACCAGCCTTGCTAAACTCTCTGTGGGTGTATTCTCACTGGGAGTGCAAAGGCTCACCTGGAAGACAAACACAAATGAAGTTTCATTTCTAGAATTAAAGGTGGCAGATTGCTTGTCTGCTGTATTTTGCATATTCTCAGAAATACGAGGATGCAGATTACACAGAAGACAGTTTTAAGTAGAGTTTGGCACAGGACAACTGACAAAACATTTCCAAAACAGAAAATACCATTAAGGGGGGAAAAAAAAAAAAAAAAAATCAAGCACTGAATTTTTCATTTCTTTGCTTCAACACTGAAAATATCAATACAGAATGCTTTGACAAACTGAAACCTTTTGGTCTGAACTTTAAAATTACTTTTCATTTCAAAAGGTAATGTAACGCCTGGTAGAATGTGTGATACACATACATATATACAAAAAGTACCAGAAAAAGACAAGGCAAATTAAAAGATTCAAAAAGTCGGAAAAAAGATGTCTACTTCGTATACTAGGTGATGTTTGCTTTGCAAAAAGATTCCAATTTTGATTTTTTTCATCCCCATTTGGTGCAGGAATATGACTTTTAAGTCCTCAAAACTTCTCACACAATAATTAATGTTCTTCTCCCTTTCTGCAAACTCTCTCTTTCTAAAATGATGTCTGCACTGTAAAACTGTCCCAAATCTGAGACCAAGACTGTACCCCAGTTCACAGACCAGGCACAATGCTAAGATCCTAATCACCTGCTATTTGAGCTCTTGGTATCTTCTGGGGACAGGAGACAAAGTTTCAAGTCAGACTGCCGCACCGAATCCAAAGAATAGAAAATAATTGATGACAGGAGATTTAGGATGCTCCTTTAACCACCCACCAGCTGTTTGTTGCCACTTTCTAGTGAAAGCTGTGCACTCAGCAGCTGGCAACCTGAAACCAGTGACCGCTGCCTTGTGGCAAGTGAACAAAGGAGAAACATTCATGTCATTTCTGGGGAAACAGCTGACAGCACTGCTTCCCAGAGAAGAGTAGAACCCATCTTACAAGTGCTTTTCCTCCACGTTTTTTCTTGAGATGAGGCAGTTAACAACAACCTTGCCAATTCAAAGTACAGTCTTCATTGTTCTACTTCATTGCAGGTTGAAGTTAAGGTGTTTGCTTCCTGGTGCTTGTCTCAGTTGAGTGTTAACTCAAAGGCAGTATCAGGTGGCAGCCTTTTCAATACAGCTCAAGAGTTCCTATCCAGTTTCTAGATGAAAGGTATTAATTTTATGGAAGAAAACAGCAACCTGCTATTTCTCACAATCTGTGCTGTCATCTCTGCCAATACTCACTACAGAGAGATCAAGAGATTTTATAAGAACACTATGAAGCCAGTGAGCTCCCCCTCCCTACCACAGAAAGACAGACTCTCAATGTCAAGGATGAGGTAACAAAACCTTATTGTAACAAAACCTGTTCTGTTCTCCCTTCAATTCTACTTCTGGAAATGCAGGCCTTCAGTCTCTACAAAACATCATTTGAAACAGAATAGATGAATATGGCACAATAAAAACAAAATAATAATAAAAGGCTTTAAATCTAGAACAACATTAGACAACAAAATCCACAAGATATGAACAGAATATAAAGTTTACTCATGTAGTCACGTGGAACAGCAGAGCTGTTTGTTGGTATTATGGGATTCTAGACCTGCCACCCTGCTGTTCCTATATCTGTTTAGATGATGGATGAGGGGTCCTGCTATTCCCCACTTGTCACTGGGTGACCAAGAAGGAGAGCACCTGAGAGCTCAAGGTGAATTGGAAAGAGCCTGAGAAGGAGAATTCTCCTTAAGGAGAACCGCAGAACCCAATTTCTGATGATCTATCAGGCTCCAGCCTGGCCTGCTTATGAACTAGCCAGCAGCAGCCCTGCTATTTTGGAACAATCTCTTCTAGCTACTGTGAGGGGTGGAAGCAGAAGGGCTTCACTCTGTCAGCCCACACTGAGTGAATTAGCTGGAGTACAATGACTGGGACTGAACCAACTAGACCAATCTGAAGGCAGGAGGGAAGAGCAGCCCACTAAGACTCCTCCAGCCTATTCAGAAGAGAAAAAGCTGAGCTTCCAGAGAGAGATGTTGAAAGATGGAAGGTGATAGATCTTCAGGGAATTGCCTTTTACAGTTAAAATAGTGGCACTCAGCAGAGGGCACTTGTGAGCAGAAGATGGTGGAACACAGAAAGTCAATAAAAAAACTGAGAGGGCGAGTAATTCTCTTACACATTCTATACAGGATTCAGCAGACAGTGAGCAGCTCCACCCAAACTAGTTCTGAAATCTCCCAGTCTGACAGCTTCACAGAACTCTTTTTGCTTAAAAATCAGAAAAGTATGCAACTAAAGCCAGGAGTGGAAAAAAAAAAAAAGGAGAAAAAAATTGAGGCTTCAGAAAGCAAAGGAGAGTGAAGCAAGAGAAACGAGCAAGAATCTCTTACCAAGAACCAGATTCCAAACTGGCTCAGAAGGCGTTGGTCATGCTTGTCATCATCTTTATTATCGAAGTCTGTGTTGTCCAGGGAGTGATGGGAAGAGGAGAGGCCCATCTGTCTCCTGCGGTTGAGTTCATGCTCCCTCTGCTCAGCATGAAACTCTGCTTCCTTCAGCAAGCTATAAAACAAGCTTTTGGTCAGTGAATGCAGCTTTCCTGCACTGGATACAGGTATCTGGTCAAGAATAACTAGAGGTTAAGGCATCCGATTCATCATTTTCCTAAGAACAGTAATAATATCAAATTCTAGGATTCCACTCTGACTTCTTCCATGATGGCAACACTCACAGCTAACCGATACTCTGCTAATGCAGCAGGAGTTCAGTGGCCCTGCTCTGAACTTATCCTGGTGAAACTAAAATCAACTTACACAAGATCTGGAGGTAATATTTACATGAAAGCCTGATCCCGCTTTACATACTGATGCCTCATAACCTGACATATTACCTGATCACAGCTTCCACAGTACACACAAGTTCCTCCGCCCCACACTCCCGGGTATTGATAGGGGGTGGAGAGGTCTGATAAAGATGGGTTTCTGCGGCTGCCCCAACTTCACTGCTGTGATGATTCGAATGGCATCTTTTGCAATAGCGCACGGGCCTGTTGCCATGGCGGCCACAGCAGCCTGCTGAGAAGCACGTCACAACAGCTCTTCTGACATGGGAACTACAGTTCTGGAAAATACAAAAGATTTTATCAGGCCACAAATATCAGGAAGTGGAACTGAAAACAGGGATGAGAGTCAGAACTGGGGAACTGGCTCAAGTGTCAGTCATTTCCAAAATCACTATATATAAGCACAACTGTATGCAAACTCCTGATGCCAAGTGTCACTGAACTTCCAGACAGATGAGCTCAGACTGAAATGCTGGGCCTGGACTTAAAAGTCATGGTTGCCTTTCCTTTGGAGCAGACCAAACCAACATTTATGTCATCAAACTCAACTTTCTGGCTTGGAGCAATCTCTAAAAATTACAGTAGTTCTCTTAACCCCTGCTTATACTTCAGAATGTCTTTTTAAGTTATGTGTAGCAACAGGCAGACCCTCAAGAGTGTAATCAATGGTGCCATATCAGTTCATGCTATGTACAGATCTGCCATGTCATAGGTAACCGTCCAAGCCTCTGAAATACGCTCTGCCTTTATTTTTGCCACCTGGTAATCTGGCACAATTTACCATGCAAGATCTAGAATATGTTATACACTGTATTCCTCATTATTACAATGTTATTAAAACAAACTAGCTGGTATATGTTGCAAGCAGATTCTTTTTGTCAGCAATCTTTTTATAGCCAAGCACTGAAGACTTTCAGTTCATATATTTTTGAAAATATACAGTTTACGGTAGGATTTTCGTCAAATTTAGGATTAATCTAAGACTTCAAGGAGATGAGAAGATATAAACACTTAGATTTAAAATTAATCTCTTACTCTATCCTCTTCATAAGCAGAGTTATGGAATAAAAACTGAGCTCAACAGCATAATTGAACTGCTTTACTAATTGCCACTTGAATAAAAACCTACAACTCAAATCAAACATCAGCAGTTTTAACAAAAAGAAACCTTGCTGCTGGACCATTCCCACACACCAACAAATGCATTCGTGGATAAATTCCAAAAGTTTGGATGGTACAAAAAAGAAAACACCACAAAGTAATGGAATGACACTATACACAACATCAAATCATGCCCCATCAAGCAAATGACCGAATCTTACCTTCTTCTGACATATAGCAGAAATTTCAGCTGTAAGGGGAAGGCATACAAAACATCAACACAGAATGACAATCCTTCTGTTTTACTATGGCAACCATGTGAAAATGGACTTGCTGCAAGGAAGTCTCTAAGGCTAAACTTATGTTTCCAAGTTTTATTGAAACCTCTAAGCCTATTGGACTGCATGAAGTAGGACAGTGTATACTTAGGCCTACTGGCTATTTCTACACTGAAATGAAAGAACAGCCTTGGTGCATTACGTGTGGTGTGCTCTGCATCCCATCCACCTTCTGCCTATGCTTCTGCCTTGCGGACTGACTTGTAAAAGTATGCCTGCAGGCACACTGCGGCAGCATGCTGTAGGAGACATGGCTGAGATGTGCCTACACCACCTGTGAAAGCTCGCAGGATGAAAGATTAGCGAACGTGGTTGAACAACGTAGAAGCAGCCGCTATGTCTGCGGCCAGTAACTCCATAGCGAAATGTGTGCAGATTCAACCTGTAAGCTGTAGCTATTCAGTCTGTTGCCTTGGCAACATCTCATTCAGTAAATACAGGTGGCTGAGTGAAAAGAAGTACCTCCCTTAAGTCAACAAAATATTCTTAATTTGGATTAGATTTCAGCTACAAGGAGACAGCAGAAAGATAGCCGCTGGCTAAGAATTTTCAGTTTGCAGAACAAAGAGAGAAGGAATGTCTTTGTTCTGTCCTTGAAAGAGTTATTTTAGAGAATATGACTGTCCTTGTAAAACCAGGAAATTCTGATTAGTCTGTCAACAAGCTTTGTCTACATTCTGGTTGATAACAGAATATCAGGTTCTCTCACTGGCCAAAGGACAATGCTTGGATCAACGACTGGATCACTGAAAAATGTTTTATGTCTTTTTCTGTTATCCTTTACAGTCTTCTGTTCATAGAAGAGATTTTCAGAAGCTTTATGAGCTTTTGAATCAGACCCAGGTTACCGGAACAACTAGCCCCTTTTTTTGGACACCAGTGTGGGACACATACTTTTAAAAACCTTGGCCTCAACTGTGGATGCTTCAAGATTTGAAAATCTGTTCAATTGTCTCTGTTCCCTCACACATAAAGAGTTGCATATTATTTCAGATAGATTATTAGCCAATTTTTCATAGTACTTTAATGACATTAAACAGCATTAAGTACAAGCTACACTAAAATTCTAAAAAATCCCTTTAGAACAGAATGCAGCATTTTAAGCAATACCGTATGCAGAAATATCAGTAAACATAGGATTTTGTACCTACCCTTAAAACACCTCTTACCTTGTGGGAGAAGAACATCAATCAACCATTCACTGTGATCCCTATAAAAATTGTATATCTAATTAGGTTTCCATTTTTTATTTATATATGCATTTACTTTTGCACAGAGGAAATTTATCCAAATTAATGTGGTAGAACTGACATTGTACTGAAGCTGCTTTTTACAAATGTAGTTTTATAAATTGCAGGGTGCTCTACATTAGCTCTCTTTGCTATGCCTGGCTTATTGCAAATTATCACTTTGCTGACATTGGTCCATGTTTTCAAGGCTTTCAAAAAATTACTTTTAAGGCATAAATTTATCAAATTAAAATAGCGTGTGCCCTGAAAGTCTGATGGCTAAGAAACAAAAGTGAAGAATAACAGATGAACATAGAAAAAAAAACATGCACCAGTACCATTTTCTGTGAGTCTCCTTAGAAGCTATGCTTCTACCAAATCCAATTATTTTTTCCTGCAGCTTTAAATCAATGATTACTGAGACGCAATTGCTTTCCCCACAGCTGGTATGATATAAAGGTGTCAAACTGGGGACAAAAAAACCTTTTGTAGCTTCTGAACTACCTGTAACCTTGTCTGCTTGAACTAACGATTGGAACTCTCCATATCTTCTGAAGTAATGCAAACCAAACCAGTAATTTCAGGAAAAAAAAAAAAAAAAGATTAAGTGAAGTTAATTTATCTCAGGCTATATTCCTTCTGGGTACTAGACAAGCAGGGACAAATTTCTTTACTTTGCTGCTTCACAGTATACCATAGAGAATAATCTGAAATACATCTTATGGAAAAGTAATGAACTGTCTGTGAAAGAGCTTTCATTGTTATGTCCTGCTTTTAACAACAACTAAGGGATGAAGCGAAAAAACGTTTCATAAGCAAAAGCTTGTACATTAACAAGGTTCCCCTATCACAGTTAACGCATCCCACACTACATATTCAGAGATCTTCACTTTAGCCCACATGATGGGCATTTGCATTTAGCTTGAACAGTAGTGAGTTTTAAAGTTCTGTAATCCTTATTCATACTGAGTGGCAGCGTGCTCCATATATTTCAACAGGGTTACCTATATAAATTAAATGTTAATCATACTGAAATACAGCATAACTCCAGAGTTCTGAACTCTGGAGTCTGACTGTACCTGATCATTTTCCAGTCACAGATTACCTACCCTGCAATTCTCTGGCTGCATTCTTCACAAAGATAAAGGGGAGGTGGCTTATCACCCAAAGCCACAGACAAGGATGGGTCAATGCACATCTGAAACACAGAGAAAAAGAATTAACACATCTGTTCATTGAAGTTCACTGAGAAAGTTCAACATATTAATGCTAGGATATACAATATAACACAGCTTTGATACGCGTTGAGAGCATTTAGTATTCTGAAAGACGCTACTCAGCATCTGACAGTACAGGATCTCAAGTTATTTCTAACAAAGAGGGATGTAACTGAAAATAAGAGCCTATGGGAAGAGAACAGGACATATTTCAATATCAGTATTATCACTCTCTCAAAGACAAGTGTATTTTGTGTTACACATTTACATTACATAGTTATGACAGACTTTTTTTTTCCAAAGAGATAGTCACTTAGAGGATCTGTTGCTTAGGACAAGGTAATGTACAAGTCTAGCTTTTGTTCTCTCTCAGCAACACCTCTTCCAGTAAAATCCAATTTTCAGTCATCGTAGCTGTTAACTAGACAGCACAATTCCAGTGACAGAACAAAGACTATGGGCCCACAGTTCCCTTGTCAGCATAGGTCAAAACTTTGTCTTGCATTAGCTTTTATCCTTCCACATTAGCCAGTTACAGAAAATAGTTACAGTTAAACAAATGTGTATGTAACTGGCTGTTAAGTGTTCCGTACTGTTTAAGGAAAACCTGAACAGTAGTATGTATACACAATATCTTAAGAACTTAAATCAAATGTTTCTTACTCCATTCAAGTGTAAGATCTTATTTATAAAGACAAATGCTCTTTGAATGTTTCTTATATTTGTTAACCAAACCTACGTTCATCTACCCAAGAGACAACAGGCTGCATTTTTCTGAGTGACTCACGACTGATCAAGACTGGTTATATCAAAGTTAAGCTAAGAGACCATCCAAAAATACTCAGGTATTTCATCTGCAAAGTTTGGAACTGTAAATTTCATTCATATTTTGCTCCACTCAGTGATTAGTGTGAATCCAGTGATCCTACAGCATAAACCAACACCTGTCCTCTTTCCCTATGAAAAGGCATCATGGAGAATGATTCCAGTGGTCAGGAAACTGGTCCCTTGAAGGACCTGCGAGATAGGTGTCACCATTATGCCCTATCAGTAGCATAGCCTGTGGAAAAGGCTCACTGAAGAACTGTTTGACTAATGTAATTATGTTAGTATATGAACTGATGCCAGGAAAATTGGTTGTATCTACATATTTAAGTAGATACAAATCTAATTAATTAGTACACCTAACTAGTATGCTCTGGACCTGTGATGCTGTTCTTGCCTTTTCCATCAGTCTGGTCAAGTTCCCACTGATTGGAAAAGGGGTAACATAACCCCCATCTTTAAAAAGGGTAAAAAGGAAGACCCAGGGAACGAGAGCCCGGTAAGTCTCACTTCTGTGCCCAGCAGGATCATGCAGCAGATCCTCCTGGAAACTATGCTAAGGCACATGGAAAACAAGGAGGTGACTGGTGACAGCCAAGATGGCTTCACTAAGGGCAAATCACGCCTGACAAATTTGGTGGCCTTCTACAATGGGGTTACTGCTTTGGTGGATAAGAGAATAGCAACTGATGTAATCTACCTGGACTTCTGCAAAGCATTTGACACTATCCTGCCTGACATCCTTGTCTCTAAATTGGAGAGACATGGATTCGACAGATGGACCACTTGGTGGATAAGGAATTGGCTGGATGGTCACGCTCAAACTGCTGTGGTCAACAGCTCCATGTCCAAGTGAAGACCAGCGACAAGTGGTGCTCCTCAGGGAGCACCTGTATTAGGACCTGCACTATTTAACATCTTTGTCAGTGACATGGAAAGCAGCTGTGTGGTGCACTCAACATTCTGGAGAGAAGGGATGCCATGCAGAGGGACCTTGACAGGCTTGAGAGCTGAGCCCATGCGAACCTCATGAAGTTCACCTAGGCAAAGTGCAAGGGCCTGCACATGGATCAGAGCAATCCCAAGCACAAATACAGGCTGGTCGGAGAATGGATTAGGAGCAGCCCTGAGGAGGAGGACTTAGGGGTGTTGGCTGACGAGAAGATCAACACAACCTGGCAATGCACACTCACAGCCCAGAAGGCCAACCGTCCATATCCTGGGCTGCATCAAAAGCAGCGTGGCCAGCAGGCTGAGGGAGGGGATTCTGCCCCTTTACTCCACTCTAGTGAGACCCCACCTGGAGTCCTGCATCCAGCTGGACCTGTTGGAGCAGGTCCAGAGGAGGCCACAAAAATGGTCAGAGTGCTGAAAAATCTCTCCTATGAGGAAAGGCTGAGAGAGCTGGGGCTGTTCAGCCTGGAGAAGAGAAAGCTCTGGGAAGATCTTAGAGAGGCCTTCCAGTACCTGGAAGGGGCCTACAAGAAAGCCAGAGAGGGACTTTTTACAAGGGCACAGAGTGATAGGACAAGGAGGAATGGCTTTAAACTGAAAGAGGGTAGATTTAGATTAGATAGAAAGAAGAAACTCTTTACCACAAGGGTGGTGAGGCACTGGAACAGGTTGCCCAGAGAAGCTGTGGATGCCCTCTCCCTGGAAGCGTTCAAGGCCAGGCTGGATGGGGCTTAAAGCAACATGGTCTAGTGGAAGGAGTTCCTACCCATGGCAGGGGGGTTGGACCAGATGATCTATAAGGTCCCTTCCAACCTAAATCATTCTATGATTCTATGATCAAATTGCACTATGATCCTGGTCAAGCCATTTTATTTTGTTACCCTGCATGTAAACAGCAAAGATATCATTCACCTCCCTCAAAGATGGCTGTAGAAGTGATAAGTAAAGCTTTGTTGCTGTTTGCTTTAAGACACATTCCAAGGAAAGGCTCACAACCAGAGTAGGTGCATTGTATGACCTCAATCAAGACACCAAGTTGAATATGTACCTATAACATACTGTTTACTGTATATAGTAATATTTGTGCACATATTTACACACACACACGTTCAGGAAAATATTTACGTGGATGAGCCCAGAGCCAGCTAAGAATTTTATAAGGTGCTCTGCAATCATCATCATGTTTAATACCAAGACTTGGTCCACAATAGTTGGAAGAAATATTCCATCTTGCCTTAAGTAGCCAAAGAACATATTTACAAAGTTCTGGCCCCCTTGGTCTCAACAGGCTTTGCTGTTCCCTTAGCTCCTGCTCCTGGCCACCTGTGCACAACCAGAGCATATGGCTGAGTTGAAAGTGTAACCCCCCCATCTCCCAGATAGTTGGGTTTGAGTCCTGAATAAATAGTAGTACCTTCACAGCTGGTTTGTTAATCGCATTATGGCATTCAATATGCTGGCAATGAATAGGATTCCAGGCTGCAAAACCAAAAAAGATGATTAATAAATGGAGAAAATATATTTATATTTGTTGTGTGTAGTGGTATCAACTGAGAACAAGATTGTTTTGCAGTAAGTACTATATGAATATGAGACAAGACCTAGCCTTTCCTCAGGAAGGCTAATAATTACAGTAAACAACCTAGAACATATATGCCTACTGACTTATTTGGGACATCATTAGGAAATGAACCATGAACTCTGCCAAGAAATTGAAAAAGTAAGACCTAGACATCCACATCGTAGACGCTTCCTGATCTCACCAACACCATGAACTAACTCATTATCCTTCTGCTCCAGAAGCAAGATGGCAGGAGTAGCTGAGTAAATTCAGGAACACTCTCAAGCAAAATGAACACACAGTATTATAAAGGAAAAGCAGTCCAGCCATGTAAGGAGCCCTCGCTTTGTAATGACGAGCAGTAAACACAGGTTATGTTGTTCAAGTGGCATCACTTGGATGCTATACGGGATGCTCCCAGGCCAAAAGGCCATGCAACTGCAGATAATACTTAACCCATTCTGGGATTTATTAACAGAAAATTTGTATTTACGAAAATTATTCCAGTGCTAGTAACAGTTCAAACTGAGTATCATGCTTAGTTTACAGACCTGCCTGCATGCAAGCAGTGATGCAGAGCAGAACAAGAAAAATGATTTTAAAAAAAAAGTCAAGAAAATGTATCAACCCTTCAAGGGAAGGCTTTAGAACAGATCACACAGACATGTATCAGGAACATTCAGGATGTACTTGAGTTCATCAAGGAGGTCTTCTAAGTTATCTTCTGATTCTTCATTTTTATTATTTAAAATGTCGCATTCTGGTCCAGAAATTTTAAAAGTGAACAAAACATACTCCATAAGACAGAGATTATATGAAACAGGTTGAGATTGGTAAGCAGGAAAAGAAAGTCACGAATTGCTGCTGGACAGTCCCCACCGTAGAAGCACAATCCCATCAGCATCACTGGGGAGTCTGGTGTACAGAGGACTCTCTACCACCCACCTACTCAGCTTCAGCTGCACTGCTGACTTCGTCTCTCATTTTCACCCTATAGTCAACCTTGAAAACTAATCCATTATACTGACTGCACCTGACATCAACCAATTTTTGTGAGGCCGTAACAGCCAGATAAGGAGTCTTAGCAACAGCAGCAGTGATTGCAGCCGGCACAACAAAAGCAACCAAGCAATAATTGAAAGGAACATAAGCCAGAATCCTTGTGAGGCCAAAAAGGCAGTTTCACAGACCACTTGTAATACTATATTTATTTCTTCTCCTGTTCTGGTTTAGTTAGTATCAGCAGTAACACAATATATATTACTAGCCACAATATATTTACTAGCCACTATTTACTTTTTATTTTTCATAAAACCTTTTGAAAATACAGAGAAATTAATATTGTATATAGTTATGAAAGTACCAACCTATCGAAAAAAGGTTTCAAAATATATCGTAGAACTGTAAACACGTGACATGAACACACTTCTGATCATTTCCTTTATATTTATTTCAGCCTAGACAAAAACAGCTGCACTGACCTGTGTACTGCAGTCCTCTGTACTCACTGATTGCCCCAGGGGGTTTTAAATTGGGCCAGTAGTGAAATAACATTTGTACCGCTGGCGGTTTAACTTGAGATGGTCCATAGGCTATCACATATAGCAAGTCCTAAGGAAAGACACATACAAAAATGTTTATTTTGCAAGGGAACAAAACACAATTCAATATATTACTTGTGTCCAAAGACACATGAACACACAAAATACATACATTTTATACCCTACCAAAGATCCTTTGTATGCTCTTACAAGTAGATTAGATGACTAACTTCAACATCATGATCACAACTGGCTTTTGAGTTTGATCATGGCATCCAACAGCTACCACCCACCCTTCACAGTATACTAACATATAGCAAATGAACCCTGTGTCTAGCCATGGAGCAAAGAGGTGTGATATAGATAAATAAATGGATCCAGATGAGATTTCAGCTAAGGCAATACTCACAAATAGTCCTCATAAAAGTTGAGTCCCACATGAACTGAGAAGATTGGTCATTATTGAAATCACAGAATGGTAGGGGTTGGAAGGGACCTCTGTGGGTCATCTAGTCCAACCCCCCTGCCGAAGCAGGGTCACCTACAGTAGGCTGCACAGGACCACATCCAGGTGGGTCTTGAATTATCTCCAGAGAAGGAGACTCCACAACCTCCCTGGGCAACCTGTTCCAGGGCTCCGTCAACCTCAGAGGGAAGAAGTTCTTCCTCATGTTCAGACGGAACTTCCTGTGCCTCAGTTTGTGCCCATTGCCCCTTGTCCTGTCACTGGGCACCACTGAAAAGAGCTTGGCCCCATCCTCCTGACACCCACCCTGAAGATATTTGTAGGCATTTATAAGGTCCCCTCGCAGCCTTCTCTTCTTCAGGCTGAACAAGCCCAGCTCCCTCAGCCTGTCCTCATAGGAGAGATGCTCCAGTCCCCTCATCATCCTCGTAGCCCTCCGCTGGACTCTCTCCAGTAGCTCCTCATCTTTCTTGAACTGGGGAGCCCAGAACTGGACACAGTACTCCAGATGAGGCCTCACTAGGGCAGTGTAGAGGGGAAGGAGAACCTCCCTCGTCCTGCTGGCCACACTCCTCCTAATGCATCCCAGGATCCCACTGGCTTTCTTGGCAGCCAGGGCACACTGCTGGCTCATGGTTAACCTGTCGTCCACCAGGACACCCAGGTCCCTCTCCACAGAGCTGCTCTCCAGCAGGTCCACCCGAAGCCTGTACTGGTGCATGGGGTTGTCCCTCCGCAGGTGCAGGACCCCGCACTTGCCCTTGTTGAATTTCATCACGTTCCTCTCTGCCCAACCTTCCAGCCTGTCCAGATCACGCTGAATGGCAGCACAGCCTTCTGGCATGTCTACCACTCCTCCCAGTTTTGTGTCATCAGCAAACTTGCTGAGGGCACATTCCAACTCTTCATCCAGGTCGTTGATGAAGAAGTTGAACAAGACTGGGCCCAGTACTGACCCCTGGGGGACACCACTAGTTACCAGCCTCCAACTAGACTCAGCGCCGCTGATGACAACCCTCTGAGTTCTGCCATTCAGCCAGTTCTCCATCCACCTCACCGACCACTCATCCAGCCCACACTTCCTGAGCTTCCCTAGGAGGATATTATGGGAGACTGTGTCGAAAGCCTTGCTGAAATTGAGGTAGACAACATCCACGGCTCTCCCTTCGTCTACCCAGCCAGTCATGCCATCGTAGAAAGCTATCAGACTGGTCAGGCATGATTTCCCCTTGGTGAATCCATGCTGACTACTCCCGATAACCTTCTTTTCCTCCACTTGCTTGTCAATGACCTCCAGGATAAGCTGCTCCATCACCTTTCCCGGGATGGAGGTGAGGCTGACCAGCCTGTAGTTCCCTGGGTCTTCCTTCTTGCCCTTTTTGAAGATTGGGGTGACATTGGCCTTTCTCCAGTCCTCGGGCACCTCTCCTGTCCTCCAGGACCTCTCAAAGATGATGGACAGTGGCTTAGCAATGACATCTGCCAGCTCCCTCAGCACTCGTGGGTGCATTCCATCGGGGAATTACTGCTAACCGGAGCCACAACCACATAGTATTTAAGAAACACAGCTCCGTTCTACAAAACGTGGAGCTGCTTCTGTGAACTAAAAATATCAGAGGGATCTTCCTCTCCATAATTCAGAAGGAGGACTGAATATAAAGATCATTTATAACCTCCTGGCACACAGCCAATGCAATTTTCAAGCCATCTGGTTTTCATTATTATCCAAATACAATCATTTCCACAAAGTACATATGATCAAAAACTTACTTTCCATACTTCTTGCTTATATTTCATGAGACATTCCAATAATTGGCAGTGATAAACTGAGAGAGAAAAGACAGCATAGACATAATACTGAAATGGAAACTCAAATTACAGAAATGACATAATTAGCCGAATGGCTTTACTTTGTCCATCCAAAACTCTATACCGCATTTAATTACTTTTTATTTTAAAGGGTTTGCTGAAGAATCATTGCCCTGAGAGGCATCACTGAAGATTAGAAATTAAGTATTAGTAACGTGTTTCTGTCAAGGAATCCAGTAAGATAATGAATATTATGAGTGTACAGCTTTTTGCACCGCAATAGAGTTCTTTTTCAAACACATCTAGTTTAAGAATACCTGCTAATTCACTTAAACTTTGTCCCTCTGGCACAATGTAAAGTTGTAAATGGGTATCTTGTCATTCATCTCGAGACAGTAATGGAAGTCACACAGAACAAATAATACATTACTTCCATGTATATCAAAGGCTACCGGAGTCACTCTGCATCAAACAGAGCGCCAAATGAACTACTTCACATGTTTGACCTCCCAAAAAACCACAGGGCAACATATTCCTCAGATGGCTGGAACATGGATGTCACGAACAAATTGAACATGACATGAAAAAAACTAACTTGTGCAAGAAGCTTTTAAGAACGGTGTGCTGCTTTTATTCACCGCTGTGAACTACATTAGTACGATGTGACACTTCTCATACACATACTGCAGTGTGGGGTTCCTTCCCACACAACACCATCTACATAAAACTGGAGATAGTTGACTATCATGCAGTAACAGCTCCCTCAGGTTAAATTTTGTTTCGATTTGGTTGTGTGATCCCACTGATTTAACTGGGACTGCACCACAGTGAGAGAGAATGGCCTTGTGTTTAGATACTCTAATCACATTTAAATTCATTCTAGTTCTGTTGAGCCTGCAGCCAGCATTACCCATCTTCTTTAAGAAGCAGAATCAGAGAATCGTAGAATGGTTTGGGTTGGAAGAGACCTTACAGACCATCTACTTCCAACCCCCCTGCCATGGGCAGGGACACCTTCACTAGACCAGGTTGCTCAAAGCCCCGTCCAAGCTGGCCTTGAACACTTGCATAGTATCAGTTGTGAACCTCATGGGATATGAATCATAGTATAAGACAAACTGTCACCATGAATTTCTACAGTCAAAGTTAGTGATGATTCCTCTCCGACACTGATGGTATATATCAACACTATTATCTAATGTTCAGCAACAGTAGAACAGAGTCTCTAGTTCTGGGCCAAAACCTATTTCTTCATCACAATAAGATCTCTTACCTATATAATAATTACTTCAAGCATGATGCTCTGAAATTCCAGTTTTGACTAAAATCGTTTATTTTGCACCCTGTGTCAGATGGTGAGACAGATTTTTCCCATCATCTGAACTTTTCTGATTGCATTTGACACAGTACTTCACAACTCCATTTTAGAGAGAATGATATCATGTTGCATGTTTACACATACCCGGGTTTGATGTGTACTGCATTGCAATCATTAGCATTGATGATGCAGATAGATTGACATGTGCTGGAACACCTTCTCTTTTTGAGGATCCCACTTGAAAGAAAGGTAGAAAAAAGAAAACATTTTCTATTGTATAACAAGGAAAATTAAGCAAGAATAGCATGCAATTGATGTCAACCAATGCAAATAAAATTCCTGAAGTACCAAAAAAACCCTGAAAAAAATAGAAACATTCTGTATTGGAGGGGGTGAAACCCTTTTTCCACTGGAAGATGACTAAGAATATGGTATTGCTTCACAGAGCACACATCTGGTTTCCCAGATCAGCAAGATTTCATTCTCAGAGCTGCATTAACCAAAGACAGCAGTGATCTCAGGCACTCTTTCAGAACCCCAACACTGGTCAAAACATCACCACTTACACACTGAAGTGCACCTAGGGCTTGGATTGTAGGAAACGTAAGGAGGAAGCAGAGTGTAAAGAAACAAGAGAAAACTGAAAGCCTGCTGTTGAGGTGGACTGATGAAGGGTTGGGGCTGGTGGTAGCTGCTGACTGTTGGTGTACAGCACAGATTACTTCTCAGGGAGCACATTGTCTGAGTTCAACTTACAGCTACATACCAGCAAGATTAGTCCCCCTTGTTATGTGAGCTGTGCTAAGATAATGATAAACAGTAGCACTGAAGTGTAGCTAAGCTGTTGTAACTTTGACTTCTCACATAAAGTGGCCAGTGTTCCTTCTGGTCTCCTACAAAGTGGTTACAATTAAATGGTATACTTGGAAAAACCCCGCAGAGTGCAGGTATTTATTTGCTGAGGTATAACATGGCAATATGGCTTTGAAGGCAACCTCCTACACAGACATGTGGCATGTATCTCACTCATCCTCACCCATAGCACTTCCCAGGACCCACATCCCAAGCGCTCGGGAAGGAAGCACAGAACTGTAGCTACCAGCTTTCATCCCCTCCCCTCCCATCTGGCTCTCCAGCTGCTTCCACAGTCTCTTGAGTCCTCCCTCTCAGTTTGATTCAAAGCTGAACACTAGGAGAAGGAAAGGTTCTGCACTCACCTTGTTAAGGGGCAGATCACTCCCAGCAGGGAAAGACTAGGACACTAATTAAAATAGCACTCAAGTGGAGAAGAAGTAAGGAAGGAAAAACGGAGACTATCTCTCTTCTATCTGGCACTTCTCCACATCACCCAACATTACTACGGCTCTCTTCATTGCACTTCATTAATTCTTTTTCGAATCTCATCCACACACATAAGAGCCCCCACATTATTACAGTAACGTCTATCTGTGTGGATTTAAATTGCAAAATACTCAGCAGCTCTAACCTGGCAATTAAAATGTGGACAACAGCAGAAAAGTAGGACACAGTACCAGAAGCCAAATCTAAAGAGCAGCAGACTGGTTTCATAAAGAGATCTAACCAAAACTGTTTGAGGAAAATGGCAGCATAACAAAGGCTGCACCTATGCTCTGCATGGATGCAACCTCTGCCAGGGACAGTTGGGGAATAGTACCTATTTAAGTAAACCAAGTATTTGGCTCAGTCAGTTGCTTTGGAGAACAATTTTACAGATCTGAAGATAGGCAGGACAGGGTAAGTCACCTGCATCAGCTGTTCTTATCAGGTAATAGTAATGGAAGAAAAAAGAGCTTAACGCAACATTCTGTTCTTAACCTAAAGAGGACCTATTGCACACACGTATGAAATACATCTTTGTAATTTTCATTTGCATACTGTTACTAGACCTGTCAAAGGTAATAGAGAAAACATCACTGCAATGTCTTACAAGTGACTATTTTACATGGTGAAACTGAGGTATAGAAGAGTTCAGGGATTTCTCCAAGATCACTGACTGGTAGAACCAGAAAATGTAGATGACGAATTTCCAGAAAATCTTCATCTCGAAACACTGGACCATGCTTTTAAATTATATCAGTGTTGACCTCTGTACAAAGTTGTTCATATTTTTCCATAAAGGTCTGGAATACAGATAAGAAGACATTCTCACAGAATTACGGGATGGTTGATCTTAGAAGGGACCTCTGGAAATCATCTTGTCCAACCCCCCAGCTCAAAGAAAAGCCAACTAGAGCAGGTACTCAGGATCTTGTCCAGTTGTGTTTTGAGCATCTGCTAGGATGGAGAATCTGCAGCCTCTCTGACAAATTGTTCCAGTGTTTGATCACCCACACAGTAAAAGGCTTGTTGGTTGAAACTGACTTTTAGTATTAAACCTAATACTTTCATCTGCAGAACGTGGTTAATTTTCACGTTACTACTGAAATCCTGTCCAGCTTTTTATTAGGTACATAGACAAGCACTCAGAACACACCTCAGAATTCACATTCTGCAGGGATGATAATCACGTGACACCCTTGGCGGAGGAAGAAAAAAATAAAGAAAGAGAAAAGAGGTAGGCAATGTCAGATTTAGTCTTAACACATGTGGATAGGAGATTTATAGGCACAGCTATTTAGTACAGAACTTAAAGAGAAAATGCCGAGAAGAGACTGAGGGAGAAAATTCAGAAATTCATCACATCATTACTTTGATACTAGCCATTCTTGTACATCACAATTTAGTCTAGACGCAAAAATTGCATGTTGCTACTGCATCTATCGTTTGGGAGCAGTTTGTCCATTGACTTTGTATTCAGAACTCCCACTGCTGGCATTGAAGGTTCTATGAGTCTGAAAACAGTGTATTTCTTAAAGAAGCTAAACTTCACCCTTCAAATGCAGGAAGAATTCACAGAGTAACAGAACATAATAAAAAACCAAAAATTATAGAATTGTTTGCCTATGAAATTACTTTAAATATATACATACAGTAGATTGGTATCCCATTTCAATTCTATGACAGATCAAACTTTGACTCTCACAGCCTGATACTATCATAGCAGTACACCATGTTTTCTAAAACATAGCAATACTATAATGAGTTTTACTTACATATAGCCATAGGCAGAAAAGATGTGCTGAGATACTCTATAATATCCTTGTGCAGAAATGGAGGAAAGGTAGCTAGTGTTGAAATCATTGTATAGGGTAAAGTACTCAAAATATCATCACTGAGAAAAGGAAGTAAGCATGTAGTAGTGTAAAAAATTGATTGCCCAAGATCTGTTGAATAAAACGAAATAGATACAGAATCATTACAATGAAAAAATAATTATGACTATGCATTTTTTTCTTTACAAAACTATTAAACAAAAATTTAAATTCAAGTTTTCCCCTTAAAGTAATTTGGGAAGTTAATCACCACAGACAAGCGACACTCATCAATTTTAAGCCTCTCCTAAAACAGAAGGCAACAGCTGTTCAACAGTACTCAGAAAAGTTTGGACAGAACACAAATACTACAGCCAGTAAAATCATTGATTAAAATCAATATTGATTTTAATCATATAGTGATTAACATATAGCAGTCTGCATTTAAGCAAAGATGTCATGAGAACCGAAATTCAATATGAACTTTTGTATTGAAGGGCTTGCTTTTGCAAAAAGCATTCTAGTCTTTATCATCCATAGAAAAATATTTTTATCTTAACTACCCTCAAGAGAGCTGCAAAGTACCCCCCACATAGAGACTACAGGAAGCATCACTTTTTCAAACAACATGTGACTGAACTATGGATCTGATTTTCTATGAAGGCACTGAGGCCAAAAATGGCCAAGGCTTAAAAGGAAATTAATATTTATCAATAATTTCCATACCTACTCTAATTATATTACTACTCTTTGGAAGGGATACTTAAGAAATGTGCAACATTTCAAGATACAAAGGGAAGGGACAGGCTATTGTATATGTGGGCACTGTGGCATCTTTACACATTCTTCCAAAGGAGGAACTGAGCTGGAGCCAAAAACCCTCCAAGAAAGGCTACAGCACTCAGGGAACCCCAAGTCTGAACCTGTATGATGATCCCAGTACATTATAACACCTTTCATCTGCATGAGAGGGGTTCCTTTCGTTACTCACTCTGTAACCTTAAGTGTGTTACACAGGCCTTCGGTCTCACCTGTAGAACTAGCATGATTTAACGCTGCCTCTGTAAAGTGCTCAGAGATCTGTAGCTGTAAACATCATGAGTTGTAGTAAGAATTAAAATCGACACTATTTCGGTGGTTCTGGCAAGTCTTCTGTGCAAAGCTCTAACCAGACACTTAATGCTAGCGCATGTTTCTCTCTTGCAATACATATTTACCAGCTAAGCACTGAGAGTTTATATAATCTGCTTGGACCAAAGCTCAGGACCGCCTAGCACATCAGTTGTACTTACCCAAACAACACTGATTGTTCCAATTTAAAAAAAAAAAAGTATTTCTTTTTGTCAAATGCTAAGTTGAGGGAGAAATAAACAAGTTGTATTGCAAAATTTAATTCTCCATACACAGAACCACAGAAAATAGCAAGTGACCTCCCCTTGCCCCAGGCATGAGTCAACCAAATTATTCCTGCCAGATATTTATCTAAACTGTTCTTAAAAATCAGCAAGACAGTTCACTCCTCCTCCTGGTAATTCATCCTAGTATCATCTTTATCATAAAAAGGCCTTTTTGTTTAATTTCCATTGCTGCAGTTTAAGCCTATAACTTCTTATCCTGAGCAACTGTAACCACAAATAGTTTGCTTTATTTCTCCTCACAGCAACCTTTACATATTTGTACATGAGAATCATGTCTCCCATTTTTCTCTAAGCTAGACAAACCAAGTTATTTCTGGTTTTCCTCACTGTTCACATTTTCTAGACCTCAAATCATTCTTGATTTTTTTCTAGTCCATGTCTTTCTTGAAGCCAGATGGACAAATTTGAAAATTTTACTCCAGCTGAGGCCTTGCTAGGGCCGTTAGAATGATAAACGGAATGCTTTGGGTCTCATACACAAAACACCTGTTTACTTATTGATAGAATAATATATTAGTGACTTCTGGTCTGCCTCTGATCTACTGTAACGCCCAGGCCTCTGCAGTATGGCTTTCAAGACAGTATTTCCCCCATTTCATTTCTGCCTTTGATTTGCCCTGCTTAAACATAGTATTTTACACTTTTCCTCTGAAGATGTTTCAAAACAGAATGCAATTTGCCAAGATTGTTCTGAATTAGATATCTTTCACACAAATGACGTGCTATTTGCCATCTTGATAACCCCTGGAAATCAACGTGCCCTCATTTCTGTCAGCCAAGTAAAAAAAAAATGAAATATTTAATAACATCAGACCCAGCAAAAATTCCTGTAAGATGTCCACTTGGTATGCCCTTCCAGCTGATAAGAGCCACTGATAATTACTCCTGGAGTGTTGTTCTCACTCAAGTGGGGACCATATGTCCCAGATTGCCTATCAGGATGTCAAGTGACACAGCAACAAGAGCCTGAGGAAGGAGAGGAAAACCCCACCAGGAGAGCCATTGTGCTGCCGTAAAAGGAAATTATGTTTGCTCAGTGTTATTTGTTCTTTACATGTCTCCACTGGTTGTTAATTTTCACCATGTTACCTATCTAGAAGAAGAGTGTTTTGATAATTAACTCCACCATTTCTAGAAATCGAAGTTAAGTCAACAGGCCTACAATTTGCTAGGAGCTCCTCTCTTGCAAGATCATACTCTTTCCTAGTGCGGTAGTCTTTGATTCACAACATGCTGCTGCCAGCTCAAAAGGAATTCAGCATTTAACAGAAGCAATTTTCCTTCCGAAGAATATCAGCAGTGTATCAGATTGACAATCTTCCTATACTGAACTATGTAAGTAATATACCCTCATACCATGGTGAAAATTAATATTCAGCTTATATAACATACGGGGAACACTAGGCTCCTGAATCCCAGTATGGAAAGCCACAGACTAACAAATTAGACATATGCAGAACTTAAAGGAAAACATAAGTACAACACAGTCACAAAAAAATTCTTGTGATTAATCCAAAATATAAGAAAATATGGCTTTTTAAGTCAGAGATATGACTATCTTTTTACCCAGGAATATTTTAAAGCCATCTCAAATCACCATTACCACGGTTTTTCTTCAGTTAAACACATACTATATTCTATTTAGAGATGGGCCTTCACCAAAACACTCAATCTGCATATTCATTATAGGCCAAATGATACACACTTGCAAGCAATCTGTGCCTTTTTAAGAGAACCACCCCAAAAAGACCATTCTGAAGATATCCCAGCAGATCCAAATTCAAAATCCAGATTATTTTTTTTTAGACCCATCTGTATTATTTTTGTTACATACTGTTGTATTTTAGTTACATACCACCAGCATATCACTAAAAATCAGACAACCTCAGAATTCAAACCCAAATCCACAGTTCGCAAAAACATATCTTTTATTTCAGAAAGTCAAATCAAACACTTGGATATTAATGCATCCCACGAGGTTTGAATTCCAGATCCAGGTCAGTTTAGGCCCATCTCTTCCACTGCATTTATGCATCATTCATGGATTCACAGCACTGAAGTTAAGCGTACTGGAAGGGTTCAAGGGCCTGCTTACCATGTTGACCATGTTGTAGCAAGGGAACTAGATCCAGCAGTGTCACCAGTGTCACGTAAAGTCCTTGATAGTCCAAAGATGGGTAGTCTGATAACTGAGCATCACGACTTTGCTGGCCACGTTCAGATGGAGCATCTCGCAGGACGCTGTAAAGGAGGGAGCGAGTAACAGTAGGGTTGATGGAACTGACCTGTGGTCTTAGAGATGGGGTGAGTGGGAATGGCACAGGAAAAAGACACATGGTCATGGGCACTGTCAAATTGGAGGCATCTTGATTCTCCTTCTTCCCTGTGCGGGACAAAATGCTGTTGGGGGGACAAAGAAAAAAAAGAGACAACAAAGACACAAAGAACAGCACATTACATTGAAATGACACTATAAAACAAATAATAAAACACCAGATACACCCCACATCAGATGCAATAGCTACCAAAACCAGTGTGTCTACAAATCTAGCAACCATTCACTTTCATGCTTCAAGATAACACAATTAAAAATTGACATCTAAGAAAATTTCATTGCATCTCATGTGTTATCTGGTTCATAAGGAGCAAAAATATAAAAATGCATGTTTCAGTGCCCTACCCATGTTTTACAGTTAAGAAAAATTCTAAGAATTAAAAGTGTTTGCTACAGAAAAATAGCTGTGTCAAAACAGACTGGTATTTTGCTCTGAGATTTTGCAAGATATATTCTCCCCCCCATAATCTTTTGAACCAACTGACTGAAAACATGCAAAATATAGGTGTGGCACTTGCAGAAACATGTTTTAGCAAAGAATAAACATGTGTGTTTGTTAAGATAGTCTTAAAAATCACATGTTTATTGCATTAAAATAATGTCTGTATGTATTTTATGATACTGTTTCATGACCACTCACTCAGTATCATTTGAGATAATGAAGTTTAAACAGGCACATGGATTTAGAAATAATATAATATTTCTAAAATGTTAACTAAACTACATTTGGAAAAGTTATAAAATAATATATAGTAGATGGTCTTTAGCATATGTTTGTGAGCTAATGATAATGGTTGTTTATGTGTGGTTTTAATTTTGCCCATGTTTAGGGAGGAAACAGTTTACGAATACAAACACTCCTTGGGTAAATAGTTACCTTCAAAAATCTAAGCGCTAAGCAAGCAAGACCAATTATGTAACTGCAGATCAGACAGTATGTTACCATACATTCCTGCTGTTACTTACGTTATTATTCAACAAAACTCATTATAAACTAAAGGAGAGATAATTTCAAAAAATAAAAAGGATTTAGTGGGAATCAAAATAGAGGCTATACGTCAACCAGCTTGTTATGTCGTTTTAAGAATGTTGTAAACATGGTTGTAAACATGTTAATCTAATTTATAAAAAAATAAAACCCACTTATTTTAAATAGAAATAAATTGTCACTTAATCAGTGTTATATTTTAGTTATCAGGCAATTATAGGGTTAGTTCATAATCTTCATATGTGCCTATAAAATATAATACACCTTTTAAATAGATTAAGCCACACACAATGTTTGGGTTTTTTTTAAAGCACATTTTGTATCTCTCAGTGGTTGAGATTTCCAAAAGCAGTTGCTGTTGGTTTAACTCTGCTCCCAAAGTCAGTGTTAAAACTTAAAAAAAAACAAACAAGTCAGTAACATTAAAATTTCTACTGACTAATGAAAAGCAGAGTTATGTCAAGAGGGAAAACTTCTGGAAACCTCTATCCTCTTTAACAGTACAGAAACCCCTATCGTACAATCACCTTAGCACAGATATATCTTACCTCCAAAGTCAATTCAACAGTTTACACAAGTAAGCTTAAGTATTGCTAAGGTGCTTATAAGAGAAGGTTTCATTCATTTGCCATATATAAAAAACAATTCTACAAGTACAATTCTATGCCAAGTGGCTACTATCACACCACACTTGCAGTCAGAGATGACAGTCTGTTTTAAGAAATCACATACCTATTTTTTTCCTTTTTTATTGTGCCTTACATATTTGCCAGATTATTTTGGTTTCTGTTACCCAATGTCCAGTACAAGAAACATGGTGACTCATGACAGTGTTTATGAATTCATATCAGAAAATTGCCTAAGATCTAGTATGGCTTTAAAAACAAATGATCAGAGTGCTGATTCCTTTTAATTTGCTTGATGTTCATTTGCCGTACTTTGCAGCTCATGTTCAAAGATATGAAGGTACTAAACTATATTCCTTCCCTGTCTACCAACAGAAAATACCAATTACCCTTCCCTTTACTTGCCAACACATCACTTCAGGTGCACTTATTTCCAGAAAGGAAATTACTATTTTAATTAATCCTCGCTTTGGAAAGCATAAGGCAGCGATGGAGAGCTTACACTATCGGCATCCCTTCCTCTTAACACGGAGCTATGGCCCATCTATGGATTAGAAGCCAAAGAACACCATTTTGTATCTTGATCAGGGCATCCTTCTGTTCACTTCAGGAACACCAATGAGACCATATCTAAATTCCAGCTGCAACCATGCCAAATTCAAAAAAAAAAAAAACAAACCACCAAACTTTCAGATCCAGGCTTTTGCCTGACCCTTATGTTTTAAAAGCAATAAACAGAAGAGTCAAAACTGAAAATCTAGGAAGTCCCCTAAGACCAAGATACAACAATTGCAGTTTGCTTCTGTTTCTCTTCAAAAGAAGCATTGAGAACTTGGAAGGTCTGCAGATCATAACTCCATACTGAACTTGCTCTGTGGTAAGTGACAAAATTACCAGAGCTTGTTTCAAGATTTGTACATCTTTGCTGCGAATCTATCCCAAAATTACTGTCTTCTGGGAAAGGTTTTGTAAAATGCCGACAAGAGAATTGTATCTCACCAAGGCAGCAAACAAACTTGACCATTAATTAGCCATTGGGCATTTATAACTATTCCTTCTGTAAAACATTTTACTTAGAAATACATATCGAGAATTTTCTCCAAGAAAATGTGAAAGAATGAGTTGTTCTGCAAGATGTTTATTAAGTCTTAGATCATTCCTCAAATGAGGGAGAAAACACTGAAAATGAGCAGTGCATGAAACAAATTCATGCTGTAATGTAAAGAAATGCTTTCGCCCAAAGAGAAAAATAAGTAAGAACTAAATGAATCAATGTGCTATGCACTGCGTATGGTGATTTTATGTGATGTTTGTCCATAGAGATAAGGAATTTAATTTTTTCAGCCATTCCACATCTGTTCCCCCCATCCCTGATGTTGTGATTTATTGAGGCTATTTACAGAGCAAAGGAGCAAATGAACCCCTTGTGTAGTGCAACTACAGCTAGTAAAATGACATCAGATATGAATGTGATCCAAAATATTGTGCATACCCCTCTGAAAAGAACACAGTCAACGTGTCCATAACATGGAAAGGTAAAAAGTATAATAAACTGTAAAAGCTACACCTGTAAAACCCAATCATCATATGGAATTTCTCTGGCTAATCACTATTCCTCCATTATTCCTTTGACTACTTATGTTCATCAAGAAATGTTTATCCTAAAAATTCAGCTGCAAAGAGACCACACATCAAACTGAGAAATATTTTTTGAAGTTTTTCTAAAATAGTAGATTATCACAAGCAAACTATTCTGAAGACCAAATCCAAAGTCTCCAGAAATCAATGGGTATTTTTCCTGTTTGATCAGTATTCCCTCAGCAGCTCAAATTCATTGCATATGCTCTGTGTCAAGCTAGAAAGATTATTCTCCACCACGTACTCCTATCATTGATGTTAAACCTTGCAGAATGGAGTCTCCATGTAGGAGGCAGAAACAAGACTCAGCACGCAAAATATTCAAAGAAATTTCTGAACATGCTCTTCAGAAAGGCTCTTAACCAGTCTGTTTCGGTTTAGGGTAAATCTTGCAGAGATCTGCACACAGTGGGTTGGAGTTTCCTTCTTTCCATCTGCCACACGAAATACAGGGTGTGTTTTGTTTTGCTTTTTTATCCAGCTTCTTTCTTAGTATCAGCAAGTGTATAAACTTCTATTGGATCAACCATAGGACTCGGGCTTTGACCCACAGTTCAAATTCCCCAGTTACAAGGATTTAGAATGTGGATTTGACCTTGCTGAGTATCAGAACTCAGTCCGCTTAAATTTAGATCCAAGTTCTGTCTTGAATTTCTGGTGTCGTCATGGCTCTGAGGCTGATCAGATCCCAGATCATGAAGAACAAAGCCATTTGTGTAGACCTGCATATCAGATATGAGTATCACTTCTGCCCCATGAGGTTCAGCATTATCAACAAGAGGATTCTGGTTCAGTCCCATTCTGAACTAAAACAAACATCGGAACTAAAACAAATAACTTTGAAATAAAGAAATGGAGTTGCTCAATGGAGTTGCTCAATTGTGCAATTGCTGCCCTGATGTCTTATCTGCTCTTATAGTCGGTAAGTATAAAGCTTTTCCAGTAAGTCCAGAAACATCACTACTCATGGACTACGACAAATCTGTCACACAGGATGTATCAGCTGTACTGCTTAGAAAGACAAAGACAACAGGGTGGTATAAACGGATCTCATTAGAGGATTTGGTAGTTACAGCTAAGAGAGAAAACATTAGAATCAAGTCCAACTTTCTTGCTTTAACAGCTTAAAGGCCCACAGCATTTAAGCAGAGGCTGTTTTGTCATACAGAACCTCACTTCAATGTGGTTTAAGTGTGTGTTGCGCAAATAATCCATCAAAACAGCCTGATGTGGGAACAAAGCCCCATTTCAGAAGCATCTTCAGTGACTCTGAACATTTTTTCCCACTGCCACGATACAATGAGACAAAATTTATTAATCTTCAAAAAAGCCCTGCTGGTTGCCATAAGTTTCTTCAACACTCTAAATGATGAGGGAAACAAATTTCACAGTGGTTAAACAACTCTGCTCTTGAAATTTTCAGAACAGGAGGTTTTTAAGTTTGCAGTGAACAGGCATTCCACTGATAATGAGTATTTCTCTCTATGCATCTTTCCTTCTTATAAAGAAGGTCAAGAATTTTGATACACCCCATGCACTTGAAATTAATATTAGAATGAACTACTGTCATTGTTTCACGTTTAAATTCTTACTTCTCAACTTGTACACATCACAGGGGTATGTGTATCAATATACATATTAATTGTCTTTTGTTAATGTTTCCTCATGAAATACAGCAAACAGCTGTATTTCCAAACTAGCTTCTGACAGCAGGGACAATCTTTCCAGGTATAAATCTGGAAGCTATGCATAGAAATGCAGCTTTAACTGCATTTTCCTGGATGTGGACACTACAGGTAGCCAAAACCCGGGCAGACATAAATCACTTCTTCACTGTCAAAAGTCATCTTTCTTTTGAAAGAAAATTTTCTTTTTGAAAATACAAATCCACTAAGTAGCACTGTGGAATGTATGTCATTCCTAATTAAGTCTCACAATTTTTCCTATCTTTTTATCAAGACAAGAGGTAGTATTTCCTATTCAAAATGTTTTCTGTAATCAATGGTATTTAGTACTACATATTGCTACTAAATATTGGACTAAATCAAAACATCCAAATCTGTACAGAAACTTTGTGTCTACTCGTATTGTTATAAGGGACTGAACCAGAACCCAGACCCAACAGCCAGCTGAACTATGGCACAGTAAAAAACTAGTTCTGTTTGTCTGGCTCATTGCTCTGGGATCCTGAAGCACCAAGACTGCCAAGGAGGTCATGAGTACACACATCTAAAACTCTACAGGTCACAAACTCCTTTCTTCACAAGTTCAGCATGTTTGTGCATTCAGCTAAGTCTTAGGAGGGCCAAGCAAATGTGTAATCAACCAAGTTTACTTTAGAATCAGCCACTCAATAAGCAGCTCAACTGGGCAAATTGGGCAACAGCCACTGAAGAGATTAACTCATACCATTCCTTTCTTAAATTATGCTCTGACTCTTTTTGGCTGAGCATTAACCCATTAAATCTCGCAACCAATTCAAAGTCAATCCATACCCCCTACAATTCTTTAGCTCTTTTTTCTTCAAGAGCATTAGTTAAAACTTACCTCAATAATGTCTGAGAAAAGTATTTCAAAGTATTTGCAATGTCAGTTCCAGAGGGCACAGGGTAAATGTTGTGGAGAACTCGGTTGTGGTATTCCTGAAGGTAACGGATTTTGGAAGCAACTACATAAAAGACAAAAAAACACAAAAAACTTTCATTTAGGTTTTCTGCAGACTTTGGCAGAGTTGCATCTGTTCCTACCATTTCTGATTTTTTTTATTTAAGAATTAAACTGTTAAAAACAGAAAATTCTCTACATTCCTTCTATTTTGACTGAATAAGTTGAATACTTGCACACACTGCAAGGGTGCCAAGAGGAAGGCACAGAAGTGAATGCTTGCATCTGTATTAGACCAACTTAGTGCTAGCAAATTTTAAAAAAGCCACCAATAAAGCAAAGGAAAAAAAAAATCTGCCCTACTTCTGTGTCTCCAAGGATCTCAACATTAATTTATAATGAATGAGTCACTGGATCACAGAAGGTTCATGTGAGACAGGTAAATATTTCTGCAGCCAAAGCAGAGATATAAGCTAAGACAGAGAGTTAAGCCACCTAAGCACACCCTCAACTCTTTTTTGCTCTGCTCAGACTCATCAACTCTGCTGATAAACAGAGTGCACTGGCTGCAGCAGAGGGCTGCACCAGCTCATCTGCACTTCCAGCTAGACTGCTCAGCAGTTGTTCATAGCATCACTCTGTGCAGCCTCAGTGAAAGCAGAGCTGGCTGGGAACTCTTAATCATGTTAAAAGTACACCAAGATTGTGTAATAGGCAGTTAAAAGGGATGATGCTTCTGAACGACTTCAGCCCTTGAGCATACGTATTATGACAGTCTTTCACTACACCAAGACACACCTTGTTCCCCTAGAGGGCTCCTTCAGCATGGAAGATAAATTGTGCTTTCTAAACAAGGAATTAGTCAATATTTTATTCTCCTTGTCAAATAGCATTTATTAAAGAATGAATACTATTAAGTGCTCTGCAGAACAGAAGGGCATCAACTTCCCAAGAGATATCCCTATGCCTCTTGCTGCTGCTGTATCTGAACATTTCATGAGCGTTCCGATTTTTTTCTGTATCATTGACAAATTGAATGAGAAGGGGTGACATTGTACCCATATTACAGAAAAAGACTGAAGGACAGACACTAAAAGCAAAGCATCTGCAATTGCTGCTGGAGGTTCAGCTTGAGATACTGAGAGCCATTTTGCCAGAAGAGATAGCAGCATGTACTGGACTTTCACATCCAATAAACAAAAGCATCTCTGAGTGCTCAATCACACAACAAACCATCTTTGACAATTTCAAGTTAGTTATCCATAAAATGAGGAACACTCAAATACTCACAGAATGGTTTGGGTTGGAAGGGACCTTAGAGATCACCTAGTTCCGACCCCCTTGCCATGGGCAGGGACACCTTCCACTAGACCAGGTTGCTCAAAGCCCCATCCAACCTGGCCTTGAACACTGCCAGGGAGGGGCATCCACAGCTTCTCTGGGCAACCTGTTCCAGTGCCTCACCATCATCACAGTAAAGAATTTCTTCCTTCTATCTAATCTCAATCTACCCTCTTTCAGTTTAAAACCATTCCCCCTTGTCCTATCACTCCATGCCCTTGTAAAAAGTCCCTTTCTGGCTTTCTTGTAGGCCCCTTCCAGGTACTGGAAGGCTGCTCTGAGGTCTCCCTGCAGCCTTCTCTTCTCCAGGCTGAACAGCCCCAGCTCTCTCGACCCTTCCTCATAGCAGAGGTGTTCCAGCCCTCTGATCATTTTTGTGGCCCACATCATAACCATGAACCAACTAACACTGTTTGCTTGAATTGCATGACTAGAAACCCAGCCTTCCAGCACTCAACTGCCCTCATCACAACCATCCTTTCTCCCGTTCTCTGCTGTACTGACTGTATCCTCCCAACTTCCCCAGCAAGTGAAGCTTCTACAGACCAAAGTCTCCCTCACATTATTACCCTGCTTCATCCCAGGCAGAAAGCCCATCATATGACTGAACAGGGCTGGGATCTATGGGAAAACAGCGAGTAAAGACACAGTTAGGGACAGTGTCATAATGCGTATGCATAAAGTAAACAACTAAGGATGCATAAGCAACTTACATTTCCTCACTTTTAAGTTTTTTACTTCACAAAATTATTTTGAGGTGATGTTAATGGATAATTAAAATCAGTCACTACTTTTCTTCTTCCCAGGCAATTAAAAACAGAAGTTTTGACACGTGGACTCAGATTGCCTCCGTATGGCCAAGAGCAAGATCAGTCTTTCACGCCACCACATAGGCCTGCGGCACATGAAGAGTGCTCTGCAGTAGGTCACCCCTGCATCTGTGAGACCAGCCATCACTAGCTTCCCATGCATCCGCAAAACCACTGGGGTAGTAACATTTGGTCATGATGTGTTTCACTCCAGGTTACACAAGTCCAAGATTTTAGCAGTTCGAGATCTGTTTTCCTGTCCAACACCTCAATCTTTCTGCCTGCTGTCTCAGTTTCAGTCCCAGATTTGCAGGCCAGTTCATCAGATTATTTAAAGATAAACACTTTTTCTTTTTTACTGTCATGAAGACTCCCATAAAAACTGACCTAGATTAGGTTAGATTTAGGAATTAATTCATAAATGTATTTTGTGATGCTATTTTCTATTGCTGGGGAAAAAAAAAAAAAAAGAGCACAAAGCCAGGCATATTTGCAAAGAAAACAGACCACAGAACCACAGAATAGTAGGGGTTGGAAGGGACCTCTGTGGGTCATCTAGTCCAACCCCCCCTGCCGAAGCAGGGTCACCTGCAGCAGGCTGTAGAGGACCTTGTCCAGGCGGGTCTTGAATTATCTCCAGAGAAGGAGACTCCACAACCTCCCTGGGCAACCTGTTCCAGGGCTCTGTCACCCTCAGAGGGAAGAAGTTCTTCCTCATGTTCAGACAGAACTTCCTATGCTTCAGTTTGTGCCCATTGCCCCTTGTCCTGTCGCTGGGCACCACTGGAAATAGTCTGGCCCCATCCTTCTGACACCCACCCTGCAGATATTTGTAAATATATATTAGGTCCCCTCGCAGCCTTCTCTTCTTCAGGCTGAACAAGCCCAGCTCCCTCAGCCTGTCCTCGTAGGAGAGATGCTCCAGTCCCCTCACCATCCTCGTAGCCCTCCGCTGGACTCTCTCCAGTAGCTCCTCATCTTTCTTGAGCTGGGGATTCCAGAACTGGACACAGTACTCCAGATGAGGCCTCACTAGGGCAGTGCAGAGGGGAAGGAGAACCTCCCTCGACCTACTGGCCACACTACATTTCACAGTACCCAACAAAGAACAATCCACAGCAAGATGCACAGTTTACTGTGGCTGCCACGGTTTGCTGTCAGATATCTCTAAATGAGTTGGATTAACAAAATGCAAAAGATGATGTCAGAATTCATGTATTTAGAGAACTGTCTACCTCTCAACAGCTATTTACTTCCAGTAAAGGGTACAGGATATGTAGAATACTTTTTTTTTTTGAAACAAAGAAGGAAATCTATTTATTTCTATTAACCAGCATTGTCACACAATTGTATCAGGTAAAACGCCACAATAGAAAACTTATTTATAAAGCCTAAATAATAACACCAGCTTTAGGCTAAAGGTTTTAACCTCACCTCTCAGTTCTGTTTCCCACAACACTGACAATTTCAGCAAAGCCTCCCAGAACACAAAGAACCTTCTGACGGAAAGCCCCAAAGCGAAACTTTGCCAGCTTTCAAGACACAGAAGAGTGTGAATGACCCAATTTTCTGAGCATCCACAGATACACTTCAAAAAGTGATGTCACTCAGTGGAAGTACTTAGCCATCATGATACGGTCATCACATAAAACAAGTTTTAAAAAGAAAAGTTACTTATTGCTTTGCTAGTATCTCTCCAGGATCTACACAGACCTAACTAAACTTCCTAGCCCCCTTGTAAGCATTGACTGAAGCACAACTGAAACCATTAGGAGTCTTTAAAGATGGTCTTGGTTGCTCCACTGTCCTGGAGAACAGAGTAGGCATCAAGCATTCCTAGGACATTACTTACCACAGCTAAACACCAGTTACTGCTATTTAAGATGAAAAAGAACTAATTTTCTTTGAATACAGTAGAACAACTCAGGCATGCCGTGATGAGTCGCATAATGAAAGTCACTGTCAATACTGCTGGCATGAGATACGAGATGCATGCGGTCACAAAGAAGGGAGGCTTCGAGACAATTTCCCAGATTGCCACCATTTTACCTGTTGTTCACACAACTCGCCAACGAGCTGTTGGTTGGCCACAGATTTATGTCTAGACCGGCACCTCTTCTGTTCTCAGTCTGCTTCTTCATTCATAGTGTATTGTTACTGTTCTTGGTAAATTGATATATACATCATTATGACTTGTGGTTTGACTCCTTCCCAAGACATTCTGGTTCTTGCTTGTCAGTCGATGAGGGCAGAAGCAACCACAGCAACGGTTGGGGTTTGAAGGCTTGCCTGATAGCGATGCATGCATGTCAAGATAATCCTTGCCAGAGTCCATCAGCATTTGTCCAAAAATTGCAGGTGAGAGAATCTTGAAGTTATGTAAGAGACAAAGACATTTGGTAACACCATAAGAACTAGCCAGGGGAGCAGCCTTGGTAAACATTCAGTAGGTTAGAACACACAGGGTATGTCCATTAACTGAATACTCTACCTGGAGCATCATGAAAAAGAACATTTGTGAGCAGAAAGATCTGAAACCTGGACCCCAAGCAAATCTCAGAATAGAGAGCAACAGGGACATGGCAGGGCAAGATGCACTGTCTTGAACACTACAAGGGGATAAAAAGAAAAACCAGCCAAGGAGAAAACATGAAAGAGAAGCTCAAACAGAGCTAACCACAAGCATTAAGAATGAAGGAACAGAGAAAAGGAAGAAAATGCCAAAGCCAGTGTTGGCGACAGAAATTCTCCCACATGCCAGTATCAAAGAAGCATAATTAACATGTAAATATCACAAGAAAGAAGAAACAATTACAGAACTCAGGTGAGGGGTGGGGAAGGCAGAAAGAACAGAATGGTACAGTTCCAAACACTGCACACTTCAGGCCTGTTGCGTGGTGAAAATATTGTGTCTCCATTTATGAGGCCAGAAGTGCATCCCCACAAGCAATGAATTAGCATCCACTTAATATTTTAATAGCAACATCATTCATCACTATAAATAAGCAACAAACCCGAAAGGAAAAAACCCACAAGTATTCTTTTCCTTCGACCAGTTCAGCACAGGCATGTATTTATTTATATATATTATATTTGTATCTTTACAAGGATCCTTCCCAGTGACCTGGACGAAGGAGACAGCAAGTCTCAGCACACAAAGCGTCAGATCACATCATGTCATCACGACAAACATCAGTGCAACCTACTGGTCACAGACTGCCTGGCTCACAACCACAACACCGTCTCCAGAGAGAAAGCAGCTTTGCGGTGGGCGACAAGCTCAACTACCCCAGCATTTTTCTGTAAGCCTCCCACCAGAGCCCTCGCAGACGCACCAGCTGGTACCAGCAGTGAGGAACACCAGCGTGGCCGAGCTGCTGACAGCCCAACCACCACGACAGCCGATCTTGCCCCCATCAGATCTAGCCAACGTGGGGGTTTCAACATCGGTGGCTGCGAGCAGGCCCCGGGCAGGGGGACGCCAGCACCCCCGGTCTCTCGGGCGGGTACGCCCTTCGGGACAGGGCACAGCGCCGGCAGGCGAGCCCGGCTGGACCCTTCCCGCCGCAGGGCCAGGCCGGCGGGCTCAACCTCGACCCTCGTCCCCCTATCCCTCATTTCTTCCCCTCGGGTCCCCCGACGCCACCTTTGCGCACGGATACGCCGCCGCCCGCGAAGGGCCATCCCGCCGGAGAGACGAGGCGCGGGGCGGGAGGCGAGAGGCTCCGAGCGCCGAAAAGACACAGAAAAGGCCGAAAAGAGAGAAAGAGCCAGAACGCAGGCAGGCACCCCCCCCCCCCCCCCCAGCTGCTGCGCGGCCGCCACATAAGGCGGGAGGAGCTGGGCCGCGCCGCGCCAGTCCGCCGGGGCGACCGACAGCCGGCAGCGGGGCAGCGCCATGGGCGGGAAGGCGCCCACGGCCGCCCCCCGCGCCCCGCGGACAGGCCCCGGCCCGCGCCGCCCGGCCCCGCCACTCACACTGCTCCGCCTTGGTAGACATGCTGCCGCCCCGCTCTGCCCCGCAGCCGCCGAGGAGCGGCCCGCCCCCGGCCGCGGGGAAGGCGAAGGCAGCTTCGCCTCGGTGCCGCTACCGCTGCCGCAGAGCTGCGGGCCGGGAAGCGGCGGGTGGGGCTGGGCGGGAGCGGACTCTTAAAGGGAAAGCGCGGCTGGCGCGGGGGACGGGGCGGCCGCGGTGCCGGGAGCTGCGCTGAGGCACCGCCCCGGGCGCGGACGGTGCCCCGCCGAGCACCCAGGTTGCCGCGGTGCCGAGCCGGGAGCTCCCGGGCCGGAAGGCCCTGGCGAGTCCCCGGCAGTGCCCCCCGGGGGTTTCGAGGGTGTTTGGGGCCGCTGCGGGGGCTGGCTGGCGGTGCGCGGCCCCGGCCCCGCGGCTGCGGGGGGTGGGAGAGGGGCCGCTGAGCGAGGCCGGGGCGGCGGCGCCGCTGCCAGGGGTGGTTGGTGGGGCCGCGTCCGCACGCTCCGTTTGTGCTTTCCTTGGAACAGGGATGTTGTGTCCTTCCCTGCTTCTCCTCCCCTCGCCCCCCTGGGCTCCCACAGAATCTCAGAATGGCGGGGGCTGGGAGGGACCTCTGTGGGTCATCTGGTCCAACCCTCCTGCCAAAGCAGGGTCACCTACAGCAGGCTGCACAGGACCTTGTCCAGGCGGGTCTTGAACATCTCCAGAGAAGGAGACTCCACAACCTCCCTGGGCAGCCTGTTCCAGTGCTCCATCACCCTCAGAGGGAAGAAGTTCTTCCTCATGTTCAGACAGAACTTCCTCTGCTGCAGTTTGTGCCCATTGCCTCTTGTCCTGTCACTGGGCACCACTGAAAAGAGTCTGGCCAGGTGGCTCTGGCCGAGTGTCCCCGCTTGCTTCCACGGTGTGCCAAGCGCCTTGGAGATGGTCCTGCCGGTATCGGCCCTTCTCCCAAGAGATGAGGGCTGAGCTCAGCCCCAATGTCCCCTCTCTGCCACCAGTTCCAGGCTATGGTTACTGCCCCAGGCACCGTCAGTACAGGGCAAAGGTGGGATGGAAAGACCAGGCGTGGTGGGAGTACAGGAATAACAATATGATTTAAACAACTATTCATTTGCTCCAAGAGATACTACTTCACCAGCATGTGTCCTGTGAGCTTTCCCAGTATCCTATCTTGGCCCTACCAGGTCGCGGAATTGAACGGCTAGCTAAGGGTCTCTTCTCTGAAACTTCCCATAACAGTTTTTGAGATCCTCACACTGCTGAGAAAGGTGTGTGGGAGCAGTAATATTTCATCAGCCACGGCATGAGAGCCTTGATGTTTACAGATAAAAAGCCAGTTGCAACATGCCCTCCCCAAAAGGATAGGCAGCATCAAACGAATAGGCCCGTGGCAGCCAAAGAGAGCCGTGCTGTGGAGGTGGATGAAAATAGGTATGGTTTATTATTCATCATACAAGGCAGCGCACCCAAATTACTGCTGCCCTGTTTTGGGGATGATGCCCATTCTGTGCTGCGAACGGCAGTGAAGGGGCAGATGCTGTTCACTGGCATTTAACACATTGGCTTTTTTTCTCAAAGCAATCTTCTAAAAACACTGAATGCGAGATGTTTTTCCAACACCACTTAATTAGGTCCAAAATAGAGCTCAATGCATTTCCTTGAGGCCATAGTTCTTTCCACACTCCCCGCTGCTTGCAAGCCCTGAGTAGAGAGAAGAACCAATTTAAACCACTACCACTAGCTAATATGAACAAGCTGCAACCACTATAGTGGGACTGATCAGCAACTGAATGGCATGGGTTAACTGGGAGAGGAGTCACCTCCGTTTCCTTGAGTAGTATTTCACAAAAGCAGAGCACACTGCTCCATTGCCGTATGTGGTTTGCTCCTCCTTCCTGTGGGGCTCGCAGCAAAACCCCATAGGTTTTGTGAACATTTAAGTTCACTCTTTTACATTTAAACATTTAAGAGTAAACACTCAAGTTTATTCTTTTATTAGACACTGGCATGTGATACCTGATCCTACTGAGGTCAGTGAGAGTTTTTCTATTTATTTAATTTAATAAAGTGCCCAGGGAGGTCATGTGGTGCTACAAGCCCCACTTCCCCTAGGTCTCACAACATAGAACATAAGTGATGAAAGTATAGACGAATAGCTTTCAGACCTCACTGAGATAAGCTGCTGAAGGCAGGTCTCATCTTTTTTCTTGAATTTCAGTCTGTTGATGCAACAAATCAATGTGAACTGCTTTATTGCTCATTACAGAGCAACAGGGAACTGTGCACTGAAAGGAACTGAGCTCCCATAGGTATCCTTTAAAATATAGCAAGTGTTCACATAGTGCAGTGATGAGCCTACGAAAAACACTCAGGTTGATAAAGCAGGAATACACTGAGAAAATATGAATTCCATTTCTCATGTAAAATTTCTTCTTTGGTTTAAGTGCCTGAAAATTGCAGCTATGCCTGCATTTAGTGAACAAGGCCCTATACAGTTCAGCGTGTAGTTCAGGTATATGGAAAGCGATTTATTGCTTATGAGTCCGTCTGCATGCCTAAACAGTGCCTAAGCCCCAGATAAATCCTGATATGTCCTCTGTTCTTTGGTCAAACAATTTGGCAGATTTGCCTAGTTTGTTAATACAATATAGAGAATTGTGAACAAATGCCATAAAGGAGCAATTACAGGAACATGGGACTCTGGGATTAGATTCTCAAGTCTGTGCTGAATAGAAGCCACCATTTCTCAGCAAGATCCTCATGAATTTGCCTAATAAAACGAGTACAGTACTCCACTGAAAACATTTTTAAGCAGCTAAGGTTTATGTCCATATGCTTTTTACCTCTGCATGCACTCAGTTAAGAGCGCACATACAAGCTGCAAGGCCACGGTTGTTAACTCAAGAACATATTTTTAACAATAAATGAGTGGGGAATGGAAAACTTACGTACCAACTGATGAAAACCAGAAAGAAAAAAAGGTACTTTTCTGAGTTCATGAAATTCAGGAAATTTCATTGAATCACAGAATCGCTGAAGGAACCTCTGGAGACTGTCTGCTCCACCTTCCCTGCTCAAAGCAAGGTCAACTACAGCAGATTGCTCAGGGTCGTGTCCAGTCAGGTTTCAAATACGTGCAAGATGGAGACCCCACAACCTCTCTGAGCAACCTGTTCCAAGGTTTGACCATCCTCATAGCAGAAAAGTGTTTTGTTACTTTAAGTGGAATTTCCTGGATTTCAGTTTGTGCTCATTGCCCCTGGTCCTGTCACTCAGTGCCGTGGAGAAAAGTCTGGCTCCATCTTCTTACTCCTTTCCATCAGATATTTATACACATTGACAAGACCCCCTCCCCCCAAGCCTTTTTTTGTTGAGGCTAAACAATCCCAGCTCTCTCAGCCTCTCCTCATACAACAGATGCTCCAGTCTCTTTATCATCTAGCCCTTCACTTGACTCGCTCCAGTATGTCCTTGCCTTTCTTGTACTGGTGAGCCCAGAATGAGACACAGCACTCCAGACAGGGTCTCGCCAGTGCTGGGTAGAGGGGAATAATCATGTCTCTTGACAACCTGGCCATGATTTTCCTAATGTAGCCCAAGATCCGGTTGGCCTTCTTGCTACGCATGTTCATTGCTGACTCATGGTCAGCTTGGTGTCTGCCAGGACCCCAGGTCATTCTCTGCAGAGCTGCTTTCCAGCTGGTCATCCCCTAGCCTGTGCTGGTGCTGAGGTTATTCCTCCCCAGGTGCAGGACTTGAATTTTCATCTGCTGAACTTCATGAGACTCCTGTTGGCCCATCTCTCCAACTTCTCAAGATCTATTTGAATGGCAGCACAACCATCTGGTGTATCAACTGCTCCTCCCAGTCTTGTATCCACCTGCATGTTTGCAGAGGGTGTCCCATCATCCGGGTCACCAACAAAGACGTGAAACAGTACTGGCCCAGTATTGACCCCTGCAGTACAGCACTAGTAACTGGTTTCCAGCTGGACTTTGCAGCACTGATCACAAGCCTTTGAGCCTGGCGGTTTGTTTGGCCACTTTTCAATTCACATTTTTGTCAACTTACCTAGTCCATACTTTGTCAGTTTGTCAATGCTGATGTCATAGGAGACCGTGATGAAAGTCTTGCTAAAGATAAACATCCATTGCTCTCCCCTCATGCACCAAGCTGCTCATTTTGTTGTAGAAGGCTATCAAGTTGGTCAGGCATGATTTTCCCTTTGTAAATCCACACTGACTGCTACAAATCACCTTCTTGTCCTTAATGTGTTTGGAATTGGCTTCCAGGATTATTTGCTCCATCATCTCCCCAGGGATCAAGGTGAGACTAAATGGCCTTATAGTCTCCTGGATCCTCCTGCTTGTCTTTATTGAAAATAGGAGTGATATTTGCTTTTTTCTGTTTCTCAGGACTCTCTCTCAGTTGCTTTGGCCTTTTAAAGATAATCAAAAGCAGCATTACAATTACATTGGTCAACTTCTTTAGCACTTGTGTGTGCATCCTGTCATGTCCCATGGACTTGTGTATGTCTGTTTTTCTTGAAATGTTCCCTTACTTGATCATCCTCTACTGATGGGTAAGTCTTCCTTGTTCCAGAATGTCCCACTGGCCTCAGGGGCCTGGGATTCCTGAAGGCAGGTCCTACCAGAAAAGACCAAAGTAAAGAAGACATTGAGTGCTTCAGCCTTTTTCATCTCATTCATCAGCAGGTCCCCTTCCCCGTTCATCAATGGACTCGCATTTTCCCTAGGTGTCCTCTTGCTGCTGATGTCCCTGTAGAATCCCTTCACACTGCATTTTCATGTTGCATCAACAGATTCAATTCCTGGTGGGCCTTACTTTTCCTAATCCCATCCCTGCATGCTTGGCCAGTGTTTCTGTGTTCCTCATAGGTCACCTGCTCCTGCTTTTGTCTCTTTTACACTTTTTTTTTACGTTTGACTTTTGTCAGGAACACTTTATTCATACATGCAAGACTCCTGTGACCTGCGCTTGACTTCCTCTGTGTTGGCGTGTTGGGAGGGACTATTCTAGCGCTTGAAAGAGGTGATCCTTGAAAATCAGTCAGCTGGACGTCTGGGTATTAAGCTGAAAAACGATATTCAAGACAGCTAAAAAATATACCTACTTCTTACAGAGGAATTTGTTATTAACCACATTCTCTTTTTCGCTGACTGAAGAGACTGAACTCTCCTATTTCCTTCTGCTGTGGCTTTTGCAGGATGTGGTAGATAAGGTTTGGAAGGGATGGGGACCATGCTATTTGTGTGCTTTGTGCCAGTTTTTAACTAAACTTTGTCTGCTGTAACAGTGTGCATTGCAGTTGCAACATAATTCAAGAATAAATTAATGAAATATACTGTAAGAAGAAAAGAAGTTGTCCAGATTTGAACTCACTATTTATGTGACTCCTGTCACTGTGAATTACATTTTCCAGTATTCAGCTCTGAACAGAGACACAAAATCTAGTATAGTTCATTTGTTTTTAATCTCCAAGCATTAACAAATCTACTTTTAGAAAGGTAATCCTTTCTGAAAAATACAAAATCCTAAGCTCTCCTATCTTGAATCACGCACAGAAAATTTCTTAACTTGTTCACAAATTAAAGTGACTGTATGTGTATATAAAAAATAAATCTGTCTATGTATCTTTTTATAGGTATGTATGTACATTTTGTGTACAGAGATGTTCACTGTTATCAACTCCTGATACGTTCTCATGGTGTTTTCCTTAAAGGCTCAGCTTCCAGAGTCAGGTAATTACATGAATATGCATTTGAATTTTAAATAAAATTTGGTTCTTACCTGACACATTCAGAGACTCAAATGCAACATAAACAATGTTTGAAACAAATGAAGATTTCAATGCCTAAATGAGATGCAAGGACCTAAATGCTTTGTAAGTTTCATCAAACAACACAGAACAAAGACAGCCAGCTTCCAATTTAATTTATTTTAAGCCAATGTCTCAATTTTTTGGAACTTGCCCATAATTTCTGGCAGGAGGTTACCATTAACTGAGTTGTGATAGGGATATTAAAACCCACAGTAGAGGCGGGGAAATGTTTGGAGTGTCTTAAACTCTTGCTTTAATCACTACAGGCCTATTGAAGGCTCTGCCATGATATAAAGGCGGTAAGGGTGAGTAGAGACTGACGCCAGCGGTAATCCCAGTAAGGAAACCCAAACAGAACAAGTCAACTGGAGCAGCAGCAGGAGAGGGTGAGCTTCTCTGGCACTCAGGTCTCTTCAACCCACACGGTGCCCTCTGGGTATCCACCACTACCCCCAGGTTAACCTAACCCAAATGCAGGGTGCTTGGTATGGGACTGGAGCCCCTGAACAGGACCTACGTAGGAACTGATCTCCCGCCTGTCAGATTCAAACAGCAGACAGAGTCCTTCAGGCTTAGACATGTGCATTTGACAGCTATAGTTGGACCCCATTAAATTTAATTTGTCCCTAAATCCTTGCTCTCTACAAGCATTAATCCTCATGAATGATGGTCAAACAGATAATCGCTTGAGGAAAGTGTCTATCTGGGATTAAACTGAACCAGTAGGCTCAACTCAGATATGCTACAGCATGTATCCTGGTTGACACAGGAAGATTTCTGGAGCTGTTCCTGAGGGCTCAGACAGCTGGGTTAACTGGCATCAGCTAAGAGACAGTGAACAGAAAGGCACCTCTTCTTGCTCACAGAAAATCATGTCTACACACAAAAGTAACACAATATTGCTGACAGCTTGTATAGTCTTGTGCTGACAGTCTGCAGGAAAAGAATTTCTACCCAGGAGAAGAATATCCAATCTATGTTGAAACCTAAAAATGCAAGGAAAACTTTGTATCTTACCTTTGGTCTTGCTATCACACAGCAGTATGTAAAGAAAAAAAAATCAACCAGACCTCTTGCTGTGGGAGGACAGGAACGTAGCTGTTCTGAGGAGAAAGGTGTAGAGTACAGTAAGATGGCAATTAAGATAGGTTAGAAATTAGGATAGGGTAGAGGATAGCATAGGATAGGATAGCATAGCATAGCATAGCATAGCATAGCATAGCATAGAATAGAATAGAATAGAATAGAATAGAATAGAATAGAATAGAATAGAATAGAATAGAATAGAATAATAAATCTTTACATTTGTCAGAAGTGATTGTGATGTGATCAGAAACTTGGCTCAAACCACAAACCCATATCAGTTATGCCATCTGACATGTGACAAATACATTTTAGTCATTGCTGGCTTGGGTTGATTTAAAGTAAGAGACTGAGCAGTTCAGAGCTCTGGGTCTCACTGCTAGTGCAGTGTTCCCAACGGAGTAGCCAGCTTGTGATGTTAATATTTGTTCTTTTCCTCCCCAATTTAGAATAATTAAGACTTCAGGAAAAAAAAAAATCATTACAAAATACAGTGGTTATTTAGTTGTATTTACAAATCTGTAATATTCTTCTTATTCATAGACTCATAGAATCATTAAGGTTGGAAAAGATCTCTAAGATCATCAGGTCCCACCGTCGATCCAACACCACCATGCCTGCTATTCTGGCAGTTACTTCAGTTAACTCTGTGGATGTTTGCTTCATTATTACATTCGTCAGTATCTGTCACTATAACAAAAAAAATCTGATAAATGCATTCAATTTCTCTTCTAGAGTAATCTCATTAGCCTCTAAGTGAACAAAATACTTAATTTGTTGCCATAGCAGTGGAGTTTTGAGAAATAAATGGTGACCTGCACAGAGAACTAGCACAAACCTGGTGAGCATGTACTAGGACTATTATAAAATCAGAGACTGGCTTTACCCGCTCTAAGAAGCGCAGTATTTGTGACAGCTACCATGCCGTGTTTGTGAAAATTGGCATCACCCTGGCTGAATTAGATTTGCTCCCAATAATATGAATGTTTTTGTTACCTTTAATCTCAGACTTGTGTAGAATTGACTATACCAACTACCTATGTGGCTAAAGTAAAAGCACATTGTACTGTTACTAATGCCTTAGAAATTAGAATGACAGGTGTCAAAAATCTGCCTTCTTTAACCTATCACAGCATCATGGCCCAAAGACTAAGACATGAACATGGAAGACAAGAAACCCAGAGCATAATTTTTATTTTGCTTTAGTATTTCTACACTAAAGTGAAAACATTTGGGTAAGGCCTCTGCTGGGCAAAAACAGTAACAGAGAGCAACAGAAGGCATGAGATTTTCCATGAAGGAGGTGAGGAGAAGGCACGTGACATTCAGTGCTGCTAGGGTCCTCGGCATTTTACTCTGTGTGTACCATGTTTGTGACCCATGCCAGGGTGCAGGCCCTGGCTCAGTAACAACTAAAGTGGACTGACCTTGCTTATGTCCTTGAAGGCTACCTTCCTAGGAGCCAGTAAGCTAGCTAGTCTCTCTTCCACATTGGTTTGCTGCAGTTAGGAGTCCAGGAGCTACATAAGATGAACTGAAGCGTGGACTATTAAAGACTAGATTCTTGGTGTGAAATACAACGTGAACTGAGTTGACAGAACTGGGGCACCCTTCGAGCAGCCTGTAGGAAAGCTGTTGCACTTTACACAGGAATGCCGACATTTTTCTCATCTGCAGACCCTTACAAATTGTTGGGTAGACGTGTTGCCCTATCTAGAGCAAATTTAAGCCTACTGACAATTGGTTAGTATTCCCCAGCTGCTTTTTGCAGACCCGGTGTGTGTATGGACCATAAGCTGAATACTACTGGGTCTCTTAAATTAAGTGTGAGATCATCCAGAGCATCTGTTCTTGAGAAGAGGCAATACAGTAGCTGAAAGGCACCATGGTGACTTCTCCTTCTACTTACTCAGAACTATAATGAGTATTTTGGCATATATATTTAATGCAGCACATAATTATAATCACAAACCATGTAAATATTCCGAAGTTTAATTCAATACAAGACCTTTTGTCTTAGCTGGAATGGCTGTTACTTACGTTCCTATGGAAAGACAGGCTTCAGCTGCTTACCCCTGGGCATATATTTGTCACCTGTGCTCTATCTGTAGCCAGCATAAAGCCAGCTTTGGCACATCCACAAGAAACCCAAACCACTGATGTAGATACACAATGAGAAACACAGCAGGGAGCCTTTCTCCAACAGTCTGTTTCCACCTCCTCCTAACCTGCTGCCTGATCGTGGGCAGGCACTTCATGTTTGGCACTCCTCATCTGTGGAATTACAGGAGCGTGGCTCCTGCTGCTCTTTGCACAGGGCTCCGCTGATGTCCACACACAAAGCTCAGCACCGCTGGGTGATCCCTGAACTAGCAGGGAGCCCTGGCACTGTGGTACCCTACAGGTAGGATCGTTGCTGCTGAAATACACAATTCACAGACCATTTTGACCAAACAGCTCCAGAAGTTGCAGGAAGCCTGAGGAAAAAAACAGCTGGTGGACCTGGAGCCCCAGGCACCACTGGCTGCGTTTATTAGCCCAGTCCTGGCTGAACTCTGGCTGGTTAAGGCCAGAAAATAAAAACGCTTGCACTTGGTAAAGCCTATCAGCTCACTCATACCACACTAAGAGCAATAAAGGTGCCTGCAATGACCTGGATTCAGAGAATCATAGAATTCTTTAGGTTGGAGGAGACCGTCAAGATCATCGAGTCCAACCATTAACCTAGCACTGTCAATTCCACCACTAAACCATGCTTGAAGTGGACTGGAAATTTGAAAAAAAAAATATTAAATATACTTGCATTTTAAACAGTCCTTTAGGTAAGTACTTTCTAAAAATTATCCCTGCTTCAATATAAACATCCCTACATATCTCTATTGCCAGATATTAAACACCAGGTGACTTTTCTACTGCATTTCATCTAGTGCAATTCTCCATGCTTCACTCGCATACCCTGGGTACGCATTATAACCAGGCAATCTTATTATTCATTGCCATAATTTAGGAGAACAAGTACAACGACTGAAATGTCATCTCTTACTGATTTGTTTAGTTATCAGTAGGTGAGATATGGCTGACAAAATCAGATGCAGGACAAGCAGACACACTGAAATGTTCAAAACCTTTTTTTTACCAAAGATTCTGCAAAACAGCCTTGTTGATTTCAGTGGATGTGCGCATGATGTTCAGGAGCAGAGTTTCAGCGGACTTGCCCAGCCATATTTCAGTTACTGGCATGGGTTTTTCCCTGGATATCAGGAATGCAGGCACCTATCCAAAACTCATCAAGATTTGTGGGAAATTTTCATATATGTAACTGGGTGTTCAGATCAAGCTGTTCAATTCAGTGACACAGCTACAGTTATTTTGGAAAAAATAAATCAATACCATTTTCTTTAAACAATCAGGGTGCCTCCACTCTCACTCTGAAAACTTCAGGTGCGATTAAAAGCCTGAGAGGAACTCAGACAATTTATTTGAAAATTGTACTTTAGAAATACAGCAAGAATATACACTTTTACACATTCACAGCCCAACTTTCAGAATCTCTTTTGATATTAGACATTACAAATGACTTGATGGAGTTATAAATCAGATTCTACTAATACTTGAGCGTCACAACTCATACTTAAGCATCACAAAAGGTTAATATTCTGTATTTTTTGCAAGACAGACATGAAATCATTAGAAGACATTCCTTTATAACACATATAGTATGGCATAACAAGTATTATTTATTGTATTTATTTCAAATATGGTCTAGATTTCAAAGTACTTATCACAGCATTCATTACAAATAGCAGCCATGGGAAAAATGTCTCTCAAATGTTACAAATTATAATCTAAAAATTGAAAAGAAATTGAAGCACCTGACAACCATGACCTGCAGAAAAACATTTATTCTGGCGGAAAAGTAGGTTAGGTGGGGGAACACACCAAAAGAACACATGTAAAGGTTAAAGACAAACTTCAAGGAAATCATCTTAAACTCTTAGAGTTTTTGTCTGAGATAAGTATAGATTAAAGTATTACAATTTTTTTTTTTCTGTATTTTCTCCCATTTACTTAGTGTAAAGTTGTGACAGTATCTGATGACAGATTCAGACTGGTCCATGCAGACTGGCCCAACAGCAGCAGAAGATGGAAGAGTAGACCTACTACTACTTCGCATCACTACACCATTTTATAGCTGAATCCAGTTCTATGACACCCGCAAAAGCCCTCTGACCTGGGACTTGTCCCACAGGACTGATGATAGTGTGTGAACTGGGACCTTAGTTAGGCGTATTGTCTGTATGGACTTTTCTTTTTTTTTCCATATGGAAGCACAATGTGACAGACATCAAACCTGAACTCATTTTTTAATAATTTTGTTTTAAACTGGCCCTCAAAGCCCTATGTTCTCCCTTTCAAGAGAGTCCAAGTTAGGAGTATTACAGTTTATTGTAGCCTTCAGAGCTTAATTTTGAAGGGATGTTTTCTATTTCTTTCTGTAGCTTGGAAGGTGGCACAGGAACCATCCAGCCGGTCCAAGAACTGCCAGTGAAAATGCTGAGAATCCAATGATTGTCTCCTAAGTTAAAGGAAAGCAGGTTAAATAAAAATAAACAAACTGGAATGCTCCCAGTGTAAGCAGTTTATTGCCAAACAAATTATGTTATTTTATTGAACTCCTGTAGCTCTAATCCCAGAGATGCAACAGATTCTAAAGGAAAAAAAAATCCACAGAGGATTATTTTATGTATTTGGCCTAGAAGCAATAGTAACCCATGCCAGCTGGAAAAAAATTACCTTAGCTCATGCCATGTACAAACCTGCGTATACAAGCCACATTTAAAAGCATAAAAGACACATTAAATGAGGTGGCAAATTTCTTATTTTCCTACAAACTTAGTACATTTTGTGCCTATTTCTTGAGCTTTTTATGAATAAAATCTTTCTAGAAACAGTATTATTTGCTTAATAGTTACAGTGGTGCAGCTCACCACTAATTGTATACAAGAGCTTTGAGTATCTACTAACACTGGGAGCTGATATAACGGGGGAGAGAGATACTGAAAATTTAGTTATAAGTCTTCTATAATGATATAGTAGTTGTGCTGGGGAGTATAATCAAAGCTCATAAAAGGGCACTACACAGCAAGGGGATTTTGTTACACATGCCTCTGCAGGATGCTATGAGAGCGTTCCCTTCCTCTCAGAAACAAACTTGCCACGGAGGAGGTGGGAAGAGAAGAACTTCTGTCAGGAATGGAAGGAAGATCCTGGGGAGAGCTGGCCTCTAGCTGGGGTGAAGAAACCTATATTGTCTATATGGAAGACAATAGTGAGAGGAAGGTCTTCTGAGAAGACTGGGCCCTATGCCCAAGCTATGGGTGAGGAAAGGAAAAGCGAGGGCACAAGGACAGAACTCACCAGCAGTCCCACTTTTTCCTTGGGTGGGGAGCTGTGGATGCAGGAGCTGTTCCAACCGGCAGACCCGAAGCGCAGGAGTCTGGATCCGTGGTGCATTATAGGGCCCACCATTGTATCCCAGCTGGGGAATCCTGACTTGCCAGTAACTACTGCTGTAAGGAGTTTCCCAGTCCTTTGCCGTTTTATACTGCTCAAAGCCTGTAGGATGCTGAATTCTTTTCCGTGAAGGCAAGGAGTCCTTCTTGACAGTCAAGTCCCTTCATTTTTATGTTGGGTGCAAGAAGCACTAACACAAACCGAAATACACTGGGTAGCTGCTGTCCTTGGGCGAGCACCAGCTGGAGCGTGTGTATGTGCCTGCTCTCTGGGAAAGAAGTGCCTTGGGACGATGCAGCCACCTCCCACTGGCTCGCAGAGCGATGCTGCTGAGCCCAGCAGATGGGAGGAGGCTGTCTCCGCTGCTTATGCCGCGAGGCAAAAGGGAAAAAACTGCCTGTCCGCTCATCTGCTAGAGCCTGAACAGTCTTCCTTCCCCTATTTTCACATGCATGTGCTTCTCCACGCAAATTGTTTGCTCCCCAAATTACATGCTCTCTGAAATTCCCATTTGCCCACACTTGCAGTTCATTTACCACCTTCATCCACGAAATGTTCTGACCAGTAAATGACCAGTACCTCAAATAAAATAATTCCCTGCCCTGCCCTGCAGAGAATATCTCCTTCCTCCACATCCCACCCAAAACGCCGCTAAGCCAGGGGAACAAAGAAGCTGTGAAGCAGCTTGCTGGGAGAGCAGCCACCCACGGCAAGGACAGAGGACCAGGTAAAGTCGAGCTGCCCACCTGGGTCCAGCATCAAAGCAGAATGTGTGACAGGGTAACAGGAAAAGGCAAAAAAATTTTATCAGCATTAGTGGTAGGAGATTATTTAAGAGCAGAAGTAGCTGGGCAGGTGCAGAGGGATGTGTCCACTCCTCCACTCACAAAGCTGGATGGATGTTGGAAAGTTACGGTGCCGTGGTGCTAAGCCCAAGTTTAGGAGCTAGTAGCCTAGCACCAACACCATGCTGGTGCTTGCAGACTCAACTTGCAGACTGGGGATGGTTTATAGGCAGTCAGCTTTCACCAAGTGCAAGCAGACATCCAACAGTCTATAGACAACTGTGTAAAATGTGCTACTTCTGCACTTGAAGGTTAAGAGGCAGGGAAATAAATAACCCTCCCCTCAGCTACGGACTCTGCCATGTCCAGCATGGATATTGTTAATAGATGAAACCTGTGTTTGTTGCATGCAGACATGACGATTTTCACTCAGCAACTTGCTAGATTCCATACTCATTTCTGCCCAAATACAGTTTATTCATTTCTTCCGCACTTTCTCCTGCCTTTAATTACCAAAGCCTGAAGCAGACAACTACAGCATCCTTCTCTAGGCTTCTCATCAGAGCGCATCCTCCAAGCTCGCTTCCAAGACAGCCTGCAACGCGGTGGTGGCGGTGAGAGCCTCAGCTTGAGGTTTTTTGACAATGTGCAGAATATGTTGGCAAGGTGTAAAGCGCAAAGAGTTCACAGTCTACACAAACAAAGAATAGTGGATCAGTGATTAGACAGACTCATCTGGCATGTATTTTACCAGTGCCATGGTTTTGTTATCTCAGTAAATTTACTTGCTCAATTTTATGGAGGAAGAGACAACAAGTTTTTTTTCTTGTAAATCCTCCCCAAACAGTAACTATCCTACCTGTCTGTAACAAATAGAGAATTTGTCCAGAAGTAAATATGTCTGAGAGGTGTGTCTAAAGTAACTAGAGAGCAAAAGACTGATCGGCACTCATCGGCTGTGGTAATAGCAGCTAAACATGCCATAGATAACGCTAAGCAACCAAATTGCCTGAGACAGACCCTCTAGCACCAAGAGATTGTCCTAGATCAATGATATTTTACAATAACAGTTTTCAGGTTCTACTACTTGTTTTCAGGTATCTGCCTTTTGAGTTTCATGCTTTCTGCATGAACTTTATTCTTCTCTACAGCTGTAAGGATTGGAAACTTCCTAAAGTTATACTGAGATTCTCTTTTCATCTTCAAGCTATGTCCCGTACAGACCTCACTAGCATTAATTCCTGTATTAAAATGAAACTAAACACTGTCCTACAACAGCAACAGTGACTCTTGTTAATCTTACCAAGCTTGGCAATTATTTTCCAGCTTTCTGCATGTTCACTAGAAAATGAGATATAATCTTATTTTCCTAGCAAACTTTCCAGTTACTCAGCTGTAAAGTCCAAACCAAGCTTCCCCATTGCCATAGCCCTCTGCTCACGATAGTGCTGCACCCTGGCATTTTCAGCTTGTCTGTGTATTTCTGCACAGCAGTGAACAGTATTTCTCAAACTCCCCTCAAAAAGGCTCAGCTGTTCTTGGCTAAGCACTGGCCTCTTTGCTCCTCACTCGATGTCTCTTAGCACCCCTATACTAAGATGGGGATGCTCAGCCTGTTCCAGCCTCACCTGTACGTACATTTCCAGCCCTCCAGACACTACTTACACACCTCTTCTGAACATTAGGAGTTTTCTCACATTAAATTTAGATTTGAAAAGCCTTTTGCTGTTCCTAGGTTTGTTATTGGTCCCTTCAGGGTGGCAGGAGGACTCTCCTGGAACAGTTTATCCAGCAGCTTTCTTCTTCTCTGCTACCTTAAAAATACATTCTGTATTCTTCCCAACATTTCTGACCCCACAGGATGGTTCCTCGCTCTTTCTCTCTTTCAGAGCTCTTTCTTTTAGGAGTGTTTGCTCTTTAGACTGCTACCACTGGAATAATTTGTGAGTTATTGAGGTCCCTTCTTGTATGCACATTAGCTAGCACCATTTCCTCATGTCTTAGCTGAGAGGGCAGATTCTCCAGCCACTGCTACAGTGATACAGGTTACAGCATCCCCATCAGTGCCACAGCAATGCGCTTTCAATTAACGTACGCAGCGACAGCACCGACCCTCTGATGTTGTGGTTCATTGTCTCCCTCGTCTGCTCCTGGGGGAAAATTGTAGATAACAGTGTAAGGCTGTTTGAGCAGCTTTATTTTAGCATGAGATCGGTTGTTTATTTTATTTAAAAAGTAGCAGCGGGTGTGCAGGAAGTTAATGCTGGTCCATATTTTCCATGGTATTTTGATGTCAGAGGAAACCAAGTCTGCAGCACAGAGAATTTTTAATCCTCCTTGTACATTGAAAATGCAATGTTTATTTTAAAGAGAATGGAAGGGTCACTGTTGCTTACAGTCAGGAAATTATGACACAGAAATATCAACTAGATTGTCCAAGCTTGTATGAGAACCTCATGCAAGAGCCAGAAAAGGCAGTGTCCCTAGCTGAACGGAAGACGAACACCTTCCAGACCACCTCTCCTCCTTTGGCCTGAAGGTTTCACATGACAATCACATCATTCTGGTTTGAAAACACAATATGCTACAGCCACATTGCCTGTTCTGTGATAGGCGAAATGCTTCGTTAGATTACATAACAAACTACAACACAGGTTGCCACTTCTCTGACAGTCTTCCGGAGACCTTATCACTAATCTACAGATCTACAGTTTTTTCAGTGCTGATCAAATGTAATGACTAATGACACCATTGGGGAGAGAATTTTTTTCTTCTGGTCTATCTATAGTAATACTCTCAGAAATAAACCCCTTGATGTTATCTTTGAAAGACTGTTTCTGATTGTCTTTGCTTTTCCACAGGTGAAAACATTTCAGTCAGAGTGAACTAGTTTTTGAACTATCAGTGTCGTAAAAGATTAAAGATGCATCAAGATACAGAGGAATTCAAAATAGAAGTCTTACAGCAATGTAAATTTAGGACAGTTGTACTGATGGTAGTATTTAACCAGTAGAACTATGGTGAAACTAAAGTATCTATTGAAAAAGAAGTAAACATAATTGCCTTGGTGTTTTGGAAGTGGTTTATTAATTTATTTATTTCAATGAGAAAAATCAGAGCAGGCCCAACTTCTCATGTAACTTTCTTGCCATAGGTTTTATATTTGGAAAAAAAACCCAGTTCTATTTCTACTGCTTGGACAGATCAAAAAATCTGCCTTCAATAAAATAAAATACACTCCATGTTTATGTATGTGCCTGATTTGAGGAATATTCTACTTTTCCATAAATTGCAGATCAATAAAAAGTATAGTAGAATATAGAAGATATGGCGGTGATTCTCCTCTTTGCCACTTTGTCAGATACAGAACAACACACTTTCCAGTTTGCAAACAGAAACTATTCTAATGTCTGTTTCTAGGATAGACACAATCTAGAGGGGTTTTAAGAGAACATCATGGTCTTTTTGTTCTGAACCTTGTTGGAATGCTTGTTTAAACTGCACAGGCTTTTAGAAGCACTTTTTTTGGGAAAAAAGGCTGGAAGTGTTTTTTCCAAATGCAGCGATGGGACATGGCCAGACTGACTCCCAGCATAATCCTGAACATGAGCCCAGTACTGTGCTTGTGGGACACCAGTACCGCTACACACAGGGTAACCTGGCTCCCTTCCAGCCACGACCTGGGCTTTTTGGGTCTTCACAGTGCAAATGCTGCAGAGCTGAGTCTCCCTCCGGTTTTCAACTGGAAAAGCTCATTAATTTCAGTGAAGTTGCTCCTGAATTATAAGAGCATAGGAGAGAAAGGAAGCAAACGCTGGAATCAGACACTGCATGTTTATAACTCCAAATATGTGTTGCTCAAGAGCATTGCCAAAGCAAGCTTAATAACACTCAGGTCATTGCTGCATTTTGAATAAACAATATATTTGCAAGCTAATTATAGATGTCATTTTGCCTTGAGCACTTACTCAGTATTTGATATTCTACAGGTTGTCTCTGTGCACAAGAAAAAATTGAAGGCAGGTACTTCTTTAAAATAGTCCTTTTTGCGAACAAAAGCAACTGAATAATTCTTATGTCCTTCAACACAGACACAATAAATTTCTTGTTAATAATTCTACAACTGTTTTTGTTCTGCAGAAATATAGTGTCCTTCCTCTCAACTCTAGTCACCAGTGATTTGCCCCCCCAGAGTTTATTGAGCTCTCTGTTAGGAGCGTGGACTCCATGGAATTCATTCTATTGTTGCTTTTTATTTCTTCATTGTGTACATCTCTCTCTTCTTACCAATGTGCCCCTAAGATCTGAATCTACCATGAAGATGCCTCTCTTCCTGTCCTAACTTTCAGAGTGACTGTGCTCCTAACTAAGATACCTTGGTGAACTACTGTTGTTTGATGGGATGAATCTATGCCTGACTGCTGCCAGGCTCAGAAAATCAGTGAGGCTTTCATGATTGGTATGGGCTCCCCGCGTGGACCTAGCAATATCCCTACTAATACACAAAAACTGGTGTTTCTAATTCTTTATGAATTTACCAGAAAGAAAGGCTGGTGCATCGCATTACTGCAAGTATTGCTTCAACATTTAATAGGCCTGCTCTGCACAGTGTGTATACACAAGGAGAAAATAGGTTCTTGATTTTGTCAACGTATTACCCTAAAAGCAATACAAATAATACCACTGGCATCAAGAAAACAATGGATCTAATTGCAAAGACTTATAAATACTGAGGAGGAATGCAAGAAAAGAAGAAAGGAAAGAGAGAAAAGCAGTGAGGAAGGTTGTGAGAGATCTTGAGATGACAGCCTGCTGCTTCTGTTCCTATTCTCAAAGCCATTTAATTTTCAAAATATTGTTAATGGCAGAGAGAAGTCCTCTGTCAGTGTCTCTCAGAGATCACTGTTAGAAGTTCCACTTGGGCACTCAGGTACTGCAGAAATCGGGAAGCTGCCCTTGCAGTGATTCAGAGCCTGACTGCCAATTTGTGTAAGAGTTTAGGATGAGTCCACATCCAACTGTCAGAAACTCATTTTCCATTCCAAATTGTATTTATGACATATAAAGGCTGAAAAGCATCTAGGCTCAGGCCTCTCGGTGTACAAGGGGAGAAAGAAGTGAATGATTCAGTTTATCATCATGTGGAAAAAAAACCCCAACTTTTTGGTTTACTGCCTGAACAGACCACCTAAGAGAAGAGATAATGGAGACAACTTCCTAGGTGGACAAGTTAAGGGCAATGAAATGTCCATTTGCTTTGGTCAAGAGCGCAGCACTTCAAAAAGGGCGACATGCTCCTAGGTTTTGAATAACTGCAGTAACAAGGAAAACGCCACAAAATGGAATTTACTTAACAGAGTCCTGATTCTTGCCTCCTGGCGTCTAGGTAAGTTGTACCAATGACACCAGAGGACCCAAAGAAGATTTGCTATGCTGTTGTCTAAACCTTACGAAGAAAGGCATCAGGTGACTTTTTAATTTATCATTTAATTCAAGCTCAGTTTGATCAACAATAGCAAAAATGAGCTGAGAAAAGAATCCCATAATATATGAATACATTGATCTATGTTAGAATCAAGCATACTCACAAGCACAAAGCTTATTCAACAACATCAAATCTTCTGTTGCTATTTTAATGCATACCAAGCTTTTCATTTAATTTCTTCCGCCTTTTTATCATGTGTTTATTTGTTTTAAAATCATAAGGTAATTTTTTGTGCATGCTGTTCTGCTGCTTTCCATGTAATTTGAAGCTCTGACAGCTTTTGGTCTTCGGGACCAATTTCACACTCTAGATGGCACTAAATCATTGCACAACAGAAAGCGGACTCATATTTACCTACGGCTGATTGGGCATACAGTGACTTTGCTTTGGTTTTGTTCTCCTGAAGGGTCAGATTTTTACCTACCTAAGTAAGCAGCGTAAATAACTTCAAACTTTCTTGCAGCCTGGGACAAAAGACATTCTCTGCTGTGCTTTTGACTGATGTATACATTCTACAACATTTTCGTTCTGTGAGTTCAAATGATACAGTCAACTGGTGGAAGAGCTGGAATACAGAGATTACTTGGTGTGACTCGGCTAGGATTCCTGCAGCTGCCCTGGCACAGCTAAATGCCAGCAAAGTCACAGGCCAAAGCCTGAGCCTCTGCGTGGCACAGTGCTGCGAGACTGCCCTAGGGTGTGCTGGGGACCAGGCAGGGTCTAACGGGCCAGAGGCTGACCGCGGCTTCCTGGGCAGCACAGGGGCAGTAGTAGAGGATGCTGCTTTCTGTTTCTTGTCACAGCTGTTCCAGTACTCAGCGATTGCTTTTGAGAAAGGCTGAGAATTTTGCAAGTTCTTTCCACAGATATTTCTGTATATGGTAAGGACCCAAACTGGCTGCTGCCTTTATCTACAATCACAAAATAATCAATATATTGCTAACACTGGTAGAAGCAATGAAATGCTGGATTCCTCTGAAAACTATTCTACTTTCATAAAGGGTCTTTATTTCAATTTGGGGATTCATCCCACATCCACCAGTCAGTAATAATGTTCCTATCGATTTTAGTGGGACAACATCAACTTTTTGACCTTTTACTTGAGACACCAAAATTTCAAGACTTAAAAAATATTTGACTTTTCCCTTCTGTTTAAATGAAGATGAAACTCCTTAGTTTTTCTGTAGGAAGCAGTAAGAGAGCTAAGTACTATTTATATTTTTCCCTTGGAAGCTGATGAATAAGCAAATGATAGCCTAGAGTCCCAGCTGGTATGAGCTGGCATTGTTCAGCTGGAGACAGTGGCACTTGCCCAACCCAGGCAGAGGGAGGAGACAGCCCATGGTATGATGGTTCAACACACTGTGTTTTGGACAAGACACAAAGCTGATCCCAGTGGCTGGTAGTCATTAGCTGGAGGCATTCTTGCAAAGGGAAGCAAGTCTTAGCACCCTGATTCATCCAATCTGGATAAATGCACTGTGCCTACTTTCAAAATCACTGCACTTACTGTTTCTTTTTTCGTCATATCCCCAAAACACATAACCTTTTGGCTTTTTCTTCTGTTGTGGGTAGGCATCACAAAGAAATTGCCATGTTCAGCTCTGGAGGATGATGTAATCCTGGGGCCCAGTCCAGAGTCAGGTAATTCATTTCAGTGGGTGGTCTTTGATATCTTTTTCTTCTGCCTGCAATGCTCATTTTTATGTTCAAAGTTTGCTCACAGAGAATTACAGACTGAAAGTGAATTCTGTCATGTCTGGCATGCAGCAAAGAAATGCAGACATTCCTGAGCTGGTAGAGGTGGTGTTAGCTCTGGAAATGCCCAACACCTTGCTAAACATTTATACTACTCTTGGTGTCAAGGTTAATATCTCCAGGCAGTGATGTGTGGATGTAACAGCATGTCTGCACTAGCTCCACTGCTGTGAGAAAAGACTTTTGCTGATCCTGATCCTGGATTGGCCTCTCCAGAGTACAGGTTTAATTCAGCAGGGTATGGACTGCCAATAGATGTTATGCCACAAGACTATCCATATATCTACATGTAAACTATTGCATGAGCTACACTAAAGTCTAAACAGGCCAAATAAAACAACCCTTTAGAAAGTAAAATACAGAGAGAATCAGACACCAAGAGGCAAAATTATATCTCCAATATCATAAAAGGAATTGGTGGAGTCACTGTCCCAACAACGCCTCAGAGGGCTATTAAACACCGCTCTCACAAGCAGCTTCTGCTTTCACATCCGCAGGCAGCTGCAGAGGTCTACAGAAGCAAAGCTGGTTTTACCAAAGTAACACCTTCTGGCACATCAGGCTCCTTTATTTTTAAAGGGCAGAGCTTGAGCCAAAAATAAATGTACATGTGGTGGGAAAACCAAGGAGCAACAAGGCAAATGCCATATGCAGCACAGCAAGCTTGCTCATAAGATTCATAGCAGAAACTAAATTTAAGGAGAGATTTTTAAAAAGCCTTTTGCACAGATCTCCTCCCATGTACGTGGGATGGCCTGGGGCAGAGGATGAAAGTGCCAGGGAGAAAACAAACATCAGTGTACAATGAATGTTAACTTCAAAGGCAAAAGGGGAAGTGGAGTAAAAAGCTTGAAACATAAGCAAAACCAGACTTTCAACAAATTATTAATTTAAACCACTGTGATGTTCTATCTGTTTCAGTTTACTGCATCCAGAGTTGACTTTATCTGTTAAGATCTGCACCTATACTCTGCATCCAAAGACCTGTGAATCGTCAGTCAACATAGAACTACATCTGACACAGCTTAAACCTGCTTCTATTTAAAAGGAGCTTCCAGGGCAACAATCTCATTCAGGTAATTGCTGTAACTCCTTCTGAATGCTTTGTGTATGATATATGCCTACTACTCATTCTATATATATGGCAGGCTGGTGCAGCAAATTCTAATCCTCGGTTGTGATGACTTGGGTATACAGTTCCTCAGCCCCAGCAGTTATCCCATGAAAATAATAGGACCCCACTACAGTGTATAAAAGTTCATATGTGACCTTCTCAGATCTTACCTTCATATTTAAAAGACTCATCAGAATCTGAGTGTCAACATTTGTCTGATTTTCTGTCCGCTTTTCCTCCTTTTTCTCTCCTAAGAGGAAACTTTGCGAGCACGCTTAACGTCATCTCAGATCCCACAGTAGGAGTTACAGGTTTTCATTAACTGTTAATTATTAACCAAAACCTGTTAGTAACATGCCATCTATCCCTGAAATGCTTTGTGGCTCGGTGTGGAATTGCAGATCTCCCCGGCAGGGCCAGGACCACTACTGTCAGGAAGAAAAACGTGGGTCAGTCCCAGCTGCGGTACAGCGAACTCCAGACTCTCATGCACCCCCCAGTCAGAGGCCTTCTAAGGCAAAAAATCCTCAGCCAATGCTTCATAGCTTCCTCCTTGACAGGATTTGCGTCTTCATGCGTAGTCTGAGAGTACCTCAGGACAGGAGCTTCTAATTAACTTAGTTTGCTTCTCAAACTTTATTAGGGTCACCATGCAGAGAAGGAAAGCTGGCCAGCTGGAGTAGGCTGTAGAAGCAAGAGCAGTTGAGGGTGAATAAGCTGCTCTTTCAGGAAGTCAGCTGCTTTTGAAGTCAAAGAGCCAGGGTTCAGGCAGCAAGTGAGGATTTAGTGTTGAGGGCAAATGAAGGAAAGCCACATTCCCTAAAAGACCTAAGACACACAACCTCCACGGAGGGAACAAAACGTGGCATCAATCTCTCCTGAACTGGGCAGACCCATACAATACTCTGCCCTGCTGTTTCAAGAGAAGTGCATCCAAACTCCCAGAAAGGGATAAGGAAGCCCTGCCAGTTCACTGATTATCTCTTCATGCTCTTCGTCCATGTGAGTGCCGAGGATACTGCTAGGAGAGAGCCTAAAGCGATCAGAAACAACTGCAAGGTGCAAGGAGCGAGGGTGAGGCAGCAGGGGATTCAGCTTGTACTTTTTTTTCTTCTTCCAGTTGTGAATTAAGGAAGTGAGAGACATATCTTGGAAATGAGCATTTGTCTGCATAAATGATAGCAGCAGAAGGTCTTGGGTTCTCTGAGCACTGAAATACTGTTCTACAAATTACTGGGCAGATGTTCAGTCCCCTTTGTAAAGAAGGGGGATGGTATCTTTGCTTTGTGGTCGTAAGCGTCATCAGGAGGATGTGAAGGACAGCAAGTCAACTCCCTGAACATCTCAGATATCTGTATATTAATGCGAGAAACACAGGAACAACAAATGCTGGGAATCTTGAATGCAATAACCCAGTTACAACTGAATTTGCACAACTGAGAGTGGGATAATCCATGCTACCATAATATTAACATATGGATAGTGATAAAGAAGGAAATACACAAGGGTGGTGTCACAGGGACATTAAACAGAGCAGATCATGCAGACAGGGCTGTTTGAGAGCAGCTAGCAGAATCAGCCAAAGCTCCAGATTTGGAAATAATGGAGACTTTGCCATCTGCACATATATTAGGCAAAAAAAGATACAGAACAGATTGTCCAGCAAACTCTTGGAAGGTGTTGGTGATGTGTTTATTCAGAATACAGCTAGAAGGGAGCTCACTTCCCATTTGATGGCAAGCAGTAGGGAGGAATTGGTTGAGAATATAGAGAGGAAAGGTAGCTGAGACTATGAAATAACTGTTCCTCATTTTCATGAAGGGACTGAGGAAGAACGGTAAAATAAAGATCATGAACTCTGCTTTCTATGAAAATCAACAAACTCACAGATCCTAAGGAAAATACGCTTAAGGAGAAAACGAGTCTCAGAAAATTGGTACTTCCTTAGCAAAACATGAATGGCACAATTGCAGTGTAACCCAGAGTGAAGAAAGAACAGGAGATGTGTAAAAAGAAGCCAATTTGTCTGAGTCACAGCCAATTCAGCATAAACAGGGAGAAATTTAGACAAATAACAAAGGAGAGAATATTCTGCACCCAGGATAACTGATAGCACAAAACACAAGATAAAAAAAATTGGCTTAATAATTTGCAGAAGACCATTTCAGAGATGCACTAAATGACAAATTAAACCTGGGTCAACATTACATGGAGGGAGAAGAAGGTGCTTTTATTGGGAGATACACACAAAAGCATCATCTGTGAAGTATTTGGAGGAATCCCCTACAGCACATGATACTGGCAAAACCTGTGCTGCAATTTGGCTTGCAGTTTGGGACCTGTACTTCAAGAAAGTTGTGAACTAATCACAAAGACAACAAAGAAGTGTGAAGAGAATGATCAAGAACTAAAAACACATCCAGAGGGAAGCACTGAAGAAATCAGAATTGTTTAGTCTAAAAAAAGAACTGGGAGTGAAGGTGACTGTGTTCCAGACCTGTCCTATAAAAGTAGCTGCAAAGACTAAGAGAATAATCTGTTCCCTGTGTCTGCAGCTGACAGCACAAAAAGCGGTGAACTTAAATTGCAGTGAGGGAGACTTAGATCTGCCACTAGGAAAATGTTGCTGATTGAGAGCAATCCTTTACAGTGCTCAGCTCTCTTCAGGAAGGTTAGGAGATCTCCCTCATGTAGACTGCTTCCTTCCAGGTTGCCTCTCCCTCTGACCGCTAGCTACTCTGCCTGTTGCTCTCACTTGGCACTCCAAAAACTTTCAGCACCTGAAGGTGGTGGTAGCATTGCTCTTTCCCTGACAATGACTGATTGCTTCAATTTTTTTCTAGCTCTACCTCTTTCAGAAACCAGACTCACTCAGTCTTGTACAGACACTATTCAGCTTGACAACAGCTTCATCATCCAGGTTTCTTTATTAAGGCAGTAGAGCAAGTAGCAGTAATAACTTCGCAAGATTTGTCCACTGTCAACAAGCAACATCTCAGGAGGACTACCAGCTCAGCAACTTGAACAGAAAGAACAGGCTTTATATGCATGTCATCAGTTCTTGTATATTGTACCATGTATTCTCCCATTGATCATCTACTATCATCTTTCTAGCATGAACTTCCTAACCAGTTAGTTAGTTTATCCATATATTAAGCACATAGACAAATTCCAGTCAGTGCTACGAATTCCGCTGATGCTATGTCACTCCAAAAGCTGTATCTAGGTTCCAACGGATAACTATTTTTAACATCAGTAACTGCACTTTACAACATCCAGATCCAACTGGGTCATAGCAGGGTCTAACCAGATAGATAACTTCTAGGATGGATCTGTTCTGGGTATAAATCAGGGATGTAAATTTAAAAAAAAAAAAAAGTCCATGTGTTGACCTTTGCTCAGCATGTTGCAGAACTTGGAAGGTGGCAGATGGCATGAGACAAACAATTCCTGGATGGAAATGGACTGTCCCATAGCTTAGTGCTCTCCTGGGAATCTAACCTTGCCTCTGCCAAAGAACCGCAATATAATAATCAGCTGATCCCTTAAACTTTTCACAAGTTGTGGTTAACTGTTTGCTCTTCATGTTCTGACTATTTGACTTGAAACTTTGGTGCCAAATTTACAGAAGGGCAGACTCACAGCTGCAGCTGAACTGAACGGGAAACAGGCACTCAACACAGCAAGTGCTACGGTACTGGTAAGCGTACCTTAACTGAGCCCCCACAACAAGCAGATTCTCCACCTGAATAATTCTGTGCCTCATACTGTAGTCTACAGGGTGGGTATAACAACTGTTTTCCGAAAATTCATTAGTGCTTGTGAACTATTCAGATGACACAGAAAGGGCACTAGGAAGTTAAGAACTCTGCATTTAAAAGAGAGGTTGAAGTGTGCAGCGAAGTAGGCATAGTGCCATACCGAACTGTGAGGAGAGATCAACATACTGAGTAACTGCTCATTCAGCAACCATCTCACTTTGTGCATATTGCTCACAGAAATGGGTCCTGTGGAAAAAACCAGGATCATTTGATAAAGCACTAAGTGGTAGGAAAAGGCAAGCAGTGTAGGTATCCACAGCCAAAGCAAGCGATTGCCATCATCAGCAGTGGTTTGGTTTTTGGCATTTTTCTCTATACTGACAAATTACAGAGTGTCTACCAAGGAATGCAGTCACAGGGTGGGTGATTATACCCTCACCAAAAGCATCAGTGACACACTACCATCAGTAACAGCAAACCAAATGTACACATAAAAAACCCCTTTTAAGGACCCAACTAAAGGTTAATCCAATTGACATTTGATTTACAAGGAGGTAATATTCCTTTTAGGATATGCCTTGGTGATCACAGTGCGAGATTCTTCCCCGCGCCTGGGCACCAGTTAGGTACATAAAGGTCACACAAGCAAAACAATTAATTTTGTGTGCTTAAATTTGAGATCTTAATTGTGTCTCCCATTGTAAGTTTGTCTAAATGTAATGGCCATGGGCTGCACAGCGTTATCAGTCCACAGACTTCACAGGCAGTGAGTTTCATAAGGTTTAACCTTCTGGCATAGATCACCACCAACATTGTCTTCATTTCTTGAGGTGCCGGGTTGTCCCACAAACAGACGTCTGTCCCTAGGCCTCCCCACCTTAACATGGGAGTCTAAAGTCACTTCTTTTCCTCATGCTTCTTCAAAGGCCCCTGATGTATGTGCATTTTCTGTGACCTGTTACAGGCAGGGCCTGTTTGACACCTCCTTCAAGGTAATAGTTTGCACTTTGTTCTTGCTGGATGCAACTATTCCACCTCACCAAAATCGCCAGGCTTCCGAGAAGCACGGGGTGGCTGTGTGCCCCTTAGCTCTCCCGGATGCGTGCTGATGGGGAATTTGCTTCATCACAGAACAGGCAGAGATCCCATAGCCGCTACTTACCTGGCAACCCCCATCACAGCTACCCCGGGGCATCCTCCTTCTCTCCTGCTAGCAGCAAACAAAATCCTCTACCCTTGCCTCCCTTCCTCTGTTCTCTTGCTGGAACACAGGGCTTTCCTCACCTCTGCATGAAAATCTGGTGACTCAAGGAACGAGGAAACCAGGGCAGAAAGAGCATGTTGGTGTCATTGCTGTGCTTCCACGCCGCCTATTTCACGCAAGGAAGCACATGACTTGCTTGGCCATCACTGATTATAGAAATCCAATTACTGTGGCTTGCATATCAGCTTCAGTCTGTTCTTCGAGGGGCTCTCGGATGGTGTATAATGAGCAATGTGTATACCACTATGGTGAATACCTTTCTTCTACAAAATTTTAAAGTAGGTTTAGGTAGCAAGAAAAGAAAGACAACAGACAAATAATAAAATTAAAGAGCTAATAATAGTCCAGATCTATGTATTTACAGAATCTCATCATTACCACTGATAAAAATGAAGCCTGTTTAGCGTAAAAAGCATCAGTCTTCAATCTATTTTTCAACCCTTGAGAATGTGGATAAGTTACCAATAAACAGATAATATTTTGAAGTATTCTAAGCTTTTCTTTAGCCACTTTTCACTTCTTTTAACTGCCCTGAGTGCCATAAAATTGAACTGAAATACACACACTAAATAAAAGTTGCGATAAATTGGACTTTAAGGATTTGATCTGTAATGGTAGAAAGTCACACTTCAGATGGTCATAAATAAAAAGGTGTTGCTTACAGCAAAACAGAATCACATTCTCTAAGTAAGGCAGCCAACATTTCTGTAGTAGGCACCCAGAGGTACCTTCTGTAACATGTGGTGTGACCCCAACTCTTGCCAAAAATTACGCACATCCAGTTTTTGCACTGGTTTGCAGCAGGCTTTCTGTACCTTGCATGACTACACCGTCCAGTTAATTTGTAAATTCTCTAGAGCATGTACTGTAATCTGAGTTTGGCATACTATCCAGCACAGTGGGACCCTAGTTTTGATTAGGGCCTCCACACAGCACAGCAACACAAATACATCATTAATAATAATAAACAGTACACATTTGGAATGAAAAGCAAATGAAACATCCTAAAGTCTAAGAAATGAATCAAGGACAAAAAATGACTCAATGGAAGTGAGCCGTGGGGTTTTTTCCAAGTGTATTTACTCTCCAGTAAACTCTGATAAATGCCCCAAAGGGCATTTCAAAGCTTGAGCTTCCTAGTGCAAATGAAGGGTAAACGAGCTACAATAGACATTTGGGTTGGTTTTATTTTTAATAAGTGGTGGCACATAATCAATTTTTCCTGCTAACACTCTTGAATGTGGAGACAAAATGCCATGTGTATGTACAGTGGTTATCATCAGTAAGTATTTCACAGAAGTCCCTGCAAAAACATGAATAAAGCATGGCATCATCCTGTATGAGCAGAGGTACTGAGAACTGTGTGGCTCGGTATCTCATTCTGCACTTTGTTCCAAAGAGGAGATGACATTGTACAATATTTAAGGTGTCTGTAAGATTTTGCTCATTAGGGCATCAAGAGATTATTTTACATCAATCACACCAAACATATCTCAATCCTGCTAAAAATGGAAGATCAATTTATTTCTGAGAGCAAGGTGTGAGGATTATAATTAGGTGATCAGGGAAGTGATGTGTGTGCACATGCTCTGGGGGTGTTTGTCAGATGGTGTGAATCTCCTATCCTCTTGTCTCAGAAAACACATTCACCTGCATGTAAACGCAATTAGCTCCCATTTCCCACTCCTCCGCAGCAAGGTTTGTAACTCGGTGTTTTATAACCTGTCTCCTGCACCAAGGTCCCCTGTGGCAGAAGGAGCTGCTCAGCTTGCTTTTGGTGTACTTCCCAACTGTCTAGCCCATGAGACCATGCAGTCCTTGAAGACAATGACACTGCACTGCAGTCAAGGGGTGATCTCTACACTGCAAAAAGTCTGAAGTGAAAGCACATGCTGGCCTTCCTCACTTCCAACGTGCCAGATGTCTCCCCAAGTTGTTACCCAACACACCGTTTGTCTCTGAGTCATAAGACAGAAGGCTTATTTTAGCTACTAAAGGGATGATTATTGGTGAGCAAGATCTTGGCATTTCGCTATAACCATCCATTTTGACTACACTTGTGTTTAAAACACCAGAATATAAAATAACACTACCAAAGCAAACATTCAGCCTGCAAGACTTCTTTTCCTTCTTCTCATTTTCACTACCTGTAAGATTACGAGCCAGGCTTGCTGGAGGGAAGAATGGATTTTTTCACCTACCTACAGAACTTTGGCAACAAATTCATAACTAGTTCCTGTCACCTGAAAACCAAGTTGGCATACTATTTCCCCTCAGTCTAAAAGCTTTGTGACCTGAATCTTACTGATTTAACTTCAGCTGGTTCTTATTTCTGTAATGGTCTCAGCAAGCCACTGCTAAAATTGTAACAATGACATTATAAATCATTAATGACATGTAGAGGCGAGGGTTGGCTCACACTGTCGATCTTCAGGCACCTCGGCTGCAACCATTTCTCCTGACAGATATATTCAAATTAACAATTCCATGCACATTAAAACGGCTGCAGTTTGGTTTCCTATAGGTGTGTGTCTGTTGGTTGCTTGACTTTGGTAGCTAAGACAAATGAAGCCTTTTCTGTAGTTGCAGCATCTATAAGGACACAAACGGATCAATGAGTTCAAAAATTTTTAGCACAGAGGTCACAGACTTAAACCCATATATGCGCAGGCAGGTAATATGATCTTGTATACCAGATTTCTACAGAAAACCAGGGTAAAATAGAACAAAGCTGACTACTGTGTATGTGGTATTCCACGAGCTTGGTTCCTATAGCAGGGAATGGAAAGCGGGTTAGGGCAGGTGCAAGACAAGAGACAGAAATAGACGCTGGGAAGGCTGTAGCAGGCAATAGCTCAAAGCGGCTGAGCTCTGCCTGCCAATCAGTTTTCTTAGCTCTCCTGACAACAGCAACAACAGCTTGCAAAGACATAATATTTACAGAGCATAGTCCCCCTTGAACAGATACAAGCATAACTCTGACAGTGTGAACTTTATCTATTAAATTGCAATTATAAAAATTCCCTCATCTCACTCTAGTTCTGCGCAGATACGGAAGTCAAATGTTGTGGTTCTCTCAGATATCACAATATTGGAGACCATATAAATAACTAAGGTGGTTAAACCCCCAAGGAGTACAAGATACTGTCCATCAGCCCAAGTAACTGCGTTTCTCCTCCATTTTTAGGCTGAAACCAGTTAGAAAACAGTCTACAGCATGGACAAATACATTAGAAGTTGTTTTTTTCCTAGCTTCTTGCTAAGCTGCTCAGCATTATGGGATGTTATGCCAAGTGGTAGTTAGGGAGGTCTGCTGCATTCAGGCAAGTTAATTACAGAGGTGGTTGGAGGACAGCGTGATGCCAAGTGGGAGGAAGGCTTCCCTCCAGAAAGGACTCTCAGCAAAGTCAGGAGGGGATATAATCAGTCATAGCTTGCCTTTACCAACCAAGAATGATCACAGATGTGGCTTTCAGCTTGCTGAATATTTTCTGCCATGTGAATTCATCAGATTTCTGGCCTGAAACTCTTTTCTCAGAACTTTTCATTTATAGACACATGGTGCTTAGTTCTTTTGGAGAGCACAAGTTGGTTTACTTAAGCAGTTTTACTGTTCTAATAAACTTTGAGGTGTATTTTTGGTCACTGCCTCTGATTTAGAAAACAGTGCTCCTACACACGTGGTGGCTGATACATTCTGATCCTGGCTGTATCTACACGCACCTGTCTCTGAAGAAAACATAGCAGGAGCGGTACCAGCCACGGTGGGAAAAGCTACAAGCATTTTTACTGCTGGCAGTTACTGTCACCTAGATGTGTGAAATACTCATTTCTGATGCTGAGAGAGGTTATCAGAAATGGGGAAGGTGGAGAGAGTTTATTTACAGGTGAACAGTGTGCATTTCTAGCATGAACAATTAAACTGGAATCCGACTGTGGGCTGTCCGCGACAAGCTCATAGCAGTTTGGCAACGCACGGAGTTAAACCTATGCCTGATATAAGCAGCTTAAATAATCCCGAAGGGCCCAAGAGCACGTGCTGGCCTCCGTGCTGAGGTCTGACAGACTCGAGAGGTGCCACGCAAAGCCAGGAGAACACGCCCGCGCGGGAAGGGGCCGGGGACGGAGGTCTCCGCAGCGCCCGGCCTCGCCTCCCCCTCACACAGACACCAGGGCCGCCCCGCGGCACCCCGCCCGCCCCGGCTCTGCCGGCTGTCGGGCCATGACCCCGAACGCCGGGCTGACTGGAAGCCGCGCAGGCTCTCAGAGCAAGTTGGCCTTCTGGCCGAGGCCGAGGCGTGAGCCCTCCTTCAGCACGGGGACCGCCGCCGCCCCGCTCGCCTCCTCCCCCGTCGCAGCCGTGACAGGGGAAGGCACCGAAGGCACCGCGCCCGCCCGCGCGCCATCCCGCCCGCCATCCCACCACCCCCTCAGGCAGCGCCCGCCCCGCCGACCACGTGGCCTGGGCGCCGCAGCGCCGCTGCGCAGGCGCCGTGCCTGCCCCCCCTGCCCGGCCGAGGCTGGGGCTCCGGATCAAAATGGCGGCGGCCGGAGCAGGACCGGGAGGGAGCAGGCAGTGCTGAGCGGGGAGGATGGCGGCGGCGAGCGGTTACCGGAGGTGAGGCGCCGCGGGAAGCCGCGCGGTGAGCGGGAACCGGGCTCGGCTTCGCGGTGGTAGAGAGGAAGGGGCGAGACCGCCGGCGCCCCCGCGGCAGGGTTCCCTGAGCGGGGGCCGGGTGCACGCCCGCCGGGCCGGCGGTGCCCCGCGCCGGCTGTGGGCAGACTCCTCCCGCGCCCGCCTCGTCGCTCCCCGTCCGCAGCGGGGCTGGGGTGCGGGCCCCCGCCGCCCCATAAGGCCTCCCGCCGCCGGGAGCGGCCCTTCCCCTCCCGCCGCTCCCGGGGCAGGGCGGGCCCAGCCCGCAGGGTCCCCGCTCCGGAGCACGGGGCTCCCCTCTGCCTCTTCTCGCCGTCGGGTCCTGCCTGAACGCCCCCTCCCCTGCGGAGCGCTGCCCGCCCGGGGCGGCGCGGCCCTCCGGCGCCGCTCCCCGCGGAGCCCTCGGTGGGGGTGGCTGGAGTCACCTCACGCAGGGGCCGGCACGGGGCGGGCGCTCCCGCTGCTGCGGGGCTCCCCTGGTGTCCGGCCTGTGCGGGAGCCGCCGCGCTCCGCTGGCCGTGGGCTGCGGGGCTCCCGGCCGTGCAGCCCGGCTCTCGGCGGTTCCTGCGGCCTCGGCGCTGCTGCCGCCCGGGGCCGTGAGACTCCGGCTCGCTGCTCTCCACGCTGGTGTCACTGTGGTGTTGCTGGGAAGCTCGGAGGGCTTTGCGGGTGGTGTGCGGGCTTGTGCCTCTGGAATATTCCTGCTGCCAGTGGGACAGTGCTCTGCTGTTTGTCCGTGCTTCTGCTTGCCCCCCCCGCCATCCCGTTTGGGGCCGTTAGGTGAAAGACGACACACACGTCAAGTGCTGTCATAAAATATGATGGTAAGGTAATAAAATATGTGTTGGTGCAATGATACTTTGTGTCAGAATTTAGCTCAGGAATGGGAATGTAGCATCGCTTGAGGCTTTGCTCCAAACCAGTGTAACACAATACACAAATCTAAAGCGTTTGGCAGATACACCACTGGGATGTGGTCACCTCAGGTTTCACCACATACTGCATGCTCTGTTTTCACTTAGAAATGGAGAAAATAAAAATAGAAAGTGGGATACAAAATCTTTAGTGCTTGTAACTTCTTTTTGAGACACTGAGAAGCTTGATGAGTTAAAGCTTTACCTTCTTTGCCTGAAAGATATTAGGGAAGAGGATTAGTCTTCTAAGATTCTCCTTTATTGTTTCAGATGTAAACTGTGGACCACTTTCATCCTAGTTCTGTATTGGTATGCTTCATTACATGGGGAGGTGCAGGGAAGGGAATTCCTTTTTAGATGCAGTGAGTTCAGATCCCTCTGTTTGAACCTTTGGCTTAAGAAATCAAGGAAAATATTTTTTCCTCCTTTCTCCCCTCCTCCCCTTGTTGATTAAGAGTCTTCTGCCAGCATAACAAAATGAACTGTATAGAGACTATTTTTGAGGATGTGAAATGAGTGTCTCTTAGTAATGTACAGACTCTGTGGACTGTGGTGTTTAAAAGGTGAGGTCCGAGTGCTTTTTTTTTTTTTTTTGGACTATCTGGATGAAGATAATATATTGGAAAGGTATGGCTTGTGATATTTTCTTCCTTGTTGGAATAATTTAATTCTAACTTAGTCTTAGTTGATGGACCAAAGCATAACTGAGCCATTTAAGAACTTGCTACTTTGCTACATCAAATAATGTTGTGTAAACATTGCTATCTGTTCATGCTTATACAGAAACCTCTGATGACTGTCTTAGTGAGTAAAGCTTGTATCTTAAGTTACAACATGAATCTGGTGATCACTCTTTTTTTATTCAGATTTGAAGTTAGACTTGCATACTTGAGCTACATAGAGGTATTCTTGGAAAGAGTTCAGTATTTTGTGTAGAATGTACAGCCAGTGTTTGTTTCTGTTCAATGGAGATGAAAAAAGCTATTGAATCCTTTGTATTTTGGCTCAGCTGCACTAAGCATTGTTTTACTTGCTTTCAAACTTTAGCTAATATATAAATGAGTTTGATGTTCTAATCTAATTTGGTATGTTTAAACATACAAGGAATCACAGAATGTTTGGGTTTGGAGGGGACCTCTGTGGGTCATCTAGTCCAATCCCCCTGCGAAAGCAGCGTCATCTACAGCGGGCTGCACAGGACCTTGTCCAGGGGGGTCTTAGTCTGCAGAGGACAGACACAAGTCGTATTGGATCATTTTCTGTGGCATTGTTGTAAGTGATGGCTTTCTTTAAATCCTTGCCTGTTACTAATGTAAGTGAATTTTCTTCATATGTCCAGATTCACTTGCTGAGTCATAGATACAGTAGTGGTGTAATGCTTATAGCTGGCATTGACTGATTTGCAAAGAGTAATACATGAAAGAACAGAATTATTTTTATAAGCTCTCCTGGAAGACTTGCATGGGCTTGTCATAGTGATTTTTTTTTTTTAATTTTTTTTCCCCGCTTGGTTTTCAAGCTTGTTTGAGAAGCTTAAAACTTTGTGTTGTGAAGGTGTGTTGCTCATTCTTAAATTATAGTAGAATGTGCTGTCTTTGCAGCCAGCTGTTTGAATTTTGCTCAGTAGGGCTGTCAGAGCTTGACGAGTAGACTAACAAAATATTGAGTCTTCGTTTTGAAAACGGCCTTTCGAATTGCTACATACATGATGTCAGGTTTACAGCTGTTGTTGATGACAGTTAATCTAGAGGCTTGTAGGGGATGAACTCCAGGCTTGGACAATGTCTGCCTCTGTCCTGCTTTGCAGGCTGCATTGGTGGTGTGGTATCTTGTGGTCCTGCATATGGCCATCGGTGGAGGTGTGATGCTGGCCCTGCTCCTCCTGCCACCCTGATGCTCGTTTGGTCTTCATATACCAGAGCACATGCAAGAAAACAGGAGTGTGTTCTGATGTCGGCTGCACAGAGATGACCAAGATAGCTGTGCTGGCTGCCTTTCAGAGACGAAAAGCTAGATGCATCGAAACAACCTATGGACATCTCTCATGGACTGCGTGTAGTTCACCTTAATCAAACAAAAGATCTATGGATAAAATGTGAGATTGCACTTATGAAGAAATAGCAGTGTTCTTAATAATACTGATGAGAATCTGACTGCTTTTGTGGCAAATCCTGTTATAAAACTGCTAGTTTCAGTCCTAACTCTAAATTTTCTTTTGGGTTTTTTTCTGATCATATTTACATGAGTTTTGATTTCTGTTGCTGGATCAATGGCTTGTACCATTTTTTCACAGATGTCTGGAAAACTGATGCAGAAACTTTATTGTGCATGCAGTGGAGACTGAGAATGCTAGTTTAGATATGAGTGTTGGATGAGCTTCAAGTAAGTCATGTAATCATTGATCTGTTTCATTACCCAGCTTCTTTGAAGAACAAGGCTTGTCAATGTATCTTTAAATCTTTGTGCAGAAGCAGTTGTGGATTTTCAGAATGTTCTTTTGTATGTTGGCTTACCAGTATGCCTGAACTATAACAAGAAGGGACTGCAGATGCAAAGTTCGAAACTAGCTTTGCGTTTTGTGCACATCCAGTCTGTCCTGCATATCTCCCAGGAAAGATGTCAATTGTAATGATGGTACTAGGAGGTCTGAAATCCTTGTGTGTTTTGTATGGAAACAGTGAAAATTGTCTTGGGGACAGCAGAAATGGGCAAGAAGAAGAATGGATAGGAAGCAGGTGAATATCAATGGTGGTATGTGCAACACATTTCATACCTTGCTGTCTGAAGCTCTGTAAAGCTTTAGCATTTTGCTTTCATCTTATTCTCTCTGTGGTGTTTTAGTTTCCAGTGTTCAAGCAAAGAGATCAGATCATCACCTGAAACTAAACGGGATCTGAAGTCTCTCATTTCACTGTCCTTGGGACTATGGCAAATAACTGTCTTGCTTTAGAAGGGTGAACCCATGAGGTTCTTGATAGATGCTTAGTGGTAAAATTGACTTAAACATTTGTAGCCCACAGCTGCTTTTTCCTGCTTCCTGCACAGTCCTCTCAGCTGTGTTGGTGGAGCTGTTTACATGGCTTCACTCTGAAGCTTTGCAGGAAACTGATCTGTCTGAAAAATAAACCACTGGAACACAAAATAGCATCAGATCAGGTCTGTGGTCTGGGTCATCACATTGTTATGGAAAGTTTGCTTGCTGGCACAGTGTAGAGGCAAGGCCAGGTAGGTAAAGGGGATCTGGGGTGGGACTGTGTTGCCTAAAGTGTGTTGGATTGAAGTACAGACATAACTATATACGTAGTTAAATTTAGACCTGATTTCTTTGCTCCATTGAGTGTAAGTGTTGTGCAAGGTTATCCTGAACTCTGCTGAATGTGTTGTTTAACAACTGGTGGGCTTGCAGACAAGTGTTCAGCGTGTCGGGGATTTCATCAGTGGGTTTAAACTATTTCTCTAAATGAAAAGTAGGAATTACAATGTTATACCAGAGTGATAACACATGAAAAAAAAAATTAAGTGGTCAAAACTGCTGAAGAAGAAACTTTCAGCAGGATGTGGGTGCGTAACACTTGAAGGTAGCATCTTCCTAAATCAGTTTCTAAATTTCAGAAGTATATTATGGAGATCTAGTTTTGTTTTTAGAACTTGACATTCTAATGCTAGCAGTTATCTGTCTAAATGGCTCATCATTTTGTAAATCCTATTTGATCTTTGTCCTGAAATCTTGTCTGAATTCAGTGGTCATACTGCAAGTTCTGTATGACACTTAAAACTTCATTGTATGTTCAGTTCTTCCTGTATTAGACTGGATTTTTTCTTTCTGTCCATCTTTGCTTTTCTTACTTTTTATATCCTGTTTCCAGTCCACTGTAGTAAATTGTAGAGTTTAATTTTTTAAAATCTCTCTTAAAAGAATCTCTTTCTAGTGCTGCTGCTACTGCCATTCCCCATCTTCTTAAAGAGTCTTTTTATTTCTAATCTGTCCTCTTTGATACAGGATTATTTCAGTATACTAACTTGCAGCTTTTAAGATTAATTTCATCACTTCAAATCTTCAGTGTTATGTAGTGGGAAGTGCTTTAGAGATAGATCAAGCTAATTAATAGTATGCAAGATTCCCCTCTAATTTGGAAGCCCTGTCTAAGATCTGTTAAAACTCTGGTTTAGAGCTGTCAAGCCATTTTACACTTCTACGAAGGGTAACGATGGGTGAACTCAAAGGAGCTGGTTGAAACAGCAGTGTAATAAATGACTGCTGCTTGGTCTTTTAGTTGGGCATGTTATTTTGTGACTCAGTACCTGCAGAAGCTCGCTGTGATCAGCAGAGCTGCAAAATGTGTCTGCTCGCGTGTGTGTCTTAGACTTTAGTCTGGATTACAGAAGATGGCTCTTTCTTACAGTCCAGCACTGACATTTGAATCGAGGTTTGGAATACAAAGAGCGAGAATACCAAAGTCTTGTGAAGGCATCAAACTTTAGTAAAATTATACCTATTTATATGCAAATTAAAGTGTTTTGCATGACCAGGTAGATCACATTGCATTAGTGAGAAATTGGAATGCTGCTTTGCTTATCATCTGCTACCCCAGATCTCTGTACTGCAGTGAAACATGTAAAATGCTTCTGTGACAGGTACGTTATTCTAATTACTTTAAAAAGAATCAGTATGAGTGACAAAAGTTCCTTTCATACTCTTTCTCCTGACCCAAATATTGGAAATGCCACTTGAGAGCTAACTAAAAAGCCTTCTGAAATAACAAATCCAATCAGAGTGCAGAGAGGCAGTATTTTGTGGACTTGTGCTGCCTTATTCTGTGAGCTTTTTTGATCTTATGCTGCTTTAGCTTTTTGTTCTCATGATGACTCTTAGGTGAAGGAGGGAGGGAAGGCGTTCCTTCACTATTGGAACTAAGGAACTGGGTTTGCTGTGGATTTGGTGATCTTTGACTTTGTCTAGGAAAATGCAAGTCCTATTTGAAGCCTTTCTGCTACTGTGATAATTATAGTGCTCATCCATGTAAATTATGTAGCGATTAATATGAGGTTATGCTGAAGTACTTTGTACAAGTGGAGGTTTTTAAATGTTTTCTCTCATGTATCCAGATGTCTGTTTCTTAAAATACATAAAAGGTTAACAACCTCTGAAGCTGCTTGTGATGTTGAACTGAATGACCAGAAGATTTCCTTTTGGAGAAGGGAGGCCTGTAGACACGTATACATAGTGGAATTTCATGTTATCCATTAAAAAAAACACAAAAACCCCAAACAAACCAGTTGCAGACTAATCAAGTATGGAAATACATTAAAGGGTGATGTCGTGTACCTTGACTGATCCTGTAATGGGCATGTCAGTTTCAGATGTCTGGAAAGGTGAAACGGAATACATGTAAAACCTCTAGAATGCAGGCAGAGAAGATCGTGTTAATAGGTTCATGAATTTCTTTGAAGTTGTTCTAGTAGTGACTACAGTGCACCGAAATACAATCTAGTTGCTTATACTGATATTTGAAGTTGAAAACAGCTTTGTCAGTCTGCAATGTGGTACTTCTAGCAAATTTTTGAAACGGGTTGTTTATTGTACTGCAGACATTAGCATGGTAGAAGAATGCTGAGCTGACAAAATGCACACTCAAGGTAGGAAATCTTGTATAATTGAGTGTAGTGATGGGCTTGATACTGAATGAGGAAGAATCTAAACTGTGTCAGTGCTTTTCAGCTTGTGAGAGGCAACAGTTGTCATTGGTGAGCTGGATGTAAGCACCATAATTCCTACAAAGAAATGTATATAACAGTATGAGGAATTGCTGGTCAGTGTCATTGTGAGTACACCTCCCCCCCTCAGTGTTCTGGGTATCTTCATTTCCTCTGCAGTTTGTTTTTCATGAGTGATTTGCAGATTTTAGCTTATCTAAATTTTGGATAAGAATGTGTGTTTACTGCCTCAGATTGTCAAATCCCAATTTGGCTGACTTTTTTTTGTATAGCCAAAGATAATACTTAAGATAATTTTCTGTCTCCTTTATAAAAAAGATACATGATTTGGATCAGAAAGTACCTCCCACTCCTTACTTGGTCATTAAAATCTCCGTAGGGTTTGGTCCTTCTGGAAGTGTGCATTTGGACTTGAAATGACAAAGTGTCCTTCTAGCAACTAGTACAGTTGTCATACGATGTATGATTATTGCCTCTCTAATAGCACTTTGTAGTTTTAGACACAAACCTGAAGACTTGGTAACCCCTGGTAAAGTGACTCTTGTATGTATTTCTGCATTGAGTCAAAGCTGCTTGTCTTTCACTGCATTTAACCAAGATCTTTGATGCTGTAATCTGGACATTTACTATCTGAAGCTGGTTTTCAGGCTGAAATTACAAGGCTTCTGAAAACTGCGTTACTCAGAAGTACAGCCCTAAGGCAAACTTTCCAAAAGATCTGTCTGTACTACTCAGGCCTCTTGCATTTTGAGGAAAATAAAATTTGTTTTGTCTTGCTGTAAGTTTCTCAAGATGTTTTAGTTTCTCTGAGAATATCTAAAGTAATTTTGTTACTACATAGCTTTTTAGTTGACTATTGGCTCAAAATTTGTCAGTTTGGATTAACAAACTTGTTCCAATCTAGATGACCATTTTAGGGATCTGCTTCCCTTCTCCCTTCATTCTGGTTTTAGCTACCAACTTATTATTCTGGAGAGTTAAATTAGAAAATGTCATATTTTGTGTCTCGGTGTTACCTGCATCAAGGCTGAGTTGGATTAAGGACTATTGCTCTTCAACAGTAATGAAAATGCTTGTTTAAACATCTAGTGAATCTGAGTACCATCCTTGTTTTAAACTTGGAAAGAAATGGAACTTGCCTTTTATTTTTTCCCCACATCTACAAGATTAAATTGTTTCCTTTCAGTTAAAATGAACCTTTTATTTTTGTTAATCTGAAAACTGTTCTTGTTCATTGAATATGAATATGCGAGTAGAGAATGTAGAGTTGAGTGGGAAGGCTCATCTGGCTAGAGAGGGTAGCGAGATTCCTTTTTTTGGTGGCAATGTTGACTTCTGTCCATATATTGATGAACTACTAAGTGGAAGAATCAAAGGAGGTTTGGTAAGTGTAGCACATGCTGGCAAAGGCTTCCCTTCCATGTTTCACATTTGCTGTGAGCATGAAAGAGGAGTAGTAGTATCAAGACCAGTTGTGGATAAGAGAAAGCTAGACAAATGTGGTCTAAAATCAGATTAAAATCAATAGAATGCTCTAATGGATTGTCTCCTCTAATTAGTATAATCCAACAGACTTTCCTTCTGAACCTTTGATTTCTTTGAAAAATCTGTCTTTTCACATGCTCTGGGGCAGCTGGAAAGCTTCAGCTCTTGTGGAGGGAGAGGGAAGAGTTAAGGTATATCATCAGTCTGCTCAAAGGGCAGATTTGCTTTAGCAAATAGTTAACAAAAAGCCACCCCACACATTCTCATAACTGCAATCTTAAAAAGACTGCATACTTGAGATGTGTATAGATATTGTGGAATTAATTAATGTCTAAATGATTGGTGCATCCATTTTTAGGAACGTCATGTGAAGTCAGCATGTGCCGTGCTCCTTTGACTGTTCTGTGAAACTTGTGTGTTCATGTTACAGGACAAAAAAATGAATGCTTTAGAAGTGTGGAGAGAGCTTGTTGCAGGAAATCTGGAAGACATAACTTCCTTTTCTTGCCAAGAGGAAAATGTAAACAAAGCTCCAACTTAATTGTAGACTAGCTGCTAGACGGTTTTTCTGACAAAGCCTTTCCTTCCTTAATTGATTGCTTTTATCATTGGAAAAAGTATATTTTCTGTTTCATTTGAAATGGATTTCTGTATTTTTGGGGAGGACGCCTCAAAGTTTGTGAGAATTTAGTTCTTGCTATACCTGCATGGAATCTAAATGTAAATATTACTGAAAGTAACTGCTGAAGCTAAAGTTACCGCTGTAACTTTTGAGCGTTCTAATAGTTTGTGGAAGTATCTGAAGTTTGCTTGTGAGGGGAAGCATTGCAATACTAATATATTTTGCTACTGTACATGCTCTTAAGTGCGTGTACTAAAATATCCATCTTGAAAATGATTGAAATCCTGGATGTGTATGGCATAGAAAGATTTCTTGACATCAGATGTTATGTTGTAAATGTTACTTGTTGAAGTCAGTGTGGCTCTTAAAATTTTCTGCTGAAGTTGATGAATTTAAATTGACTGTATAGAAAAGCCCAACCAAAGGAGAAATCTTTTAAATATGCAAGCTTTTAAATAACTGTTAAAATCTTAGTGTATATACAGAAATAACCGTTTTATGCAAACAGGCAAAGATCGCCGTGTTAGTTGTGGTTTTGTACATTAAAAACATCTAAATAAAAGGAAAACAGCTTGTGGGTTTGACCAGGCGTACAAGAGGATCAGCTGAAAACAAACATGGTCCACTCACATCCCTGATAGGACTTACGTGGCTTCTCACATGTCTGCTAGAGTGAAAGAGGACAGATCTGCTGTAGGAATGAGTGCATGGGACTGGAAATGTTTATTTTCTGAAGGCTGCGCCAACTGAATATTAGTCAAACCGCATGTTGCGTTTGACTGTGGGGAGCAAGCAGCCTTTTCTTGCTGTTCTTTCCTCCTCTGGTGACGTTGCTTGGGTCATTTGGTAAATTAGTGCAGGGAGCTAATTGTACTGGAGAGAAAAATCCTGCAGAAGAGAATACCCTAATTTAGTTGCTGACACAATGGTGGAGCTTTGGGAAGTTGGTGGTAGTAGCTGAGGTGAGCACTGTTGCTGAAGAAATGTGTGTGGAACCACAGTGTTGGTGAAAAAAACTTGGTTTTGTGTAGACCAAATAATGGATTTCGAATCCAGATTGGAACTGTGGTTTGGTTGGATCAAAGACTTGTAGTGGCTTGTGACTATTAGTGTAGAAACTCTATTTAAACTGTAGCTGAAATTTGTCAGTTTTATGGCTATGACTTAATGCTTTCTTGAATGGGGAATATCAGTGTTTCTTTAATAAAATTCCTGATGGGTCTCATGAAATGGACTGGGCTAGATAACATTTTGAGTTCTTTACCACACCTGTCTGTGTTCCACCTTCCAGTTTTTCTGTTGTACATAGATGAATCCATTAGTCTTAAATGTATAAGAGATGATGCTAGCAGCTGATACCTCAAACTTTTGTTATATCACAAAGAAAAGGCTGCATGGGTGAAGTTTGCTGTTGTGTGATGACAAAAGGACGCCCGGAGAGGATGGTGTACAGAACAAAGAGAATAGTGGTGTATTAAGGAGGGGGATGTAGAGAAAATTGTTTTAAATGTGTGGCAATATTGCTAATAGCTTTTTTAGCCACAGGCAGAGGTTTTCAGTGGAAGCAGATGAGATGCATATTGTTCTGTCACTGAGCATCTCGGAAGCTTGTGCAGAAAGGAAGAGGATTATGCAAAAACACTGAGGTAATGAGGAATGATGTCAGAAATGGTTCCAAGCAACAGAAACACCACAAGGTGATGTTGTTACTGAGACAATGGCTGGCTGGCAGTATGAGGAGTTCATTGCAGCCAAAATAAGATGATAGAGGTAATCAGTAAACGGATTTATGAACAGAGTTCACCCATATGGGAAGGTCAAGTCAGTGCATGGGTCTGAGATTTTTCCGTCTACTTTGACATTGGGATGCTGGAGTTACTGTGGGGAAAAGCCCAAGCAGCGTCATCACCAGAGATTACTACTGTTCCTCTTAAGGCTGTGGAAGTTAATGAGGGAACTAAAACTGTGTGATCAGAAGGATGCTTTTCTGAAGGGGAATTGAAAACAGCAAGTCACCAGAGAAGATGGGTGCTGCTTACTTAATGTCGGTGCCGAGCCTAATGTCTGGGATTGCCTTATTAGTAACTTATGTGGTTAATGTATAAGTAATATACTGTCACAGGACAGTTCCAGGAGGGAGTGTGGTAAATGTAACTGTGCAGTGGATTTCGAAGCTCTGTTGTGTACAGGAAGCTCACAGATCCTTATTCAGAGTAAATGGCTTTCAGTGAAATAATTGAGCCTGGAGAAAAGGGAAAATGTCTTCAGTACAAGGAAGCTGTAGGGTATACCCTACTGAGGTGGTACTTGATGTGAGAAGGCAGCAGCGCTAAAATCCAGAGACTGTTCTTCCATATGGCTGGGGATTGAGCCAAAATTTCCCTGTCTTAGTAGACTTGCTAATTGAAAACAGCATCTTGTGTTGTGGTTGGGTCGCAGCTTGAGCAACAGGAGTAATTCCATTTCTCAATGCAACAGGGATCTTTGGGGGGTACTATCAAAGAAAATAGAATAAAATCGTATGAATCATGAAAGCTGCAGAGAGGAAAGACTAGCTGCCCTGCTCCACAAAAAACAACAATCCGGTTGACAGGTAAGGGGTACTTGAACAGGAAGCCTGTGAAATATACTGTATAAAGGTGGGACAGCTTCATGTGGAGAATTCTTACGTTTGCTCCACTCCTGCCTTTTCAGTGAAGGAAGAAAGGAGCACATGACTGAGGATACTGCTGTAATAAAGGACAGGCAGTGTCTGGAAACAGAGGGAGAAGAGGGCAGTGATCTTGCCAGACAGGTATTCAATCCCAGTATCTGAAGCTGAATTTAGCTGAAACTTGACTGAATTAAGTTGCTGCCTGACAAGACAATTGAGTGTTGGCCAGAACTTGGAGAGCAAAAATCAGACTACTTTTAAAAAAAGGTCTGAACCTTTTTTGGATGTACTTTTCATGTAATTTGGAGGTTCCTTTTTCTGACTTAACCAACTGATGTGTTTATATATTACACCAAAGAGGACTTGCCTTCCTTAAACAAAAGCATGTTTTTGTTTGCTGAGAAGAGGCCTTTTGAAAAACATTTAGACTCCTCAAAATGTATCACAATACGTCAGAATATCTTGAAATTATTCTAGATTTGCTGAAATGAATTATCCCTGTTTTTTCTGTAAATGGACATGTTCGTTCCTAATTACTCTGTTCGGTGATAATAATATAAGATTTCGTGGGTAGGATTTCTCCGATTTTCTTACAGAGTAGATTTAATGACATCTTGTGTCTGCATCAGATAATGTTCCTTTCAAGTGAACTTCTAAAAAATGAAAAGTCATTAAAGAATACATGTTGTCGTTTCACTTCATGAGAGTCCTAGAGGGCAATAAGTGAGTTCTTGCTGATTTTGCTAAAAGAAGTGTTTCATATTCAACTTCGGGAACATTAGTTAGGTCTTGCTATGAGTATCACCAATCTGAATAGACTTCTGGTAAATCAGTGGGTGCTTGCAACCAGCTAGCAGGATCAGTGATGTACAGAGATCAACATTCATTTACCAGTATATGAAAAAATCTAAGTTGCTTGGGAGGAACTTCCTGCTCTGTGCAGGAGTGTGCTGTTGTAATTCAGTTAGTCTGTGTGGGCTTTGTGTGTTGATATTTTTTTTTTTTTAGGTGCTAGAACTTTTTCGTATTTCGGGGAATGTAAACATGTTGATGTCCCATGCCTCTGCAGTGCTGTTAGTGCTTTGACCTGTTGCTCCCCACCGATGACATTACTTAATTGCTTCTAGAATGTGACATGTTCACATTATATTCTGAATTGCTTTGCTGATCTTCAAAAATCTTACTTTGAACACTATACGCAAAGACAGCATTGAAAAAAGAGGCTTTTTTTCCTTTAAGTTCTGTGTTTTCACAGAATGGTAGGGGTTGGAAGGGACCTCTGGGCATCATCTGGTCCAGCCCCCCACTGCCAAAGCAGGATCACCTGCAGCAGGCTGCACAGGATCTTGTCCAGGCAGGTCATGAACATCTCCAGAGAAGGAGACTCCACAACCTCCCTGGGCAGCCTGTTCTAGTGCTCCGTCACCCTCAGAGGGAAGAAGTTCTTCCTCATGTTCAGCTGCAACTTCCTATGCTTCAGTTGGTGCCCATTGCCCTTTGTCCTGTCACTGGGCACCGCTGAAAAGAGTTTGGCCCCATCCTCTTGACACTCACCCTGAAGATATTTATAGGCATTTATTAGGTCCCCTTGCAGCCTTCTCTTCTGCAGGCTGAACAAGCCCAGCTCCCTCAGCCTTTCCTCATAGGACAGGTGCTCCAGTCCCCTCATGGTCCTCGTAGCCCTCCGCTGGACTCTCTCCAGTAGCTCTTCATCTTTCTTGAACTGGGGAGCCCAGAACTGGACACAGTACTCCAGATGGGGCCTCACTAGGGCAGTGTAGAGGAGGAGAACCTCCCTCGACATACTGGCCACACTCTTCTTAATGCACCCCAGGATACCTCTGGCCTTCTTGGCAGCCAGGGCACACTGCTGGCTCATGGTTAACCTGTCGTCCACCAGCACTCCCAGGTCTGTGTCCACAGAGCTGCTCTCCAGCAGGTCCGCCCCAAGCCTGTACTGGTGCATGGGGTTGTTCCTGCCCAGGTGCAGGACCCTGCACTTGCTCTTGTTGAACTTCATTAGGTTCCTCTCTGCCCAGCTTTCCAGCCTGTCCAGGGCTCACTAAATGGCAGCACAGCTTTCTGGTGTGTCTACCACTCCTCCCAGTTTGGTGTCGTCAGTACACTCTAACTCTTCATCCAGGTCACTGACGAAGAAGTTGAACAAGACTGGGCCCAGTACTGACCCCTGAGGGACACCACTAGTTACCGGCCTCCAACTAGACTCAGCGCCGCTGATGACAACCCTCTGAGTTCTGCCATTCAGCCAGTTCTCTATCCACTTCACTGACCACTCATCCAGCCCACACTTCCTCAGCTTCCCTAGGAGGATATCATGGGAGACTGTGTCGAAAGCCTTGCTGAAGTCAAGGTAGACAACATCCACGGCTCTCCTCTCATCTACCCAGCCAGTCATGCCATTGTAGAAAGCTATCAGATTGGTCAGGCATGATTTCCCCTTGGTGAATCCATGCTGACTACTCCCGATAACCTTCTTTTCTTCCACTTGCTTGATGATGACCTCCAGGATGAGCGGCTCCATCACCTTTCCCGGGATGGAGGTGAGGCTGACCGGCCTGTAGTTCCCTGGGTCCTCCTTCTTGCCCTTTTTGAAGACTGGAGTGACACTGACTTTTCTGCAGTCCTCAGGCACCTCTCCTGTCCTCCAGGACCTTTCAAAGATGATGGAGAGTGGCTCAGCAATGACATCCGCCAGCTCCCTCAGCACTCGTGGGTGCATTCCATCGGGGCCCATGGATTTGTGGACGTCCAGATCACTTAAGCAATCCCTCACACAGTCCTCCTCGACCAAGGGAGGGTCATACTTTCCTCAGGCTTCCTCTCTTACCTCCAGGGCCTGGGATTCCTGAGGGCCGGCCTTAGCACTGAAGACTGAAGCAAAGAAGGCATTCAGTAGCTCTGCCTTCTCTGCATCCTGTGTCACCAGGACGCCCACCTCATTCAGCAGCAGCCCCACATTATCCCTAGTCTTCCGTTTGCTACTGATGTAGTTGAAGAAGCCCTTCTTGTTGTTTTTGACATCTCTTGCCAGCTTCAATTCCAGGTGGGCCTTGGTCTTCCTCGTTGCATCCATGCATGCTCTGACCACATTCCTGTATCCTCCCAAGTGGCCTGTCCCTCTTTCCACATTCCATAGACCTTTTCAACAGCCAGAATGCTTCTCAGTGTTTTCACTTTCTGAAGTGTACATATCTTCAAGACTACACACCTTTATACTCTATTTGAATATAGTTCTTTTAACTTTCACTCTGATTCCTCAGAGGACGTGATGAAAGTTGGTACAGGGTTTTTTTGTTTTGTTTGTTTGGGTTTTTTTTCTTCCTAAAACTCAGTCCTGAGATTATCAACAAATCTAGAAATAGAAAGCCAGGAGTACTATGGGGTTTTTGCTGCCTCTGTTATAAAATAATTTCTTAATGGGGAAGTGTACTGCTTCATGGAAAATAAATTGATTTAAAATTCATGCTTTAAGAAAGGATTCTTTGTGATAGCTGGAACACATGATTCTCAACAAAGCACTAAGCAATGCAGCACTTCTGTAATCTCGTTATATCTGCTTTTTCTTGCCCCCTTGTGCCTGTAACTGCTGACGTGGCTTAAGTTCTGGTATTTTGCTTATTGGATTTTCTTTCTTTCCAATGTAGTAAATCGCGATAACACAGATTCATAAACCCAGATAATGAAGAACATTATCTGTTCCTCATTTTTGTGCAGTACTAATCTGAACCAGAACTTTTCAGCTGTATCCGCTATATCTTGCTATTGTGTCATCCAGATAATTTTGAATAACCATAAAAGTTGATTGCTTGACTGGATTTAAAAAAAGAGTCAAAATAGGCTTTTTGTGGGTTTGCATGTTTGCCAGGCTGTATAATCAGCTGGTCCTTCAAAACTTAAGCTGTTTCCTTTGAACAGAGAATTACTTACCCATTACACAAGTTCTTCAAGATGTGCTGTCCCATATGCATTCAGTCCTTTAGCGAGTATGCTCTTCGGATTGGAGACTTCTGGTCTCAGCAAAATCTGTGAGTATACCAGTACCTGACTTGAGTGCCTTCTCTGTGGAATAAGAGCAGGGTTAGGACAGGTAACAGTCAGTTCTTGTTAGCTCTTCCTTGGAGAACTGCTGCCCCTGTAGGATAGTAAGAAAGTGAGGTTGGTAGCAAATGCACATCTGAACAAACAGTTGGAACTCCAACCACAACCAACTTTCTGTTCATTTTTAAGTACCTTTGGATGTTCTTGGCTGGTAATTCCAGTAGTGATACTGTGTAACAACCAGCATGGCCAGGGCTAGCTTTGGAGGCTTCCGGGTGGATGGGAACTGTAGAACTGTTCTGCTGATGTTCTGCTGATGATGAGATTGTTCCTGAATTCCTTTGTGATGGCTCAGGGCTCTGTATTGGTCACCAGACCACTGCTCTGCTGGAGGCAGGTTCAGGATGTTAAGGCAAGCTGGTGGGATGTATGTTGGGGGCAATGACAGGGGTCCATTCTCACAAGTTCTTTCTCTTTTAGTGATTTATCTACTTAATCTCCATGAAAATAAATTTGACCTTGCTGAAATTTAGTTGGAGTATTTCCATGCTGGGGTTATCACTTTTAAAATGTTTTTTAAAATTTTCTTTTTCCCCAAATGTACCAATTTACTGCTCGATGTTGTTCATCTCATCTTGCATTACAAGATGATGGTCACATCAACCAACATTCTTTGTTACTTGAAAGGAACTGTTGGAGCAAAATAGCATAGCATTTTTGGTTTAGATAAAAATCTAAGCAGATATGAATAAGATATGCTTGTGATATTTGTGTTGTCATTTACTCATAGTAAATGTAAAACGTAAAACCTGAAAAGTCATGTTGGTACAAGCATGTGCATGTACTTGATATGATTTCTTACTTTCGTCTTAGTATTATGCTATTTCGTAATCCTATGGCAACAATGCCAGAAGAAATACAAGAAGCTCTTAAAATTTTAGAGGGGAAAAAGTTAAATAGTTTTGGTTGTAAAACATGCTGTAACGCTCCTCACCTCGCCCTTACATTAAGTGGATCCCAGTGGACTAGAGAAAATTTTATGAAACCTTTGTATTGAATGATGACTATAAACCAAGTGTCAGTGTTATCCAAAGCCGATTCTGTACACAGACTTTTTGTTAAATCAAAATTCCCAATCCAGGAATTCCTGGCTGTCAGCCCAGACACCTCAGATGCAAGTCACCTTAGGTTCTTAGGGCTTTAGGTTCAGTGTGACAAGTATTGAGAAGACTGTCGGGTACTGAAATTTTAAATTTGTGTTTATTTTAAATTTTATTCTGCGGTACATACCAGTATGATCTGAAAGTCACTCGATGCTTTTTGTAGCATTTGGGATGGTAATTTTGGCTTCTGAAGCTTCCTGGTTTAATATAACGTAGTTCATATACTATTTCTGCAGTTCAGGCATTTTTTAAACAAGCTTTGATGTAGTTTTTTTTTCTGTGTACATGTGTACATACGTAACACATCTGTGTGTCGCTGCTCTCAGCAAGAAATCCTGTTTCAGTAGGCCAGCAGGTGTTGAATTTAGTGTCTTATTGATAATGCTTAAATGGATACAAATAAACTCTTAACAGAAAGGCAAGAAAAAGTTCAATTGATGGTAGTTTTTAAAACACACAAACAAAAAAATTCCAGTACTCTATTCTGAGGCTAAAATTAGATGAAAATTCTTCAGCTAAGCCAAAATAAGGAAGCTCTTGGTATGCAGGAGAACTTCTGCAAGGAAAGATGAAATCTTTCTTTCCCTTTGCAGCTAAAGATCTAATTGTTTATGGTTTGGGGTTGTTTCATCGTTTTTATGTTCATGTCCTTCTACAACTGTCTTTCACCATGGGAAACAGCATTCTTGATTTGGCATTTCATGTGGCAACTGAGATGTATTTATGTTTGTGCTAGACTCAGCAGGCTATGTGCAAGACTGACTTCGGTGCAGGTAGGCGAGGTTTAGTGTAGAGACTGAAGTGGATGCTAGCAAAACAAACCAAACGAAAAAAAGGACCTAAAGCCATGAGTGGTTCACGTACACCTTGCTGTAAAAAGGTGCAATCCTGGCTCTAGCAGCTTGCTTCCACTGTCCTCTTTGTTTTCCCACCTGTGTTGGCGCAGTTATTTGTGTGACATTGTAACAAACCACTTGGGTAACTGATACTGTTGAAACTTTTTGTCTAGGTTCGTTTTAGCATGGGTTAGTTTATCTGGTTCACAGAATGTTTGGGCCAGAGTAAACAAGGCAGGAAAGTGGGTATGAGGATGAAGAGAGGAAGGCAGGGCTTCCTCCAGGACCAAGTTCATCGCTACTACCAGCTTAAATTGTTTGGGATATATAACATGGGTTATGCAATATTATCTTGTAAAATTTAGTGGTGTAATGAAAGATACAAAGATTGTACTTCAATTTGATACATGAGGTTAAGGGTAGTAGCGGCACTAAAGCTATGCTCAGTTTTGAGTCATGGGGCACAATATGCTTTGTTGAATTCAAGATACAAAATACTCTGAAGAAGTCAGCCAGCGTACACATGCCCAAGCAGTGCGTGGTTAAATTTGAAAGGAGGTACGGGAGGTTTTGGCATCCGGAAATGGCTGACCACAGTGCCTACTCTGCATTGAGTTCCTCCTTCACTGAAACCTGGCATGGTTGGTTTTACTTATGTAAATATATACATTTATATAGTATACATATAGTTTATATAAATGAATATGTTTATGTATACAGCTTTAATGTGACACCATTTTTACACTGTCCAGTATTACTGAAGTTACATATTTTAAATCTTGTGAGCTCATTCTACACGATACTGACTTGGGCTTAATGTGTAACAGTGTTCTCGTGGTAAGCCTTGAATAAAATTGGATATTTTTAGGAACTCTTTGTATGGTTTACATTTTTCAGTTAATTTAAATCCTATTGTTTTACAGATTCAAGCATTGAATACTAGCAGTTTCATGTATTACTTGATCACATTCCTTCCATCTTCTGTGGCATGCAGATTGCTGAGTGGAAGGTACTAACTTCAGACCTGAGACTTGGTTATGTATAAGTAGTGCTTGCTAGCAAAAAAACCCACCCATTTCTCCCCCCCTTCTTTTACTTAGCTCCTGGGCTGTTTCCAGTGTCAGGAAGAACTGAAAAGTATTAGTAGACATCTAGTAGATAAGTTATCACACCACAGCTGAGTGCAGAAGAGGAAAGTGGAATAGCAATGCACTATTCCAGGACTCTCTCCAAATGAACAAAATAGAATTTTAGCTGGGAAAAGGGAAGTTGTTGGGATATCTACTTGGGATACTGGCCTTTGTTTGTGAGAGACTTAGCATTCAAACTGACTCTTATATCCACAAAGTTTGTACTGAATATAGCTAATTCCATCTGGAAATGGACAGCGCGTTTAAGCAGTGTGTTCTGTGTGGGTACACAAATCACTTGGAGTGTCACTGTTTTAATGACAGTGTTTTCCCAGTGTTTTTTCTTAAATCAGTGGAGCTTTTCATGTGTGGAGAAGAGGACTGCATCCAAATAGATTTGGTTAGCTTAGAATAGCTAGCTTATTTCTGCACAGGGAAGAAAATGAGCACATGTATTGGCTAAGACTGAACTGATCCATCAGCTTGTGTTTGTGGAGATTAACTGGTGTTTGCTGGTGTGATGTTGCCCATTTTGCATGTGCTCTGGTTCTAACATCATCCTGAGCAGGCTCGCTATTCGTGTAGGAAGGTATTTTATTTTTCTGTTTCCTGATGTGTAGTAAGCTGAATCTGGGTAAAGACCAGTTCCAGAACAGCATTGGGTTACATGCAGTTGAGGAGGAGTTGCTACCTAGCTGGGGAGGGCAGGCAGGGGAGCTCCCGCTTTCTGCGTTGGCAGGCCTGTAGATCGGCTCAGGTTGGCTGGTGTAACACCTGCAAAGCTGCTGTGGTGGTATAGTTGTGTCTCCTGCCCTGGCTGCAGCTGTATGAGGCAGACCAGGGCTGCGCACTCTCTAGAGCAGTGATTCTGCCTGTACGTCATGTCTGACCGGAGGTGGTGTGGTTCCTTTTTGAAAACATCTGATGTCATAGACCACAAATGCCAAAAGGCCTGGTTTTAGGAACCTTGTTCTAGGGCATCAGATGGTTGGAAATCATGCACTCTCATGTTTCAGTCCCGTGCCTCTGTCTCGCCTTTTCATATACCCGTGTCTGTAAGCCAGGTTTCCAAACCCTTCTCTACTCTTCCTCCTCATGTAGCCAGCCCTCGAATCCCAGAGCACTTGTCCAGCCCCCACCCCTGCGCCTGCAGCAACTTGGAGCCTTCGCCTTGGTCTGTCTCTCCCTTTCTGCTCCCCAGGATCAGCTTTGTGCGCTGCTGTTGTGACCAAGAGGCCAGGTGTGCCTCTCCACTCAGAATCATCTCTCACCTCCCCACTGTCGCTGCAGCTCGGTCTTCTGAACTCCTCATGCCAGAAATAATCAGATTATTAAAGCAGAGAGAAGAGACTGGAACGGTGCTGCTGCTTGCTTGAAACATTCTCTTGCGTGGTACTTCCTTGTCCAATTTAACATGTCGGAGGGGTACTGAGAGAGGAGGTAAAGTTGGGAGCATGTAGCAAATACAGGTACACCTGTGACAACACAGAAGTTAGTTACCTGTTCACAATATTGAATGGAGTCTGAAAAAGTTTAGGCTTTACCTTTGTATCACTCTTTCTTACCTGCATGTTTGTGTTCTGGGTGGAGGCACACATGTTCAGTTGACAGTAGGCAGTTTTTTGTTGTGGTAACTTTCATTTTGTGGTATTACTATTTTAACACTACTGATATAGGAATGAATTAGAATGTGCTTATTGTATGTTTAGCCGTGAATCCTTGCTCAAATTTCCTTGGAATTGACTTTCTAAAAAAAAAAAAAATGTGTTCAAATGCCTAGATTAATGCTTAAGCACCTTATTTTTACTGTTAGACCTACTTCTAGGTACTAGGCTAAACTTGAAAAGTAGTACTGAATGAGAACTACGTAACTGCTATGAAAGCAAAATGCAGCTGAAAGCAGTGATGATGGTGTAATCTCCAGTGGGATTGGCTTATTCTGCTTTCTCAATATAATTCACTTTGGGACTTTTATAAAGATGTATAAACATATTGGCAGGTATGAAAAGTCTTGCTTTGTGTAGTTAAAGGAGTATATCTACTCTAGACCAACTCCTACGTGAAGATTTCTTAGCTAAAAGCTTGATAGCAATCCTGTTCCTTGTTGTAGTTTATCTTACTGATTTGTGAATGGTTTGGAAAATTACAAATTATTTTGGGAAAAATGTATTTTTGATCTTGGTTTAATCCTTCAAATAAAAAGCTATTTTGGAAATATTTGAGGTTTTAATTTATGAAAATGCTACATGCTGAAGGCTGAATTTATCTAAGTCATATAATACATGCTTAAAACAAAGAAGTAACTTATCGGTGTTTTTGTTCTTCAGAAATGGAGGAACAGAATGCTGGACCTGGGACTGAAGATTTATAAAGGATTATGGGATTATACACTGAAGAGCCAGCAGGCGGAATGCCTGAGTAACTGAAGAAAATGGGTGCTAATGCATCTAACTACCCTCACTCGTGTTCCCCAAGGGTAGGGGGAAATTCACAGGCACAACAGACATTCATAGGTAACTCTTTTTTTAGTTGTCTTCACACTTACATAAGTGAGTTGCTAGGTTGTGTATGCACTGGATTTGATTTGCTTGCAGTAATGTTATGCAGAGCTTTTATTTTCTAGGTCACCAGTTTGAATCCATTCAAGCTCAACCGTGCATGAAATTCGGTACTGTCCAGTATCTGTTTGGCCTACGTATGCAATGAGTTGATCTGCCGTTTGCTAGTAAGCAGATGCCAGGTTGTTTAAAAAAAATAGTGGAGTTTTTTTGATAATTATACCATGCATGCTAGTTTCCCCAGTTCAAGAGCAGTTGCTATCTGTTAATACTATCTATCATTTTTCTACTCCCTCAGATTTTCTGTGAAACTGTGTTAAAGTGTAGAAAACTCTTGATCATAGTTATTCATAGTAGTATTGTCATTGTGTCTGAGTAAATAACTTTCTTGTTGCTAGAAGGGATATCTCTGATAATAAGCCTGTTCAAGTAACGAGGAGTCTTGAAGACAACTTCTTCTGTTGTTTTCCTGTTCCTGTGAATGGGGAATGGGGGTCGCTTATTGTTCTAACAGCTTTTTTTACAAGCAAGGGCGTTGCTTAGCTGGAAGTGTGAGTTGAAGTACTCTTCAGAAATTTATTATCTCAGTCATAAATGGGGCAGGTATTACCTTTATGTGCTTTTCAGTCTAGTGCAAAAAGGCCTCAGTGTAGTTCTAAGTACTGTCACACTATAAATAATACATGGTTATGTGAAGAATCTAAAATAAGGCAGTTTTTGAGAAGGTAAATCTTGCTTAAAAAAACCCAACTTTAAAAAAAACCCCTGACAGCTGGAAGAATGATCTTAGCAGTAAATAGCATAAATACTTTATAAACACTTCTCCTTTATGCCTTGGCTTGCAACACTGAAGTAGTAGTTACTGATATTCAATGTTACTTCTTTTCTTAATCATCGCTGAAAGCACAGTGATATGCTTAGGAGAGGAAGAATTTACTTACTTTGTAGTTTCTTGCTTTTGTGACACTCCTGACGTTTAGAGATCTGAGTAGAGGACAGCCCACAAACTGTTACATGTAAAGACCTGTACTCTGGGCTAAAAATTCTGCATGTGCTGTCGTAGCATGTCAAGGAAGAACTTTCAGTACTAACATCTTCGATATCCATGCTGTAAAGTCCCCTTTAAGGCTTCATGTATTTTCAGTGTATCATAACTAACAGTAGTAAAAAGTTTGCCCCAATGTGTATATATCCTTTCTAAAGTCACAGCCAGAATGTTTTTATTGCAAGTCTTGGTGTTTTTTATCTGCGTCCGTATGGAATGAAGAGAAACACTTACAGGCCTGAAAACAGGCAGATCTGCATGCTGGACCACCTTTTGAGTAGATTGAAGAGGTGAGAGTTCCAAAGGCTTCGTTAAATTCCCCAGAAACTTTCTACTTGGTATGTGGAAGGTTTTGTTGATGCTCTTCATGACTAAATTCAAAAAAGAACTCATTATGTAGTATGTCATGATAAATTTATTGATCTGCATTACCCATTGAAAATTGTGGTTGAGACTTTTTTGAGGCAAGTCTAAAAGCGTATGGCTGTCTCGTCTTAGGCAAATGAGTGTTCTGGTTAATATCAGAAGATTTCAGCAAGAATTTTATGGTGGCACGTGTTAGTAGGGTAAGCATGCGATCTACATTACAGGTGTGCATTTCTTCTTCCCACTTTGTGGAATTTGACTCTTTCTGATCTTATTTCTTGTTTGGATGATTGGTTTGTGTAACTGTCTCAGCAGAAGATAGATGTATAGTAAAATTGATAGCTGAGGTTTTCATCACTTGGCAGAATAATGGAGATTTATTATTTAATCAACTTCTACAGATTATTTTTTTAAATCTTTTTTTAATGTAGAAGGCATGAGATCTATTTACTGTCCCATAGTAGAACTGGCAATATGGGGACTAGAGTTACAATAGCTGCATAATACCTGTTAGTTGCCTTATTCCTGGAAATTGGGTTCAGGCCTGTGGGTTTGTTTCAGACTTGCTGCTTTACCATTGAAGTGCTGCACCATGTTACGTTGTGAATGTAGGATGAATATTAAAAGTTGAGAACAAAGCACAGAAGTTTCGTAGGATGAGCTCCTATTGTTGGTTGACCTAATGCTGAATGTGCTTACAGTTTATGAAGAGGAGATAAATCCGTAAAAATAATGCCCTTCTCTTACTGTAAAAAATACTTCCATTTTAGCAAAGGCTTAACTAGTCATCTCCTTGCTGTTTTGTCTACAGCATTCAGGAGGAGGATTTCACACAATTTTCTAGGGTGGTACATCTGTTCAAGATGTTTATTTTAAATAGAGCTCTATAATTAGATTTTAAAATGTGTAGGCATGCAGAGGACTAGAAAGATCCCGGTATTCATTGTCAAGTGCCCAAGTAGTTTCTTTTGGCAGTCATCTGTTTCTGGTGAATATTTATCTGTTCAAAGCTGGATATGGTCTAGGGGCATGAAGTAGCTATTTCATTTTTAACAGCATTTAATAGATTGGTGCCTTTTAGTGTGGAAGTGGGGAATAAATTTCTGTTTCCTACTTCTAGTGCTGCTGCCTTATGAAGCAATACAGGCAGGTGAAAAAGGGCTCTTCAGCATTCTTTCTTTGAGGGATACAGAGCCACTGGCTGTTGTACCCAGAGATGCTGTCCTGGTGCATCTCTGTGTCTGCCTCAGGCAAAAAGCAGTTGTGTGGTGACATTTCTGTAGCGGTCTTTTATCTGTTTGTAAGGGTTAATAGCACTGTTTGCAGTTCTTCTGAAGTTAAATCTTGTGAGCAGTTCAGGGTATACAAGGTGTGAATGGTGTTTTAGTGTCTTGCGGTGATTTATGCGCAAGTAATACCTTGCGGCAGCCTTCAGGGCAGAAAGAAATTGAGACTTGCGGCGTACTAGTTTTTCTTTAGCGGAATGTAAGGGAATATTCTGCATACTCAAATTTGCCATTAGAATCCAAAATACTTCAAATAGAAATGAGCTGGCATGTTTCTCTTGGAGCAGAATCTACCATTATAGAGTGACCAAAGAGTGGTTATACTTTTATTGTGAAATGTAATCAATACTTTTTAGATTGAGCAGAAATTCTAGGCTTGTCTTTATTGGTAGGACACTGAAGCTCAAGTTTTCTATTATAATACATAGTATAGCATGTGGAAGGAATTTTTATGGTGGATTTTGCAGCACAACCTCTTTTTTGAAGTTGTCTTGAGTTACTGCTCTTCTCTTCATTTAAATTAGTATTTTCTTAATGTCTTGAAATTTCACTATGATTGATTACACGATGCCTGATCAAGCCAAATTTAATGTAGCATGGATAAAATGGTTAGAGGTCTTTCCTCAAATAAAGCAAAGTTGTTCCCAAAGTTTGCACCAGTAGATGAGTCGTAAAATCTTTGTATTGCATGTTTTGGGGGGGGTTCAATAGCTTGGCATAAAAGTCAGTGTGTAAGGCTACTTGAAATTATTTGGGTTTAAATAATAAACAATTTGCAGAAATCTTTGATTGCTACAGTTGCTGTGCTCTCAAATACAGCTTTGAATTACTCCTGTGTGTTTCAAAGTTCAAGAAATATCTATCTGAAATAATGTGTTTTGACTGACAGGCCCATGACATCACTGTCAAAATAGCATAGCAAAATAGCATCGCATCAAATCTACCTGGAACAAATGGAAGTGTGAGAGGGCAACGGTAGAACAAGTTATAAAAGGCCCCAAAAGCTGTGGTGGTTGGATGTGCTTTGAACTTAAAGATCCAAAAAACGTAAGAAGTAGTGAAGCTACACAAGTGTACTAATGGAAACATGTTAACTAGTCCCTACAGAAAATAGACAATGCTATTTCAGATGAACCTTTGATTGTTATTGATCTGTATACCTTTTCATATGTTTTCTTCTGCTTTCTTCTTTTGTCTGGAAGTAGTAGTTGGGTCTGTGTATGTGGTTGTTGTTCCCCCCCCCCCCCATGTTCTTGTCATGTCTGAGGTTTTTCACCATCTGGCTTAGAGTGAAAATTCTGTGAAAAAAGTTAAATTGGAAAATAACCATTTAATGTGAGAGTCATCGTTCTGTTTAAACTATAGTTTTTAACTACTTTTTTACTAAAAAAGTTTTACATTACTTCTAGAAATACAGATTCTAATTCCTCTTTTTCGTACTAAATTGTTTCAGTGTTACTGTGTATGCAGCTAGGCTCAAACTGACAATTGGCAAAGCTCACTTAGCAGAACAGGTCAGGTGTGTAACAGATAATGTTGATTTCAATCCATTTTTAACTTTATAACATTCTTGGTTCATAACACAACTTCCCTATAAATGATTTTTGAGGGGAAAGATGATTACATACATATTTTGATTGTATAATGCTCTGGTCAAAGGACATGTTTAGTAATGCAGTATAACTTAGTTTCTCCATATTCTTTTAAATGGGGTGTACGCACAAATTAGCATCTGTAGTTCCGTGGAAAGGAGCCCCTTTTAAGTGTTTGACTTTTGGCGTTACTTGATTATGGTATGACAGGATTTTTACTTTCCTGTTAAACTAGCATTGAAAATTGATCCGTTGTCCTCCATTTCCCTGAATGTTTTGGTACTGTGTTCTTTTTTCCTTTTTTTTTTTTGTGACTGTAATAACTATCTGGTGCCAGGTATGCTTTTCTTCTTCAAATGACACTTAATGCTAGAAGAACAGAATTTGAAAAACACTTTGAAAGCGGGGGAGGGAGGTGCTACTATTTCACTGCGATCATATAAGTTTTTAAAAAGGCTGTCTTTTTCACTTGCTACAGTTAATACAATGACATTTGCAATGTTACAACCACAGTGTTCACTTCCTGCCTACCTAAGCCTGCCACCTGCTACCGAGCTACATCAACTGGCACTGCTTGTTCCTTAAAATTGAGTACACTTCAAAAAAAAAAAAACTATAAACTTTGTAGATGTGAAAAAAAAAAATTTTTGTTCTTAATGGCCAGAAAAGGCTTCATTCGGGTTTCCAACTTGTTGAATTATCTAGAGAAGGGAAAACTCTATAGCTTGCAGAGACATTGATGGACTTTTTGGTTATGGACCTTCCTTTTAAGTTTAAAGAATAAATGTGTTCAATTTTCCTTTTTGCCTTCAGGGACATCATCCTACTCTCATCAAGGTTATGGCTGTGAATCAAAGCTGTATAGCCTTGACCATGGCCATGAGAAACCTCAAGACAAGAAAAAGAAAACCTCTGGCCTTGCCACCCTCAAAAAGAAATTCATTAAGCGTCGGAAATCTAGCCGATCTGCTGATCACGCCAAGCAGATGCGCGAACTCCTCTCAGGCTGGGATGTCAGAGATGTTAACGCGTTAGTAGAAGAATACGAAGGAACGTCAGCCTTAAAGGAACTTTATCTACAAGCTAATTTGGCAAGACCAGAAGCCAGGACGCTGCAAAAAGACATGGCTGAACTTTATCAGTACAAATACTGTACTGATGTAGACTTAATATTTCAAGAAACTTGTTTTCCTGTGCATCGTGCGATACTGGCAGCAAGATGTCCATTTTTTAAGACTCTGCTTTCTTCCTCACCAGAGTATGGAGCAGAAATAATAATGGATATTAATACAGCTGGCATAGATATGCCTATGTTTTCTGCTTTGTTACACTACCTTTATACAGGCGAGTTTGGAATGGAGGATTCAAGATTCCAAAATGTTGATATCCTTGTGCAGCTTAGTGAAGAATTTGGAACACCAAATTCCTTAGATGTTGACATGCGTGCACTGTTTGATTACATGTGCTACTATGATGTGGTTCTTAGCTTTTCATCCAACTCTGACTTAGTTGAAACTTTTGGTGGAAGTCAGAACTGTCTAGATGAAGAGCTCAGAGCTCACAAAGCTATTATTTCGTCACGATCTCCATTTTTTCGTCACTTGCTGCAGAGGAGGATACGAACTGGTGAAGAGATCACAGACCGAACTCTACGAACTCCAACTAGAATTATATTGGATGAATCTATCATACCAAAAAAATATGCTAAGGTCATTTTGAACTGTATGTATACAGATGTGGTGGACCTCTCAGTTTTGCACTCCAGCCCTTCAGTGGGCAGTTTAAGTGAAGTTCAGGCTCTTGTAGCGGGAAAATTAAACATGACTAGGGCAGAAGAAGCTATGGAGCTTTACCACATAGCATTGTTCTTGGAGTTTAACATGCTTGCACAAGGTATGTAATACTGTCCTTGCTGTAGAATATATGACCTTATTAGAGTAATTTTATAGCTATTTTGCAGTGTAAGTATGCCTATTGAGTCTTGCTATCAGTGGCTGACAGTTCCTTTAAGAAAAGGAATTTAATTTCCATCTGTATGTAGATAGTGCGTCTGTGTTTTCTAGTGACAGAAGTGCCATGTGAGAGCTTTTAACTGTGTTGTGTGTCATTATTGGAGCATGCTATTTATAACAAATATGTATAACTGGTCTTGATATTTCTGATCTTTATCTACTTTCATCTGTAATCCATTTTTTGGATGTAAATGACAGGGGGAGGATATAAGAGATCCACGTTGAGAGGAGGAAATACATAGACTTCTTACGAAGTGTCCTTGTGTATTAACAAGGCTGTAAACATGAATGATTATTTCTGTAGTTTGTTGAAGGGGGTGCACCAAGCCTACAATCTTGCTGTTGGAAGGTAATTTTAAAAGGCTTAATTGCACTAGTCCTAGGTCCTTAGTATCGGTTTCTTGATGTACAGAACTGAAGTCAGGGACAGTCAGTATTTTCAGAGTTAAAGTTTAGCAAGTTTCATTTCTGTCCGTTAATCTTGAAGGTCACTCAGATCTCAATAACATACTTCCTGCTCGTGGGGGCTGGCCAGGGTTAATGTAATCTCACCTCCGGTGAGGTATCGGAGAACTGACTGGTGAACAAATAGTATATCTTGTGGTGGCAGGAGCTTTGCTTGCTGTTTCATCTGTTGGTGTTTGAACTATTTCATGGCCATATTATGCATAATGGGGTATGACAATTGCTTCAGGCTTTGTTGGCGAGGGATAGGAATCTTGCTTTTGAGCTGAGAAACGGAGAATGGAATTAACTGAGATCAGCAACATTATTTGTTTAAGCTAGTTTATTTTTTTTAAGTAAATAACTTCTCACAGTACATTTGTAACTTCTAGGTATCTAATGAGATTTGACAAGATTGAAATCTTTATAATATTAAGTAGACTTCATTAAAATAGGAAACTTCTTAAGGAGTGGGCAGGAAAAAGCAGATGCAAGCACTGCAGGAATAGATCATACTTACAATGGGTTCTCCTAATAGTTACATCAAAAGTGAGTGATAAAGATATGGGAAACTAATTGTATCTTCTGTGAAGGCTGGTATTAGGAAACTAATTTTCACATGATGCTGAAAGCTGAAATAATCCTACTGCAATAAAACTGGCAGAAAACAGAGATGAGTTTTCTGAGATACGCGGCTGCAGGAATGCGAATGAGGTGCACTTAGGCTCAGAATCATCGAGTCGTAGAGCAGCGCAGGTTGGAAGGGGCCTTGAAAGATCATCTGTCCCAACCTTTTGTGGGAAGGGGAGCCTAGGTGAGATTATCTGGCACCCTGTCCAGTCCCATCTTGAAAACATCCAGTGACGGGGAGTAAACCACATGCCTGGGGAGGTCATTGCAGTGAATGATTGTTCTTGCTGTAAAACATCTCCCTATATTGAGAGGTCACTTGCTGCAACGTGTACCTGTTGCCCCTCATTCCCTCCATGTGGCTCCTTGTGAAGAGAGAGCCTCCATCCTTTGTGTAGCTGCCCTTTAGGTACTGGAATGCTGTGATGAGGTACTTCTGAGCCTTCTCTTCTCCAGGGAGAAAAGACCCGACTCTTTCAGTTGTTGCTTGTAGGGCAGGTTCTCCACCCCTTAGGTCATCTTGATGGCACTCCTTTGGACCCTTTCTGGTCTGTCTGCATCTTTCTAATTTTTGTTGTTGTTCCTCTCTAAGTACACCTAGAAACTTAATATTGAATGGAATACAGAAGTGGCAAAAAGTTTTACAGTGGTTGAACTACAGTGCGAAATTCATTCCTGTACAACATTTGTGGGTTAAATAATACTTGAGAGCTGGACAACTCAGCAGATCAGCTGAAAGCAAGAAAGGAAAATGAGTTGAAATTTAAAAGGTGATATAAGTGTACAGTTTCTCAGTTTTGGTGTGTGCACATATACAAGTGCTGAAAGGATTTAGTGTGTTCAGGGAATGCTAATGAGGGAATTAAACTGTGAATGAAGCCCTCAGTAAGATACTGAATAATTATGCACTGTTTCATAAATGAACAGGGTGTAATTCTTTCCCTCAGATTGGAAACCTAAACTGGAATAACTATAATCTGGAGGTGCTCTGATGAAGCAGTGTAAGTTATATTGAAGCAGATAAGCAATGATAGAGAACTTCAAAGAGAAACTTAGTAAGACTTATAGATAGGAAGATGGCTTTTATTTTTTAGGCGTTAGTAAATGCTGAAAAACAGAGCTGGTGTTTTATTTGATGCTGAGTTTTGTGATTTCTGCTTGCTTTAAGTTGGGCGTACTTGTATCTGTGTCCTAAACCAGCAGTCTTCAGTAACGCACTACAGACCGGTGCTGCTCTGGAATATGTGTTCTGTGAGTCAGTGGTAACAAGATCTTAACTTCTCCCTGGAGGCTTTCCTCCAACACTACCTTGGAAGAAGAATGGCAGCAGCAGGAGCGGCGCTGAGCTTGCAGCACCTTGGCAGCACGCTCAGGTGGCTGGAACCAGCGAGCGCAGCAGTGCAGGCTGGTTCTTGTGGACCTCTGGTTGAATCAAGAGCTGTAGCATTTTGGGGGTGGTCTTCAGAGATGTGGGGTTTTTTGTTTGTTTTTTTTTTTTCTCTGGTAAACCTGTGTCTGACCACAAAAGTGGTGAGCTTTGGGGAGGTGGTTATACATAGGGGAGAAATGCAGTAAAATCAGGCAAGGGTTGAAGCTTACTATATTATCCAATACTAGAAAATGTGAGTTTGACACCCCTTCAGATGCTCAAATTCTAGGTGTTAACATCAGCTAATTAGGATTTTATAAATCGGTACTGCATTCCCTGGCTACAGGAGAAAGCAGTAAGCAGTCTGGAGAAAATCTGTGTATGCCAGTGCAGTCAGTATCTAATAGTTACAAACTTGGCAAATTAAGAATGAATTTAGGTCACTGGTACTGTGCTGACACTGAAGAATTGTTCTGGTATAATCCTATAATCAAAAGTAAAAGGAAGCTTATTTGATCAGGGAAAACTATGTGCCTGTACTTGACTAACAGATCACTTAATAAAATATGCACTTTAGTAGTGACTGCCGTTCTTGTTTCAGCACTTAAGTGTAGCACCCTGTCCTTTCTTCTTGTAATACTTGAGGTAGATGAGAGATTTTCATTTTGGTAGTGTCCCTCCCATTCCCTGATTTCATAGCTAGCATACTTCTGTGCTGGAAGCTGTCACTTAAACATCTGACTTCTGGGGGTTATGTAGAGCGATGCTAGAAGAGACAGCATTGCCTAGGTGTTGGACACCACTGGGCAGACAGTTCTCATGAAATCCCTTAGTGTGGTCCCCTGACAGCACTTTTCTACTCTGTTGTGCTGCAGATGTCCAGTTTTGCTCAAGTTCTGACCCATCCTGTCAGTTGGCTTTTGCAGTAGCCAATGTCTTATGTTTCTTCTCTAGATTTCCACACCCCCTGGCTCGAGGTTTTTTTGATTCAGTTCACTCATGCTAGCCAATTGTGAACTTGCTGAAGCTTGTCTCCATGGTTTCCTGGAAAATATTTTGGGTTCATTATATGTAAGTCTGGATACTCTTTCCAATGCATTTTGCTCGATTTTTACTCAGTTTTGGATGGGTATCTGTAACTAAGTTTCAAGTGAAGTTGATGCATTTTTAAAGCTTCTGATCAACTGTTCTTATTTTCAACAGATTTTAGTTTGATTTGTCTTCAGGGACCTTTTGAAGTATCCAGAAGTTGTAATTTTTCTTCAGTTTCAGCAGATGATTCAGCTTTGACTCTTTCCATGGAAATCTTCCCATTTTTAACAGTGATACTCCTTTTTCTGACTGTTGTATTTTAATAGATGGTTTCTCTATGAAGTCAGTGATAGTATGGGCACGTGCTATGAATATGTACTGTCCAAGTAAAGCAAGACTACTTTATTTAGAATTTGCTCTGGCTTCAGCTAGATTTGTTTCACCTGATGCTTGTCACTTATCTTCCAAGAGAAACTAAATTGGATCTTTGAATTCATTTGAATAAGTGAACTAATTGGAAAACATATCCCATGTACAGAGCTGATCTTACTGAAACCTATATGTACCTAATAGGCTGAGACTGCTATTAGGGGGATTGCAGTATTTGTCAACTATCAATAAGTGAAGCTCTTCACTGTTTTCAGGGGGGCTGTGAGGATTAGAGCATTCTCCAGGAGGTTCAAGCACATCCCGAAGTGGAATGTTTCCATGTTCTGCCTGCTTATTTTTGCACTCTGCTCCTGCTTTTGTGTCTTCGTCCTGCCTTGCTGCCCTCTGTCAGCTCCTAGTGTGATCAGTTCAACACATGGACTCACAAAGATCAGGTTCAAAATTACTTATCCCTTCCTCTTCTGTAGCAGAGTTAATAAAACCAGATCAGCTCCTTAGTCCTGTGCATCATGTGTTGTCAAAATAATCCCCTCTTCCAGTCTTACTGTGCTACCACATCTGCTGCCGTTGCAGAGAAGTTTTGCTTCAGGTATCGTAATTTTATTGGGTATCTATATTAACTATATGAATCCTCTTCTGCGTCTTGGCCCTGTTGTGTACTGTCATGAATAGCCTCACGGAGGTGCTAGTACAGTATGTTTTTCTGTTGTAGTTTTTTGATACTGGGACTCTAGGAAATAGTTCTGCCTGGGAATCTTTTCTGCCTGCTGATTCCAAAAAGTTTTCTGAAGTAAAATTGACAAAAAATAAATTCATTTGAGACTTTTTGCTTTTGTTTTATTTTTAGGTGTTGACTTTACCCTTGACAAGAATAAGAAGTAAGAAACTTTATTTTAAAGCCATACTCAGTAGTGCAGGCTTTGATCTAAAGGCAGATACTGCCTGACATCAAAAGTACCCTTGATCTCAGCAGGACTGAAATACAGAAACGCCAGGAAGCCCAGAGTAGCAGTATTAACTACACACAAATGTATTGTGGGAAGATTAGAACAAGTGTCAGTTATATCTCAGTGTAGTAGGAATGTTCAAAGGAACTAGTCTGGCACTTGCATTTTTAAAATAAATTGGGTATGACTAAGTAAATATTAACATAAATCTGACCTATTACCTCCTTACAATGATTCACTTGTACTCAAGTCTGAAATTATTGCTTCGCTTTTATATTATGAAGACGACAACTGGAGAAAGCAGGAAGTGGGAAGTATCTTCCTTAGAGCAGTTACGTTCCAGGGTTATATGCAAGGATAAAGGATTTGACCGAGTTGTGCAACTGGCCATGTAGTATTTGTTTGCAGTGTCGTAGTTTGCAGATGAACAGATCTGGTCACTGTTTTCAGGTTTTTCTTTCAGCCACCTGTGTTCTGGGAAATACACAGCTTAAATACTGACCAGTGATGACTGGCAGTGGTCCCTCTGAACATCAGCTCATCTTCCCTCGGCTCTTCATTTTTCCCACGTTAGGTTCTTCCATCTGGTTTGTTATGGTTGAGTCAACAACTTCTTGTTTCTGACCTGTGAATGTATTCTGTTCAAGCGGGATCAGCTATGCTGCCTGCCGCTGCTGCTGAATCTGTCTCTCAAGGAATACACAAGGGTCATTATCAACTGGTGGCCAGGCAGCCAACAATGTAGATGCAGATTTCAGGCTTCCTAAATTCAGGCATTTTGCATGTGGCAGGAGTAGAAGAGTGAGTTTGTTTTCATTGTTTGGGAGAGAAGACATTAAAGAACTTTTGCCACAAATAGTGAAGGCTTTAAACAAGTAAAAATTACCTTACATTTCTGGCTAAACTTAAAACTTCAAAAGTCCAGTTGTTAATATCTTAGAATCTTGAACAGCTTTATAATATGCCATATCATAAATGAAAATATTTTTAAATAATATAAGTGGCATTGGTTTTGTCTGCTCCCTAATTTAATTTTTCAAATGGCTGGATAATATGCTGTATTGGGTTTGATGCACCTTACTGAGTTTTCACTGTGGAAGGATGGTTAGCATAACACAAAATACTGCCTGATGTAACCTTCAGATCCTATTTTATTTTTGCTTGAACAGTAAATCTGAAATGCTATAAAGTCATCAGCTTTGTATTTGAATAAAGCAAAAAATAATACTATATACTTTAACAGTGCCATAATACACGTACTTTGAATTCAGCCTTTCAAGGATGGGAGTACATGAACGCTTTAAATTTTTGTGCTTAGAAAAATCAGCAGAAGGATTAAAAGTAGCTCAAACAAGGTACTGAACGTAGCAATAGAATTCAACAGTATTTGACCACTAATGCCCATCGAGTCCTCCTTGATCTCCAGGGCTGCTTAGGTCTTTTTCTTTTCTGCAAAATATTCACATAGTTTTGCACCTCCATGTAACCAAAACTTGTGTGCTTCAGAGTTCTAAAATGTGGAAAATAATGCACTTGCAAGTTACAGGCTTGAGATCAGTTAACTAATAATCTCCTTTTGAAGATTTTTTTTTTAAACAATTTAGGGAGGAGATGGGAAAGAAAAGCACTAAAACTTCAAGAAGCTAGAAACCTGTAGCATTCATTTAAGACGGAGAACATGGTGCTGCCAGGAGGCAAGAGATGTTAATAAACTGGGAAAGTCAGCCTGCATCCAGAAGGTGGATGCTGAATGAGATCCCTTGCTCACAATACAGTTATATACGGTAGAGGTGTACATATACATGTATCTGTATACAGCAGAGGTTGTTGCAGTTGTTGCGTGTGTGATAACCAGTTAAAAAGGTGTAGTTTCCTGTTTGTACTAGGTAAGTCTTACTTGGTCTTTGTATGTGAGTTTAGCCTACTGCTGTGGAGAACCTGAAATTGTATTGCTGTGTGTCTCAAGTTGTATGAGGTTACTTGAATCTGATGCAGGTGGTTTGGTTGTCGGAAGCGGTACTGCTGCGCTGCCTCCTGCATTAGCCTCCTTGTTTCCATTCTCTGTGCTGGCAGCGGGGTTTGTGCCATTGAGGATCTAATGTTGCTGGAAGCAGGACTGACAGAAATTAGTTGACTACTTCATTGAGTGGCCACCCAAGCACTGGTGTGACAGAAGAGCAGGAGATGTGGACTGAAGATGACAGTCTGGTTTAATACCACTATACAAGGAGGGTAGCTTCCACGGCTGCTCCCACAGTGTGTGAGTGTAGGCTGCCTTCTGAAGAATCCTCACCAAGTACTAAACACATTTGGATCTTTGGGTCTGTAAGACATGGGAAGGAGCCTGAACAAAGATTGTTTTCCTTTTTTCCTTCTGGTCAGAAGCTTTGTTAGAACAGCAAGAGTGCTCATGGGTGGCTGAGATGCGCATCTCTGAACTTCCAAACACGTTGCAGCCCAGACTAGCTACAGGTCATGCCTCTTAGCTGTTCTCTACATGCTGGCAAATTCAAAGAGTAGGCTTCCTGGTTGCCAGCATGGTCTCTCCTAATGCGACAGACTTAAGAAAACGTTGAATAGCTTCTAGACTCCAGTTCAGTGACAAGATGAATTCTTACTACTTTTTTTTTTCTTGGCTCCACTGATTTGCATAATTTTAGGGGAAAGGTCTCCACTACAAAGTGAGTTAAATCAAGCGAACATTTTTGTAGTAAAAACTGTGCTTAATTCCAGTATTGCTGACTGTGGAAGGCACTTAATTTGTCTTTAGTAGGTCTGTGAGCTGTCTTGATAAGATCCCAAGCTACTAGCTAGCACGCTAAACGTGGGCTCAAGCTGTTGCTGTTTGGAAAGGCTGTGGAATTGTGTTTGAGAGCACTGGGGAAGCAGAGGACTTGCCTGTAGGCAGGACCCATTGGTATCCAGCAAAAGGAGTGCATGGAATAGCCTCACTTGTCTGAAATGTGATAGTCATCTTTCGTATCTGTAGATTCCAAGTTCAATCTCTGAAAGATACTAATGGTCACAGAAACTTGTGGTACAGCACTGTGGGACACTGCAAATGGATATGGGAAAGGGTGTTGCTGCTGGAACACTATAAAATAGTACTCATAGGAGAAATGTGCTCTGTTCCACTGTGAAGAACAATATTGTGGCTATTAGATGACTGCTTTTTTTTGCCAAGTGGCTGATTGTTAAAGCAAAAAAACCCTTCTGCCGAAGAGAAGAAATTGGATTCCTTTCATATCTAGAACTGGGTTGCCCCAATTTATTCAGATTTTCAGAAAACACTTTAATTATTAGCTCATGCTTAGTTCAGAAGAAATACTTTTAATAATCCTGCAGTTCTAACATATTGCTAGAATTACTTGGGAAGAGGACTGTTTCATTTGCTAGGCATCCTGAATGAGCTTTTTACCTGATGATGTCATACTGTTGGTATTTGTGCCATAATTGGACCTGACAGAAGGATTGAGACTGAGCTGATGCTCTGTTTCTATAAATCAGTGTTGCTCAGATCTTTGGAACTGTATTTCTCACAAAAATGTAGTTTTCTGTCCTTGCAGGAGTGGGTATACTTACTGTTTCAAAAATAAGTGTAAGATGAAATACTGTGAATGGCATTCACTTCGAGATAAGTCTCTGCTCCCGGTTTGAGTTTCCTCATGACTGATCTCAGTGAGTGTGTTTACACTTTGAAATGGAGCAGTCCTGATGTGTAATCTTTAGACTTCAGAGGGATATAATTGCTGCTGAATTCAGCTTGCATGCAAACAGAATAATTGAATGCAAAAAGTTGTGTTAGGATTTAACAGGGCAAGACTTAGTGCAACACAATAGATAACCCTAAAGAATTGTTTCAAACAGCTGTGTGTTTCTTATTCAGAGAAACAAACTCCTCTTTTAAGCATACTGCAGCTAGTCATGGTAAGCTTTCATTGGCCGTGCCAGGTTTGGTGCTAACTTAACACTTTTCCTTTTTTGAGCTCTAAAAGGGAAGATAAAGAGGGACTTGTATGACAAAGTTAAATGCAATGTCAGCCATTAACTGTGTAAGTAAAAAGGTAAGGAAAATTGTAAGTAAAAATGGATCCTGAAATGGAAAACTTCAGATTTCATTTATTCATATTTCTGACATACACTGAAGTGTTTTGAGCTTTTTTTGAAGTAGGTGGGTTTTTTGTGAAAACACTGTTTTTCAGTTCTTGACCACAATTTTTGAAGGCTTCAGAGTAAGGCTTATCCTTTAGGCTTCTGGGGAATTCCCCTGTCTAGAGGGGGCAATTTCTCTAACCTGTACCAAAATGCAAGGAGTGTATTTCAGAGCAGTTCTCATCCTCTGCACTCATCTGTACCAGTGATGAGCGCGCTGATGTTCCAAGTGCCTCCAACCAGTCTTTGCATATGTACTGCTTGCTTGTGGCTAGTCCTCACCATGCAGGTTAGAGGTCAATATCTATAGTAAGGCATCTGTTCTTACTTGTAGTAGCAATAATAATATGTAACCTAATGGTGAGAGGTAGCTCTAAGAAGTACTGTATTACTTAAGTAATGATAAAAGACAAAGCAGGTGCATTGAAACGTGACTCAACACTTACCTCTTCGTCAGAAGCAAATGGAGTCTAAATTGGGATGAATAGTATAATGCTGCCCTTAATGCATCGTTCAGAAATGTGTGTGCTTTTTTTAGCCCTTCTGTCGGTGTCTGCACTGATCGTTGATTGTGCGGGCTTTTTGACAGTTATTAAGTACAAATGTATGTGCTTAATAGGACAGGCAAATTTATGACCTGCCTCCTGTTTAAACTATTGCTTTCTAGTACCTTCTTTACTGTTTAAGTTTCCTTTTTTGGTGACTTTGTTTTTAAGTAGTAGTTCCTTTGACAAATACCTTTCTACTGGAAGTAGCATGTTCACTTGTTACTACTCACTCCATAATAACTTATCCAGAAATGGAATCAATGCTTGTATTCTGTATGCTGGCCTATGTAGAAAAGTAAGATTTTTCTTTTTATTCTATTAATTTCTGCTAGTGTGTCTAACATGTATGCAACCAGTTCAAAAATATCTAGCATCAGGAGAGCCTCTTTGATCTCTGTCTTGACAAACATGAAGATTACCATGCTAAACACTTTTTTACTCAGCTTAGTCCAAGAGCTCAGTGATGAGATACAGTTCTCTAAACTGTCAAAGTTTATTTCTTAAATATCCTTGAAACTGAGAGAACAATGATGATGTATAAGAAGTAAAATAATTGCCTTGTAAGCATGCTGCTCTGTACGGTCTGGGGACGTCTCATGGGCATAAGCACAGCTGTAATTTTGTGGCTGTAGTGGGTCGAGGCTGGAATGTATAATTCTGGACTAGGATACTTTTTTCTTTAAATTGCTATCTTTATAGCACAAATAGAAATAGTATCCTGTGTATATGTAAACCAGATGTACAAATGAAATCAGCGAAGTGCTGTTGGAGAATTGAAGTTATCAATATTGTGGTACCGTCTGTCTTAACTCAGTAACCCGAAGTACTCGTGCTCTCAGCCCTCCCGTGGTATGTCTCCCCTCGTTTCTTCCAGTCTGCTCCATCTCCCTTCAGCAGACTGAAATATCCTCTGTCTTTTCTTCAGAAGACACGTACCCTGTGAACAAGTAAAAATCTGAGTGCAGCAGTGGGTACGAAGGCACTGTGGCAGCCTCACCGTGAGTCAGAATACCGGCCTGTCGGAGGGTTCGCGTTCTGCTTCCTGATCGGAGGAGGTGCTCCCTGTCCTGGCACCCTCTGTACCTTGCTTGGTTGGGGGCCAGGGTGGTGGCCTAGAGCAACCGTCTGCTGCTCCCGGCCTTCTCAGCGAGTCCCAAAATGGGGCTTTGCTGCCCTCGCCCTGTGTTGAGTAGCTGGGTGCCAACAGTACGTCACAGCTCTTGTTTCCACTCCTCTGCGTGGCCTGTCTCAGGAGGGCCCATGTGCAAAGCGATACGGATGATAATCCCACCTCTGTTATGGTTTATAGGCTTCTGTGAATCTGCCCTGAACAACAGTGACTGAGATTCAAATCAGCAACTTCAAAATATGTGAAACAGTCAGATAATATGTGTTAACCGAAGGAGGTTCTAGTATAGCTGAACTAGCTTTCCAGTTGTTCGTCCAGGTGTACCAGCAGGCATGATGTTTCATGTGCTGTTACAAGGTGGATGACTGTATGGTTGGAATCCTAAACCACAACTGAAATTTATTACACTTTTAGTCAGAATTTAACCCTGTTTGCAACCTAGGTCTGTAGGGCACTTCTGTTTTTACTCTCACTGGGAGTCGTGTAACCCGTTATATTACAGATTTAGCCATGTATATTATTCCTTCAGTATCAAGGTGCCTCTGCAACAACATAGTTCATTTTTTGCTTTTGTTTCCTAGGCTGTGAAGATATTATTGCAGAGAGCATCTCACTAGACACCTTAATTGCCATTCTGAAGTGGAGCTCTCAGCCGTACGGTTCCAAGTGGGTACATCGTCAAGCGCTACACTTCCTCTGTGAGGAATTTACCCAGGTCATGACTTCAGATGTCTTCTATGAACTCAGCAAGGACCACCTGCTCACAGCTATCCAGTCTGATTATTTACAGGTAACCTGCAGTTACAGTAGACTACAGCTAGTCCTGCTTGAACCAGGATATGTTATACCATTACTAGAAGTGCTTGGGAGTAGCTCATTTTAAATTGTAGGCAAGAGTGGGTTTGCATGCAGACTAAGCATTCCTTTCTAATATGTAAAAAATGAAATTGAAGTAGTGATTAAGAAAACTATTTTCTTGTTGGCTTGTAACACAGCCCAAACTGGTGGTATATGCTATTGCTTAGAGGCCTAATAATAGTTTAGAAACGGCTGCAAATTATTTTAAACGAAGCATTTCTGAACCTAACATTTGCCCTGCATGTTTAAGTGTTTTATTAAAATTATGCGGTAGTAGTTCTACTGTAACAACGTACATCCTAGTTGAGGGCAGTGGGAGCTAATAAGCATTCAGAAGGCTTTATTTTTTTAGGGGAGACCTAAAAATACCTTTCCTGACAAGTATTGCAGAATTTCTCTTTTGGTGACTTTCCTGCAGGGATTGTGTGGTTTTAGGGAGAGGAAACCATACTGACTAATAGAAAGCTTGTGGATTTTTGCTGCCATTTCTCTTCAGGGATGATATCTTTATAATGACTACCAGCCATTTGTAGCTTAAAGATGACTGGATTTTTTCTTTTTTTAAATTGTATCCATCCCAATCTTACCTTTTTTTAAAAGTATGAAGTGTTAGAGATTATTTAAAGTGTTTTTTTGTAAAAAAAAGTTTTGTTTACTATAATTCCCAAAATGTTTAACAGTACTGTTGATCTCTTCCATCAGAGTGTGTATTATGACTAAATTTCCTACCCTAGTTGCGAAGAAATTTGGTAGATAGATTTAAATTTTTCAGTACATGATTTTTCTCTCTAAAAATATTGAGAGGTTAGCAGATGTGTATAGGTGTGAGCAAAGCTAAGTTGTTTTGTTTATAGTATTACTGAAAATCTTTTTCTTCACCTAGATTATTGTTTAGTTCATTATTTTCATAGCTTTCCAGGCTGTGCAGGTGCTGAATTGTTAATTTTAACAAAGAGATCCAAACACCCATTGTTAGAACTGCCCCTTTTAATTCACTTTATTCAAATCTAATACCTGTAAGTTTTCATACTAGACAAAATTTTTCTTCTGTAGAAATTTTTTTTTTCCTCTTAAGGATTAAAAAAGTGACATGAATCTAGAAATCATGGTGGTGTTACGTGAGTAATACTACCTTAAAATACTTGAAGGAAGCAGTATAGTAGATCATAAAGGACAAATACTTGCTTCGCTCTTGGCACAGCTGTGTGTGTTTATAGCTGTAAAAGACCTGTGTATATGATTCTTTTTGTGTGTGTGACATTAAATTAAGCATATGCAGATTGCTGACTTTCTCTGTCTACCAGGCAAGTGAACAAGATATTCTCAAATATCTGATTAAATGGGGAGAACACCAGTTGATGAAGAGAATAGCGGATCGAGGTAAGGTCCTTTACAAATAAACCAAAATGTATGGAAGTTCTTTTTTTGTGGGTAATCTGTAATGTGTAGAAATTTCATGTACTTTGTTTGTAGTAAGGTCAAAACAAATGCACTTTTTTTTTTGGGGGGGGGGGGGAGGAAGCTTTTGTTTTCTAAAAATTGAGAACGCAGGTATTCCGAGGGAGCTGGGATTGCTTAGCATCAGCAAGAAGAGACGTAGGGCTTAGCAAAGTCTGTAGATACAGGAAGCAAAGCAAACGGAGCCATGCTCTTCACTTGGCACCCAGGACAGCATAAGAGGCAGTGAGACATGAACAGAATTTCCTGTATTTTAGTTAAAACGCAAGAAACTGTGAAGATGATCAGACACTGGAACAGGTTGCCCAGAGTAGTTATGGGATCTTCTGTCCTTGGAGGTGTTCGAAACCCAACTGGACGTAGTCATGGGCAACCTGCTGTGACCTTTGTGAGGTGATGTGGGGAGAGTGGTGGTTGTGGGCAGACCAGACTCCTAGAGGTCCTTTTAACCTCTAAGATTGTCTGATTTTTAAGTCTGGTTGATTTCCTGTTCTCTCAGAACTATTTTTCTTGCAATTAATTCATGAAATAAAAAAACAAACTGCAGTAGCTTTTACTTTTCTGTGCTCATGCAGGCTTTTCAGTAGTCTTATTCTTAGTTTACCGTGTCAACCTTTCACTTCAGTTTGAGTACATTTCTCCCACAGAAATCTGTGGTGGTGAGAAACAAGCCATCAAGTGGCATCAGTGTTTTTCCTAAAGTAGATGTAAATGTATTTTTATTAGCTCAGATGCATATTACCACTACAGTGGTAACTTCAAGGGCAATCTCGCATGTATTGGATGTGGGAAGTAGGTTAAATATATACTTCCCAAATAACATGTGGGTAGCTTGTAGTTCATCCCCACAACGAAGTGTCAATCAGACAGCATGACGAGCAACAGAAAGGGAAGAACTTGGCTGTGTGAAAACAGAGCAGTGCTGGTGTAGCTGCTGTCTTTGGAGGGCTGGCCATGTTTTTGAAATCCACTGTTACTGCTTGTAATACAACTACTTTGTCATGGACATGATGTGTGAAACAAAAACTCAGCTAAAATATATGATTTTGGTGACCCGAGTAATTATTAACCTTCTATCTTCAAGATTGTCTAAGTGTTTGTCTCAAGGCACACTGGAACATAATGGGACCAGTTAAACAGTAACAGACCTGGACTAGGGGAGAAGCTGCTTGTTTGGAGTAATTGTGTAGCTTCCTGGTCTGTCGTGTTCATGAAGTAAACAGCTCATTTCTTTCCTGGGATCATCAGATAACATGATAAGCAAAAATAAGAGCTACACCAAGTTCTGCCAGATTAGGGCCAAATTTAGTCTAGTAATTTGGTCTAAATTCCTCAGCGATGCTCCTGATGTTGGAGCTACGAATATGTGGCAGTGTCAGTCAAATGCCAGAAAGTGTTAGAAATTGTAATGGGCTGTGGGCAAACCTGGAGCTGCCTGTACTGAGCAGAGGGTGGGTGTGTTTGACAGGCTTCTCAGAGTGAAGTTAGTCAGTGTCAAATTGGGCACAGTCCATAACACAGGTGAAGATAGTTAACTGAGGGAGGGAGAACGTTAACCAAGAGTGTCGTACCTTGTCATCTTGCAGTCTCTAGGCAGATACCCACTCTTGGCATAAACAGGTGTCCTGTGACCACGAGAACACTTTGGATGGACTTGACACAGCTGTTACTAGGGTGGTTTATGTGGGGAGGCTAGGATAATTTATGCCAATAGTCTCTTCAGGCCTTAATTTGTAGTGAATGAGTTTCTGAAAACTGCTGGGGAAGGGGAAGGGAGCTGCAGGAGGGAACCTTTGGGGAACCCGCTAGCAGCTAGGCACAGATGTTTTCATAGTGCAGTTCAAGGTAGAGCTTTATAAACACTTAATTCTGTGGTTTTTCCCTGGCTTTATGCTTTGAAACTGACAGCTGTGCAAATGACCCATGCTTGTATAAAGTGAACCCGACTGCTGGTGCTTCATGTCGGATTTTAAGGCATGAAATAGTTTTGTGGAATAATGCTGATAAGCACTGTTGATTCTTAAATTAGACTTTTCTTTCCCTTTCTATGGCTTTTTATAAGTCCTGTAACTCCTGCTTTTAAGTTTAAACTTTTTGATGTAAACTTATTATATTTTGTTCCTTCCCACAGAACCTAATTTACTGAGTGGTACTGCTCACAGTGTGAACAAAAGAGGTGTAAAGAGGAGAGATCTTGACATTGAGGAGCTGAGAGAGATCCTGTCTCCACTTCTACCTTTTGTCCGCATTGAGCACATCTTGCCCATGAATAGTGAAGTACTGAGTGATGCAGTAAGTCAGTAATCCTGTACAAATATTATCTCTGGATTATTTGTACTTCACATTCTACGATGTTCAGGTTATGGGTTTGGCTTTTGGGGTTTTTTTTGAGAATTAGCTCCTAAAATGTTATCACATAGAGTAATATATGTATAACTTTTTCTGGTTAAATTTTCTGTACTTTATCAAAAGGCTAAAGAAAAATCAGTGGTGTAAGGATTCAATTTAAGAAATGCGTTTCTTGCAAGTTCTTCCCGTGATTATTTTTAAAATACCATGAGACTCTTTCTTGATTCTTAAAGATGAAGAGAGGCCTGATTAGTACTCCTCCTTCAGACATGCTACCAACATCAGAAGGTGGAAAGTCAAACTCCTGGCTGCGGCAAAAAAATGCAGGAATATATGTGCGGCCAAGACTGTTCTCACCATATGTGGAAGAGGCTAAGGTAATAATCATTAACATTTGAGTATTGTTAATCTGGAGTCATCGGGGGTGCTGTAAACAGAGAAGGATTTTGGTATGTTTTGTCTCTCTTTGCATGTACTGGCCTATAATACTAACATTTTCAATTTAACAAGACTTACAAGATTGATCATCAGGCTCAAGTCTCTAGAACTGGTCAGAAAAATTTCAACAAAATTTTTTTTTGTCGAAATTGAAATGTTTGCGAGACAGATCTTGATGAAATTCCACCGGAAACAAAGCAGCGTTCTGAGGGAAACCTCCCTGGTTTCCAGCCAGTTTGCCGGCCCAGCTCCTCGGCAGCCCACCTGGCAGGCGGATGGCAAGGTGAGAGCCTGAGGGTCCCAGTTTGCAGCTAGTCAGCAACCTCGATACCAGGTCTTTCAGGCTCCCCAGCTCCCACCAGAGCTGGGTGGAGAACTACTATTCCACTAGGCAGAGGACTCTGATATTTCATCTTCCTTGTTTGAATCGTAATGTATCTAAAATTCTTTTGATCCTCCACAAAATGGAATAAATACCTTGTGTCCAACTTGACTGAAGTCCTTTGTGTCCCAGCCAAGAGCAGTAGCTTCCCTTTCTAATACCTTGCATGAGGACTGTCAAACTTAAGATCTTGTAGTGTCTCTGATGGTGGCTGTGGATGACAGGGAGGAGATTGCTCTGTGTAGGGCAGAAATATGCCGTATTCTGTTTGACAGAATGGGACCCCTGTGGGTCGCTAACTAATGCCACCACTGAAGGCAGCTCTTACTTAAGAGCTGGTGAGTCCCTGCAGCACAGGTGACTCCAGAACGAGAGGCTTAAGTGAAGCTGTGTGCATCCATATCACCTACGGACTCTGACCACTACTCTGGTGAATTCACAGCTTTTGCCCTGTGCCTAATAAGAAAATTATTTTCTAAGGATGTGAATTGTTGTTGTTGATGTCCTCTTTGAGGGGAGGGGAGAAATAAAACTACTTTTGCATTTTGGGCACAAAGGTTAGAGAGCACCAGGTGGCACTAAAGCAGCAAAGGAAGACTAGCCAGTTAACAATCCAAGATACAAAGATATAAATTTAAAACTAACAAAAATGTCTTAAAGAACATGTGATAGAAGCTTTGACTCTTTTAGTTTTCAGGTCTATGGTATGGGAGTGCTTTAGTAGTAACCTCAAAGTAAAAAATGCATTCTAAATTTTCCGCCCCCCCCTGTCTGGAATATACTTGTTTCTAGTAGTTTCATATTATGCTGTTAATATTTTTAAAAGCATCATTAGCTGTTTAACCTTAAGGGAAGGACTCTCATACTTACTATCTGGTAACTATACTCCTATTCACAGTTTAATTATTGTGTAACTATACTCCTATTCACAGTTTAATTATTGTGAAATGCAAAAATTGCAGATGAGTTTCTGATTTTTTTTTCCTCCCCTGCTAGCCTCCCATTTTTTGAAATAAATCCATTTAACATTAAATGAGACTCTTAAAATGGTATTAATAAATCCCTTTTTATTCTTTAAGACAATTGAGGGAAGCACATCACATTTTCAGACTAGTGCCTTCTACTCAGTGGCACAGAGAGTTGAGACCTATAGGCAGTAATTGAGACAGAGTCCGGAGAGTCTGGCCTCGAAGGTTACTTCCAGTCTGACAACATCTGATAAACATAGCAGCCTTCCCAGATTGTATTCACCTGCCTGCTCTTAGCTTGGAAAGTCAACTCTGATCATGACTGGAAAATGGAATAGAAAATGCTGTGGAAAAGCCAAATAGTGTTTGTGACCTGGAAAAGTTACGGTGTAGACATTGCTAGACTTGTGGCCTCGGGACTGCGTTGGCAGGGGGTGTGTGTGCAGTGCCTTCATGAGGGCTCTCATGGCTGTCGTTGCAGTCAGTGCTGGATGAGATGATGGTGGAACAAACAGATCTCGTTCGCTTGCGGATGGTCCGAATGTCCAATGTGCCCGACACCCTGTACATGGTAAACAACGCAGTGCCACAGTGCTGTCATATGATTACCCACCAGCAAGTTAGCACTAACCAGTCCAGTCCTCCTTCAGTTATAGCCAATGAGATCCCAGGTAAGGCTGCTCAACCGCTTGCAACACTGACTGGTCTTATGTGGGCGGATGGGGGCTTGGGGCAGGGGAGAGGGAATGCGAATTACTGAATATTATACTTACAAATATCTGAAGAGTGGGTGTCAGGAAGATGGGGCCAAGCTCTTTTCAGTAGTGCCCAGCGACAGGACAAGGGGCAATGGGCACAGACTGAAGCACAGGAAGTTCCATCTGAACATGAGGAAGAACTTCTTCCCTCTGAGGGTTACGGAGCCCTGGAACAGGCTGCCCAGGGAGGTTGTGGAGTCTCCTTCTCTGGAGATATTCAAGACCCGCCTGGACAAAGGTCCTGTGCAGTCTGCTGTAGGTGATCCTGCTTCAGCAGGAGGGTTGGGCTAGATGACCCACAGAGGTCCCTTCCAACCCCTGTCATTCTGTGATTCTGTGATTTCCTCAGAGAGTGGTACTGCACCGTTTGGGCTTCTTCCCACCCACTGGTAGTCCCTTTGGTGTACTCTGAAGGCATTAACTATTTTTGGATGGCATAGTAAGTAGTTAGAAAGGAAGCTACTGGAGGGAGTAGTGTTTTAGCCAGCTTTAGCTGAGCAATTTGAAAAACCTTGCACTAGTTAAACTTACTGTGGAACACATGCTGGAGCCTGGCACTCTGTTCTTAGAGTGGTTCTCAGTTTTCTGCTTAGCTGTCTTGGACAAGTGGTTGATCCAGAAGGCTGGAAAATGGCAAAATACTGATATCTTCTAAAAACAAAAAGCAGAGGAGCATAACTTCTACAGCAGTCAGCTTAACTCAATTTGCCAGAAAAATATTGGAAGTAGGCACTCTTTTTTTCAGTTCATGAAATCCACTTTAGCTTTGTGTGTCAGAGTAAGTTGTTATGGGTGGAAGTAGGCACGGCCTCTCTCAACTTCAGGATATTTGGTGGGACATCCCCCATAGGCAAACCAAGGAAATATAGTCATAAAACTACTGTAATACATTCCTCCAGTTTGACACTGGAAGATCAAATGCATAAATGACAATGTATCTGGTGGGATGCCAAAGCATCTAGCGCTTCCCACCTTTCCCTGGCTCCATCAATACTCAGAATAGAGAATACACTGGGAAAACTTGGCAGCTGATGACAAGTTGGGAGGGTCAGCGGATGTTTTGGAGGGCAGGATTATATAGCTGAATGACCAAGATTAAATTTAAACTCAGTGAAGAAAGTGGGAAATGTGCTTAAGTAACTAGCCAGCTGCATGCATACAGGATGGCTGAGGGAAGCTCTGTGGAGAAAAGCCTGAAAGTCAATGTTACACAATTCCATGAAGAGTCATACTAAAATAGAAAACCAAATGTGCCACGAGGCATGTGAAGTAATTTCTTCTCATATGGAGTGATTGTGTTTAGCCCTTCAAATGGCCATACTGGGTCAGGTCAATGATTTGTCTGTCTAATCTAGTATCCGTATTCTAGCAGTGACCAGAAGTGAGTGCATAAGGAAGGTGTAGCAGAAAAAGCACACAAAATAATTCACTGTAAAATTCTGTGCACCCTTCAGCCATTTGCAGGTCAGAGGTGTCCTACGGTGGATGGTGTTTCTGTGTAGTCAGTAATTTTAAATGCATCTTTAAACCATGAGCTTATGCAGTCTTTCCTTAAACTTGCGTAAACTTTTGGCATCCGTTTTTAGTTCAAAATACCACATTTCAGTAGATATGGATCAGTTTGAGGGTCTGTAGAAAAGCGATAAAAGATGACATGCCACCAACAAAACAGTCGTCTTCCTCCACCACTTCCCATTTTATAAGCTCTTTGTAATCAGTTATGTCTCCCTTAAGTCAACTATGTTGAAAGGAAATAAATGAACTATTCTTACGGATGCTAGACCCAGGACAAAAATAATAGGGTTAAATTTCTGCAAGAGAATTTTAAGTTGAGCTGTTGAGAAGATTTGAAATGCTGTTTGGTTACACACTGCAGTAAGTTTTCTAGTAAGGTTTGTGAAATGTTTTTGATCTATTTGTTTCTTGTGATTTGGGAAGAGACTTGATAAAGCCTAAAAGGAGCTTCTGAAAATTTCTGTAATTTGATAAAAGTACTAATTGTTTAGCAACTTAAAGCTGTGGCGTCTCAGCAGTGCATTACAGTACTGAGACTTTTTCTTCCTCTACAGAAAAGCATAAATATACTCACCATGAATTGAATGTAAAGTACTTCATCATAAGATGGGGCTTTGGTAACACTTTGCTCAATCTTAGTTTCCAGAGAAGTTGAGAAAGAAAACAGGTCTCCAGTGTTTTGCAAAAGTTCTCATGTTCTGAAAAAATCTGTCTCTGTTGGCAAGCATAAGACATCTTGACCAATCTGAAACTCCAGCTTGATTCTGTACAATTTAACGTATAGTAATTAGTGCCAGCCCTTTGATTGGAGCAGGGTGCGAGCTGGGCCAGTAGCTGGAGCACAGGTATTGTGTCCTGGTAACTGCCAGCTTTGGTTAGTTCTGTAATTATGCAAAAGAACTGATTGTTTTGCCAACGCCTTGCGCTAGGAAGGGTAGATGGAGCCCAGTTAATTTGAGGAGGTTCAGGCATTGACCAGACCTATCGCTTGTGCAGGAATCCATCCCAAAGCACAGATGGAGTGCAGGAACTGCTGGAGGGAGAGCGAGGCAGCATTACCTCCGTGCCCCTTAGGCTGGGCTCTTAGAACAGGGGGTTCTTTACAGCTGAGGCCGTTTGCATCTTCCTTGTACCCACTGCCTGTGGACTGTATTTGTATAAATGCTAATGGCAGTGCATCTTGGTGCTCCTCTTGCAACACTATTGTAAAATGAGTTCAACCTCCGCTGAAGTCTGTGCTACTTCCAGACTGGGTTCTGCAGGTAGCTTTAGGTTTGCAGGATTCCATAGGTATTTTCCAATTTCAGTTTGAATTAGCAATCCTGCAACTGACTTGAGTATTGTAATTTTATATATGTAATCTCTTACATGTGTTTCGTATGAATAATACCAAAAAAATCAGAAACAAACCTAGATTTGAGAAGGTAGCACTCTTTTATGAAAGAACTAGATTATTTTTATGGCTACTGGTTTGGAGAGCTGCTTCAAACTTCTCTAAAATTGCTTTTTTCAGTGTTAGCAAAATGCTCGTTGTAGCTAAACATCTGGCGGCTGAATGAGGATTTTTCAGAACAATTGAAGTGTGGGGAGGGTTTGCGTGGAAGGCTTATTTCCAAGCCTTGAAGACTGGATTGAATGGATTCTTTTTTTTTTTTTTTTTCCTAGTACAGGAACTCAACTTGGAGGGAAAAAATATTTTGCACTACTTGCACTTATCCTTCGCGTACCAATGTAAACTTTGTGAAATTGGGACCAGTTGTAGTTGCATAGTGTTGGGTTTTCTCCTCCTCTGTAATGCAAATATCTCTTCACACTATTCTTGCTGTCTGATCCATGTAATTTTTATGAGCTTTCATTATGGACATCTGGTCATGGGAATACGTAATGCTTGTAAAGCTGGTGAAGGATCAGATGCCAGGACTTACGTGTTCAGAGATCTGGATTTGTCTTCTCTTACAATATGCACATTTTCCTGAGGACAGAAAGACCACAGAGAAATACCATTCATCATCAAACAGCAGCAAGAAGTGGCATGAGAAAGTTTTGCAACAGGATAAATACCCCAAATTATACACCATTTCCTTCTGGAAAGTTTTTTTTTTTTTTTAATTATTTCAATATGGCTCCATAAACCAACATAATTTTAACAGGTTTATGTTGGCTTATGGTTTGTAACTTTTTTAGAACGCTCTTTCTGTAGTTACATACTGGTGTTGTGGTCTTGTGATTATAGAATTCCACTAGAAGTATGAAGTGTATGCCAAAAAAAACAATGAATTCTTGGCCTGTAGAATTCATGAGGGAACATTCAGTTGTTATTTAAGATATACTGCCCCCACCTCAAATCATAAAATTCCTGCATCAGAATGACTTTGCCAAGAAGGCTGTATTTGTGGCTTACTCTAGCAGAAGCTGAAAAAATGGTCTATGTCTTTACCATTTGTAGGATAATGTGTGTTATCCCATGTGCCTTAATGATGCTTCAAGGAAGGTGCCTAATTCCAACTGTTCTTGGCAGAATGCTGCTTTAAAAAAGAAAAAAGCCAATTCGGCCTGACGTTAGTTTTTTTTCCTTCAGAATTAAGTCTAACCATTGCGATCAAACTTACCGTCTCACGGTTCAAAAAGTAGTCTCTGTTACCCCTTTTCCGTTCTCTATTATCCCTCCAGTTCCCAATCTCCTCATTGTAAAAGAAATGATCAGGCGGCTGCAGGAGCTGCGTCACACCGAGCAGGTGCAGAGAGCCTATGCTCTCAACTGCGGAGAGGGTGCCACAGTCAGTTACGAGATTCAGATTCGTGTGCTGCGGGAATTCGGACTGTCTGATGCTGCTGCTGAACTTCTGCAGGTATGGAAGATTGCTCTATAGAACCACAAATGCTTTGATTCTCTTCTGCTGATGAATTGACTTGAATGTGTAGTCTGCAGTGAGAACTGCTTTGTGTGTGCACAGGCAGGTGCAAAAAGGCTTTGAAATGCCTGCTTAACTTTAGAATTGTCCAAGTGCAAATTACAGGGGGACTGTTGCATTTGATTTGTGTGATTTTTATAAATGTGCAAGCACAATGTATGAATACTTTTCTCAAGAGATGTTGCTATTCAGTGTGCTCTTACTGTTGCAGATTTTGGGGACAAAAAAAATCTGTCGAAGAGGCAGTTGATGAGAATAGTCAAACCATAACTAGAAATCTAGATGATGATCTATCCTTCAGACAGAAAGGAAAAAAAAGTCCACCTGATGCAGCAGATCTGCACAGTACCTGTCAGGACTGGGAAGCTGGAAATCCTGCTTCTGTTTGTATGTTGCAGTTAAAGCAAATGCATTTGTTGGTCGACTTATTCACACTGAATCTGGTGCTTCTCGTCTTGCTTTTTAAAAAAAAAAAAATTATTCCATGGTAACTGTAATCGCCTCCGAGTGTTGGTGAGGTTTTAGGTGGCACAACTGTCCTGGTACTGTACTAGCAGATTTCTAGTTCCAATGCATGTTAGTTTAGGAGATTTTTCTAGATGGCTTCCTACTTTGTTTTGTTACGTGGTGGGTTTTTTCCTTTGCAGAATCCTCACAAATTTTTTCCTGATGAGCGATTCGGGGACGAAAGCCCACTCCTGATGATGAGACAGTCTGGACGATGTCGTGTTAACAGCACTCCCACTGCAGAAACCATGTTTACAGAACTGGACTCTTTTGTGGCCTTCCATCCACCATTGCCCCCTCCTCCACCTCCATACCACCCACCAGCAACTCCTATTCATAACCAGTTCAAAGTGGGCTGGAAACAAAGGGTGCCAAGTCAACATCCCTCTCGTTCCTTTTCTTACCCGTGTAATCACTCACTGTTCCACTCCCGAACCGCTCCCAAAGCTGCACCGCCTGTCTACTTGCCGGGTGTTAAAGCAGCACCTCCTGATTGCACTAACACTACAGCTCTGGGGAGACAAACGGTGGCTGCTGCAGCAGCGGTGATGGCAGCTGAGAAGCAAGTGGTAAGTTATGACTTCTTCTCTTCTCCCTATCTCTGCCCACTTAAGAGTAGCTTATAGAGAGGAGCTGGAGGGAGTTCTGATGATGAATTAACTTGGCTTTGTGAAATAAAAGAGCTTCTGCATTGGTTAGGAGAAGAATTTTCTACCAAACTGGCTGTTGGCGTTCTGTATCCCAAAGGCATGCCCTAGTCCCTGGGAGAGTGAATGTTCCAGGGCCAGGAGCATTTTGGAGGGCCGAGCAGGGCTTGTGAATCTTCTGAAGCAATACGGTTTGCCCTACATAAAAACAAAGTCAGTAGTGGACTGTGTGCTGGAATTCAAGGGTGAAGTAGTGATGGTACTTTGGCTGTTCACAGGTAAGTGGTCCTGAAGTGAACGGATGTGTATAAAGGGAACCTGTGGAGAATGTGAAGGCCTTACAGCTGTGGAAAAGATTTTACAGTTAACAGGCAAGCAGCAATCGTTAATTGCAAATTCAAAAGGGTTTGTCACAGCATTTAAAGGCAATCATTATAGTTGCTGAACCACAATATGATGTGATGAAAACAATGACTTGTAACATACTGGACAAAGACATAGCTTTGTGAAGTACATGAAATGATAAATAAAGAATTTAGTAACTTATTTGTGCAGTGAAAAAGCTATTTCAGTGCACAGTTGTGTCATACTGAAAGCCTGCTGTTTAGATTTAGATTTGATCTGGAGTTCTGAATGGAAAATTTTTTTTTCCTTCAGCAATTGTCCTAAATACATTACACTCCTTTCTATATTTTAACCTGAAATATTTAACTTAAACAATGGAAAACAATTCTAATTTTGTTCAATGGTGGGCTTTGTAGCAGAAGTATCTCTTTCTTAAGCAATAGTGACTTCACTAAGGAAACCGTATAGTGATCTTTTTCACACCTTTCTCACATTGGAAATGTCTCTACTAGAATATTTGTATAAAAAAAATACAAGGAGAAGCATAGACTTAATATGGATGATATTTTTGTTCTTTATTTCTGCAATTTGAGAGTTACTAGTGACCAATGATTATTAAAATTGCTTTCATTAGAAATGATAAATACAATTAGAAGTTTGAACTCTTCTGTGTGGAAGACCGCAATATGCGTGTCCCCTTACAGGGTTGCTGGCAGGTGTAGGTGGGCAGCATGCTGTGCAGCAGCTTCCAGCATGTTGTGAATCTGGTCAGTGCTGTGACAGACGCTCCCCCTCAAGCCCCGAGGCTGTCGTGCATGCAAATTAAAGTATGAAATGCAAGCAGAGGGGTTGCATCTGTAGTGATGAAATACGTGTTTCGTGGCTTCTCTGCACCAGAACTGTGTGCTGTGACAAACCATTTGTGGAGTTCTGCACACAGTGCCTTGTTCAGTTGGATGCAAGTGGCCTAAAGCAGCCTTACCTTTAGAGAGTTTAACAGTACGCTGACATTTACTACATATTCAAGACAAGATGCATTTTAAGAAGGAACTATTGCTGTGGCACAACAGCTTCATGAAGGAAAGTTGCCTTATGCTAGCAGGAAGGTGAAGGTTGGAGGATATGTCTGTACTTTGAGCAGCGTGGGAAACTTGCAGGCTGAGGTTGGTCTAGGCAAAGACAGATTAGGAAAATGCCATTCTGAATTACAGAAACTCTCTTAAATGCCGTTTGTGTTTGGCTTTTGCTTTGTTTCCATGGACCAATTTCTTTTCTCTTGCAGTGCGCTCAGCCCTTGCTAAATGAACTGATGCCAGACATCGCAATGGGTGTGTCAGCAATGTCCTTAAAAGACAGAAGATTACCAGAGCTCACTGTCGACACCGAATTAAGCCAGACGGTTACAGAGGTAGGGCCCGGTCCACCCCAGCACATTTCATGTATTCAGAACAGACACGTGCCCGCTTCTCGAAAGAAACATGCAATAGAGCCAAAAATAGATGCTCAAGAAAATCAGCAGGAATATCCCGACTTCTATGACTTCTCCAATGCTGCATGCAGACCCTCCACTCCAGTGCCCAGCAGGCACAGTCCTTCGCCTTCACAAGGCATATATTTTGGCCCAGATTTGTATAGCCACAGTAAGGCATCACCAAGTGGCTTAAAGTCAGCCTATCTGCCTTCCCAGATATCTCCTAAAAAGCAAGAGGATTCCAGGAGGGAATACCTGCTCTCCCAAGACGGGCATCAACACAGACAAAAGAATGAGCCAATACACCTCGATGTCTTAGAACAACCTCCCCAGCGACTGGACTTGGCGTTGGCTACCCAGGAGAATGCTGGTAACGGCCCGGTTCACATCAGGGGAAGAACAAAAATGGAGACCGATTTAACCTATGGGCTGATTTCCAACAGGCCTTCGCTCTCTGCGTACGCCTCCGAAATGCAAGAGGAGAGACCCAGCAGGAGACTGGCCGATGATGAGCCGTTGGAACATGGAGCACCGAGAAACACGGATTTGGAAAGGGAAGATGCAGTGAGCAGGGGCAGGAGGTCTCCAAACAAACCAGACTTCCTCTATAAAAAATCTGCCCTATGAAAGCAGCGTCCACTACTTCTCTGTGCCTAAGAGTTGTAAAGGTCCCGTTCTCTGCAGCTGTTGGCCTGACTTCTGTCAGACGAATTCACTCACGCCAGCAGCTATCATCAGCTTCGCTCACTTCTTCTGTACATACATTGCTTTGTTAGAGACAGCATGTTATCAGTTTGGTTTTAATGCTGCTTCTGGATTTATTTTGTGGGAAAATTTTTTTGGAGCAAATTTCATTAAGCCTTTTGAAAAAAGAAAAAGCTGGTACCTTTTTTCTACAACCTCGTAGCCTTTTGCACCTGTACATCTATTTTAGTGTATTAGTTTTGTACTAATATGTTAAACTTTGTCACATTTAAAGGACTGTATTTTCATACTTTTGCATTTTCCCTTTCGCCTGCCAATTCCCTGTGTGCATTGGGTTGCACATTATGAAACGTATTTTCTTATGAGATAATAACAATCTGTTTATTTTTTAATTATAGGAATTCCAAAGAACAGCACATCAAAATACTACATTTTTAGTTCAGACTCTTTGCTTGTTTAGATCTGAAATCTTCCTGATTTTTATGACTACAGCAAGAATCCAGTCTAATGTTTCATTTGAAAAGTTCTGGCAGCTGGTCTTACCCTTATATAGCAAGCCCACTTCAAGAATTATATTTGGGTTTTTAAGAGTCCAGGGGGATATTTAGGAGTCTGAATTCCGGTGAAATTCACTGGGATCCGACAGTCTGATTCTGTGTGTTTTCTGGTTCAGCTGTGACCGTGGAGAACTCCACGATCACCCAGAAGCACTTACTGGACAGAACAGAATTGTTTATTTGCCCATGCAGAAATAAATCTAGAAATACTGTAAAAATTATAGTAATAACTTGTTCTTCCAGCTACCCGTACATGGGGGTAAGTGAAGACCAGCGTTGAGGATTCGTGGTAAATCCCGGAGCGTCAGGAAGACAAGGCATCGGATCTTCGCTGCTGCCTGCGCAGTAACCCTCCCCTGAGAGGGTTCCCTCTCCAGCAGAGGTGCTGAGGTGACTGCCCATCGCCTTGGTTTCTCCTGCCGGGGCTTAACAAAGGGCTTCACTCGTGGTGACGTCGTTCAGTGTTCCTTGCCTGATCTGAAGTGTTGCTGACTTCGTAATTGCAGCCATTCTGTGAACAAAATCTAAGTCAAACATAACCGCTCAAGCATCACGAAACGTGCAAAGCTTTAGCACGCTTAAATCACACTTCCATTTCCCAGCTTTGGTTTTTCAAAGCACAGAAGCAAGATTCATCTATTAACGCGGTACGAAGGGGGAACGGTGGTGATGTGGGCTGGTTCCCTGCCTCTGGGCTGGGGTTGAGCAGCGCACCGAGTGTAACGGCGGCACTGAAGTGCATCTTTAATACCGTGCAATTTTCACTGCAGATTCATGGCATTCCGGGGTAGGGATCTGATGCCACTGCAGCGCAGTGATTACTGATAAAGGCCTGTTTGGGTTTTTTAAATGCAGCTTCTATCATGAAGAATTTCCCTATAGTAAAAAACTTTAATCCCACGTGTGACCGAAGGACTACTTTAAGGTTAGGTTGTTTCCTGCGGGTCAAAATGCTTAATGCTATTTAAACAGAAATCTTGCTGCAACTTTACTTTTAGTTCTTGTTGCTGGCAGATTCTTACCTAACCTGTTCCATTAAAGTATGCAAGGCCTGGTAACAACAGAATGTTACCAAAATACATCGAGCACTGCATTCCCAAACCACGAAATAGCTGCTAGGTCAGTGGAGACACGGGTGCTTGAACAAATAAACCCTAATGTCTCCTGCCGATGCTTCTGGAGGCCTCCTGCTGCTGTGGAGGCTCTGGAGACACTGCTGTCGAGATGCAGCTGTGGAAGGCGGGCTGTAGGAGTGGAGGAGAAACTCAGATGAACTGCAGGTGATGGCTCTTGTGGGTGAGAGGAGGTGTGGGGGGTTGTGGTTTTTTGGCTGTAGGTTGGTTGGGGTTTTTGGTTTTGTGTTGGTTTTTTGGGGTTTTTTTTTTTTTGGGGGGGGGGGGGCGGTTCTCCTCTGCGAGCTTTTTTTAATCTCTTTTCTTTGACCACAGTGAAGATACTTGGTGGTCGTGGCCTCATCACCAGTGTGTGTTATTTCCATGGGACTGCAGTGTAGAACGCTGTTAAATGGCAGGAGGTGTCAGTGGGGGACGGTGCTGCTGCGGGCAGGGGCTGGGGCTCGCTGGGTTTCTGCTGGAGACTTGAGCCCAGCGCTGTCCGGCTGCGCAGCTCTGCCCGGGCGCTCGGGTCTCGTGCTCACCAGCACTGGAAGCATGACCTTCCATCGCACACAGAAACCCTGAAACTCATGGCACTTGGGTCATATGTATGTTGGGAGCTTCATTACTAAAAGGTATAGCTCTCCTCAGAAGACTTGCTATTATGAATAACTTATTTTTACCTAAAATTGATAGATGTACTTTGAGAAAACTGTTTTAGTTACCATAGTTTGATGGGGCACTGTGTGCCTGGACAGAGGTGGGGCTGAAATCTACAGGCGTAACTTTTAAGCTTCAAATTTGTGGGGACGTGGCTGATGAAGACTGAGGAGTTTTAAGATTATGGCTTGAAGGGAATAATGAAATGCTTTGGCTTCAGCATAAGTTGGTGAGAAATGCCTTGGGGAGAGGGACGTGTCTGCATTTTAGAATACGAAACTGCTTCTGAAGTCTCAGGAGCTGAGCAGTATTAAAAAGAGAATATAAAGTGTTTGAAAGTAGGTGTAACGTAAGAGACGAGTCGTCCTGAGGCCACAAAGACAATCAGGCCGTGCAGACAATCTGCATTTTCACTTGTGTTTGGAGTTGGGAAAAAGAGAGCAGCTAACGGCAGCTGATTCTGAGTGGAAAAGGAGGATTTGTCCGGTTGCTGGAACTGTTTTTGTACTCCAGCGTAGGATTTCCTCCCGAGTTGGACGTGCGGAGGGAGGGGAGAGAGCCCATCTTCACTGCTCTTCACAGAAACATCACTGGGAGGTTGATAGTGCACTTGCTCGCAGGGCGCGTGTACCTGTGCTACCTGCTGCTGCTTGTTCTCTGTCTGCTGGGACTTCGGTGCAGAAGCTCCTTGTTTACATGAAGCACTTTCTGGTTAGGCTGGAAATTACCATCTTTTCCTCCTGTAAATGTGATGGAGGTAACAGATTTCTGACTGTATTTTGCTTGAGGATAGAGGTATGAAGTTTGCTTGGAGGAAGAAGACTTGTGCTCCTTGTTCTGTTAGAGAGAGCTCAGACTTTCATTTAGTGAGCGACATGCAGAAACTTTGTGTTCCCCCTTCCCTGACCCCCTTCTCTTTTCCTTAATATATGGGTGAATAACTTAATTCCTGAAACAGATTCTTCCTTTGAAATGCTTTGTTCCACAGTAGTTGTGTATTAGCTGCTGCGTTGATCGGCAGTTCCTTGTTGTATTTTTCCTGTTCTTGAGGAGTTTCATTTGTTAAAGTTAAGGCTGTGGCTGCTCATACTTGTAAGCCTTGGATTTTGGTCCTGGAATGTCCCAAGTGTTTGTCTTGGGGGTTTCTTTAGTTTGGGTTTGGGGGTTTTGGGGGCATTTGGGTTGGTCTGGGGTCTTTTGGCAAGAATCCTCGTGCTGTTGGAGGCTCTGTTCTGTCTCCTGATGATTACATGCGTCTGTGGTCGAGGTGCTGAGCTCTGCCAAACGCAGGGAACAGCCGAGAGAGAAAACTGTAAAACTGTGTTTGGGGTTTCTGTAAGTATCTGTACTGCAGAAGGCAGCCCTGCCTTTGGCAGCGTTACAGTTTTGTTTCTTGTCCTCGTGTTGTTACTGGTATAAAGTCAAGTGCCTTCAATGCTAAAGGCTCAGAAAACTTTCTTAAACTGACTTCATGTCCTATGCAAGTGTTTTTTCTACAACCTGCATAACCAGTACTTTGTAAAACTTGTTTACGCTTCAATTGTATATAGTGTTTTTTTAAAAAAAAAATAGTATTTTTATTTAGGTACCTCCAAACTTGAATTCTAGTCTTGTGTGATGCATTGTAAAACAATACATTTCTCTTTTGAGTACCATTACAGTTGTAAAAAGGTTTTCACTGGTTCTATTTTTCTACTGTTGCTGAGAAGCATGTAACACTGACTTTATCCTACGTATAGTTGGCATTTCAAATAAATGGCTTGTATAGAAAGTGCCTGTGCGACTTCTTCCGCTGAGCTGTCCCCGGCAGGCGCCCCAGGGGCTGTGCCGCCCTCACAGCGGGGACAGGAGTGCCTGAGCGCAAACTGTGAGGTGCCCTCTGGCTGCGGAGGCTCCTGGAGCTGACAAGGTTTGCTGTTCCTGCTGGGGAAGAAAGTGTGCAGTAATGCTTTGAACATGGAGGATGTGATACAAACCGGTGTAAAAAGAGGAATTCAGAATTAGTAGTGCTGTTGGAGTGGCTTGTTGAAAAGGAAAAAGCACTGCACTGACATGGTTCAGTGAGTTCTCAGGCTGGAGCTGCACAGAGACTACTCCCTCTGCATGGGAACAGGGTTACTTTGTCTGGGCTGAGGGCCTTTAGCCCTTGGCTGAGCATGTTCTCCGCAGAGCAGCCTGGGCTGCTCATCAGGGCCCAGCAGTCCCGAGCTGCAGTTGCCCTGCATCGGCTGAAGTCAGTGCATCCCTTTTGCCAAAACAAGCGCTTCACCGCTGCCACGAGCAGACTCCAGTTGGGAAGCCTCAGCCGGCAGCAGAAACCCTCCACCAGTCCCACTGCGTGGGCAGCAGCAGCAGGGCGGTGTGCTGGGGAGCCAGAGTGCCCCGTGGGCTGTGGCCGTTAATGCCCTTCGCTGCTGCGGCCAGGAAGGCGAGCTGTGGGAGCAGCTGCCTGAGCCGCGGCAGCGTGACCCTCGGTTGCAGGCGTGCTGGTCATTTTGCAGCAGCCTTCCCTGGAGCCTGCTCATACACGGAGGGGGTCCCTCCTTGCTGGGCGGTGGGCCTTCGGGGGACCGCACGAGGAGCCTTAGGAAGGGGACTGCTGGGCCCAAGTGCTTGCTGATCCCGGTGGGTGAGCCTGCCCTGGACAGGGCGTGTGGCAGGGCTGGGGCTTGCTGTAGCCTTCACCTGCACCCTGGCACCTGCTGCTGCCTTTCTCATCCTCCAGGCCTGTTTTCCCCCATGCTGGTCCGGGCAGCACAGGGGCCAGGTCACCCTGCTCAGCAGCTGCTCCCAGAGCAGCCCCTGCTGCCCACCCTGCGCGTGTAGGGAGGGTGGGTGCGCACACACCACCACAGCAGCACTTCCACGAACCAAGGTGCTACAGATTGACAGGTCTTTAATTTTTAGGTATTTTAGTTAGATACATGGTTACAACTCCCATAACAGTTGCTACAAAAAAAAAACACATACAATACCCAGAGTTAAATTTAAAAGCAACTAATCATTTCGCAAGAAACAAACCGCTGAGCTGCGCTGCTAGGCTAGAACTAGCTTTTGGAAAGAAAGTAGTTAGAAACCTTTAATAGGGAGGATGGTAGATAAGCTCTGCTTTTCTTCTCAAAAGTCACAAACGTGGAAGCAGAACAGTACCCCATGGTAAAGAAATCCTCCAACTACGTAAAGCAGGAGTTAAAAATTAGAACTTCCTTAAGGTATGTTTTGGGGTTTGCAGGTAAAGAAAACTAAAAACTACATAGCTCCCAACTTAGGAAAAGTCAATATTTAACTGTAGTTGTGTAGATTTTTAAAAGTCAGTGAAACATCTCCTGTGCCATGATTATCACAGTGATTATAAAAAGATCCCACGTTCTACACTGTAGCAACATGCCGGGTGCTGCCGTATTTTCAGGAACATTTAAGAAGTAATTTGAAGTAGGCTAGTTTTTAAAATCAAAGCACATTAGAAGTCCTATAACAAGACCCCTCCATGCTTAATTTGTAATGTCATACCTCCTCCTAGACACTGGTCATATTCTAGTGAGTGGATAAAGTCCATGTGACAAATTTTTGCCTGTAAAACACCACTGTACAATATTAGAAACAAAGCTTTTGAATTTATAAAACCAGGTACAACACTCTGTTGCCCGGAGCCTGACCTACGATTTCCCATTTCTCTCCTGCCCGGGGCACCTGTCTGCAGCGCGCAGCCCACGTGCAGAAGCGCGGTGCTGTTGGGCTCGCCCGGTGCCAGCTGTGGCTGCAGTGCCTGCCTGCCCGGCCCTCGCCGAGCGGACACAGAGCTGCGCGGAGCGGGACAGCAGCGGCCTCCGTCCCGCACGGCCCCGCGAGCACCTGCTCCTGCGCTGCAGGGAAGGGCGGGCGGCCCACGCCCAGTTTGAGCACGGCATGGGGCTGAAGGCAGAACCGCAGCCGGCCCTGGCGCACACGCAGCAGCACCCTGCCCCCACCGAGGCGTCCCCTCCCTGGGGACAAGGCCAGTGCTCGCCAAATGCAAAGGCGATCGGTACTGGAACCCCTACAAATGCAATGTCCCGGCTCAGAACACGATTTAGTCGCTACAAGCAGAGGAAGTATGAGACAAAATGAAGACGTTTCTTGGACAGCTGGGTTTTGATGAGGAGCCAAACACTGAAGACGCCTCTTGTATTTGCCAGTGAATACTGTTTTCCCAGTTGTCCCCCTCAGTCTAACTACAGTAGTACTGCATCCTGTTAGTCCGTCGTCTTTTCCGTGACTGAAATTCTTCGAAGAAGTGCTGGATGTCCTCTCTTTTAACCACCTGGGGGAAGCAATACGAAACCCAAGCTCTGGTACAAGAATTCAATGAAACGATCCTTCCCCCCCTCCCCTTGCATGCATCCCCCGCGCGTGCACCAAGCATCCACATGCCGGTATCCCGGCATCGCCCTGACGCCGCCAGCGAACCAGCTCTCCTGCTGTACCTAAAGGAACTGATTATCGCCCAAATCCTGTTGTGAGAGAACACAACCAGGGACAGGAGCTCCCCGCAGGCAGAACAAGCACATGGAGCAAAGCTCCCGACAGTGTTTGTAACAGGTTTGACCACTTGCTTTTAGCATCAGAGAAACAAACACAAAGCAAGATTTTCACCAGCTGGCTTCAGTCCTTACAATGTAACCAAGACTGGCCGTGTAGCAAATAAGCCAACACAATGCAGGCGTTGATTAATAATAGCATGCAAATTTCTCCAGAAAAGAACTGACACAATTGCGTGCCAGTATTTAGCCAGTCCTTGCTCTTCTAAGGGTTTAAATTCACTCTAAGAAAAACCATAGAGGTTAAGAGCCGCCCCCCCTCCCCCCCAGATACTCTTCCTAGAGCAACAGGAGTTTCACTTCAACTTAGGAACTGTGCTCTGTACTTTATAGACAGATTTCTGTAAGGTCCCTGTTATCTCTCAATAATGCCATTGAGAAAATACAACTTTTAAGTTCCAATCAAATCAGAGATTTCTAGTTTCTACTGCAGTACCAGCAACTCCCAACAGACAGGAAAAAAAACCCAAACATAACCCAGCACCATGGTATTCAACACCCACCCCTCAGGAGCACTTTAAAACACATTTTCTGGCAAACAAATTCTGCGAGTCGCGCCTTACCGTTCCCTCATCTGCAAACCTCCTGAGATAGTCGGTCAGTTCTGTCTTTAAATCGTTGTATTCTGGATGGAGAAGTGAAGGCAGGAGAAAGAAAACAAAAAATACAAGAAGATGCCCAGCTTTAGTTTAACAGGTGCTCAAGAAGACAACTTGCTCTACTTCCTCTTGTCATTTGTTCAGTTTACTTGAGACAAATCTAGGTTTGCACTGGATTATAAATAACAGCAATAAAAAGAAAGGCAAGTCCAGGGCAACGTGAGAAGCCTAACAATTTATCAGACGAGCCTATGCAGTCCGAATACCTGTTCAGGTGCTCTTCAGAGAAACGTACAGAAGTTCAGCCAGTGAGTGAGTACCGTAAACTAAAAGCCTGCGCTGCTCCCAGCCTCCCCCTGCAGACGCAGGCATGGGTAGCGGTGGGCAGTGCCAGCCCGTAACGCGGCACTGGGCCAGCGTCCTCACCAGCGCACAAAGCCCTCACGCGGAGGGGGGAAGCGTGGCTCCTGTTACGAAACACCCCAACGCTGCCTGGTCAACGCGCTCCGCGGCAGAGCTGCCCGCGAGCACCCTGTGCCCCAGCGTCGCACCAGCCAGCACCCCCAGACCGCAGGGGATTGCGAACAACAGAACAGGGCGAGACAAACAAGCCAACAGCAGAAGTGTAAATTAATGTTTAAATAGTCAAGTTACAAGAAATTGCCATCAACACAGTATCTACGGTGTTAAACAGGGGAAAAGTTCCCTCACCATCTAGTTCCTCAATGTAAGTTAAAGTTGTAACAACAGGCCAGAGAGGACCAACTTCTCTAGAGTGATCCTGCTTGAGGCGCGTGATCCGTCATACAGTCTTCTACAGGTTACCTCGAGAACAGCCTGACACCACGCTGCCAGCCCTGGCACCAACCTCTCAGGGAAACCGCTCACTTGAAGCGCTAAGGGAGAGCCTCAAACAGAAGTAGCTGTACTTACCACAGATGAGTTCTACTTGCTGGACTCTGTTCATGCTGTTAAGGGTGTCCATTAAAGGATCTCTCCGCTCTGCTTCTTGGTCACTGGTACCTTTGCTTTCGTAGGCCAAGACCGTGTCACATTCATCTGTCAGGAACTGGACTTCAAGCTCTGAATACATTTTCTGTAGAATAAAGTAAAATTTACTTTTACGTTACAAAACTTCTCAGATGGAGATGCTCTCACCCAATCCTTTTTGTGCTCAGTCTCACAAATAATCATGTAAATTTTGTATCCAGCATTTCAGACACCTCCCCATAACGACTTCCAAAGCAATACTACTGGATTTAAGCAGCAAAGGAAATACAAACGTTTAGCAGCTCCTTCGTGCTGTGTTAATTGCACAGGATTCAGTGTGTTTCTTTATGTGGGGTGGAGGGGTCTATGTGCACAGTAAGCACATTTACACTGGTTTTATCTACAAGCTTCCCTTCAAAGACTTTCCTCCCAGCCTGCCCCACGTCAGTGATGGTCACAAAGAGAGAATACATACCAAACAGTCTTCACAAGTGCATAATTTGCTTCTCCAGTTCGATGGCCAAAAGGTGGCTGTATCTTTTTTCAAAAATTGCTTGCTTTGGAGCTCTTTCAGCTTGCAGACTGGCTCTTCACTCTTAGTAACTACCTGAATTATTAAAATGAGAGCCTTCAGTGCTCTTTCACGGCACTTCACATACACTCCGTTCTGTCCAGCATGGCATTTTCCTTACACAAGCTTTTTCTTTTGTCTCAGACACACTTATCTTTATGAACAACCTATATTACCATTTCATCCGCAGGAGGATTCCAACATGGTTTTAGCAGTTTCCACTGGAAATTTCTGTAGAAATTTACTGCAATAGCCATAAATGTTTAAAAAATCAGAGCTGGACCATCATGCACTGCACAATACCCCCACAGAAGAACAGGCTCCAGAGTCACCTCAGCGTAAAGGCCGGGTGGCTGACACGCAGGGACGGATCTAACAACTGATCTGCAAGCGGACCCTACACCCCGGTCACCCACTTCCACACGCGCGCTCCCCAGCCTGCGCTGTGCTCCACAGAGACCAGGCACTGACCCGTCGGACATGCGAAGAGGCACATGGAAACAGACTGAAAGCATCTGCCTCTTCACAGAGCCTACGCAGGGAGAGGGGGGCTGCGCTTCACCCAAGACCAGCACGAAGCGGTACAGGATGGAGAAGAAGGGCTGTTTTACCTCCGGACAAGCAGACCCAGAGCTAGTAGATGGTTCATTGAACGGTTCCATTTGCTTTTCCTTCTTCACTTCTTGGTGTTCCGCTCCACTTTCTTTTTTTATTTCTTTTTTCTGCTCTTCAGTTTGCTCAGCCTTCAGGACAATCCCTTCATCTTCAAGGGAGTTCACTTTGGTCAGAGCAGGAACTGGAAGACACACAGCCGTGTAAGTGAAAATACCGTGCCAGGCAACACACGGGCTACCACAGACGTTCTCTCTGCTTTACAGCGCAGCGTCAAAGAGCACCGAGATCACCTCGCACACTGCAGGGTCCTGGATACATCCTACAGCCGTCCACAGACACAGTGACCTAGGTATGTAACGCAGCGGCTCCCTCTTTCACCTCAGTGTTCCTCACCTGTCATACTCCTATTCTAAAGTACTCTGCTTCCCAAACTCTAAGCCCTAGGACAGGGAAGAGAGTAGCACAATTTCAGATAGTTCTGTGCTAAGATGCCTGCCCTTCCTGACACCCCTTGATAGCTATGGCAGGGTCAGTAGCTGTTGTATACTTCTTTGCTGACTTTGTCCTTCATTTTCTCCAGACACACCCCCCAAAAACTCCGTGACGGATTAACTACACTAACCGATTCCTTACTTAAAGCAAGTTTTTCTTCTGATGTCAATTCAAATGTGTGCCCTGCAACCTAGCTGGTGAGGAGGAGGAAAACCAAACAGCAAACCCCATTCTGTACTGGATTTACATTAGAAGGAAGAGAACTCCAGGCGGGCCAGCTTGGAATCCCTAAAATTGCCACTGAAGTTTCTGGCACACAATAGATCAATCACCAGTTGATCTAAGTAACATTTAGGAGACTACATGAAACCAGGTCTTTCCACAGAAATCAAGTCATCTACCCTTCTGACCCCACGGAGATCACACAGCAGACAGAGGCCTGGTGTGACCGCAGGGAACACGTGTCCTGAGCACACCCCAGACCTACTCAGATTAAGGTTTTACACACTCATTTCGGGTCACTCTGTCATTCTCTGTTTGCTGCTCAGAGCCTCTTAGACTCAGCCGTTTGCCTGACTGCTTCCCTCAGGATGGCTCTTCAGGTCTTTGGTCCAGTTTAGATATCAGGTTCCTCAAGACAAGTATTAAATCTCCATCCATCTATGTGCTAGCACATCTTTGATAACATAAATAAAAGAGTGAGCACCACTGAACTGAGATTTAGGACCAAGAACTGCATTATTTCTTTTTACAGAACAGTTACTGCAGCCCTACACGTTCCACTGCTGAAGGCAATTCTCCGATACAATGAATATCCCTTCTCCAACCACTTAAGCAATATTATGTCATTAATCAACCAAGTATGAGAAATACATGCTAATGAAATATTGGCTCAGATATCTTAATTTTCTTTACCTGCTAATTGCGATGCATAGGCCCACAGGAAATGGCAGTGATTCATGCAGGCTTGGCATACCATTTCATGGAAGTCTCCGCTTTCAGGGGGGACTGCGCCAAGATGCTACCAACAAGAAACAAGCACGCAGCAGTGAAACGTTTGCTGCAAATTAACAGACTCAGTTCTAAGTTTAAAGGAAGATAACTTACAATTACTTCCTTGCATGTAAGAGATTGTTAAGTCTTCATACTGAACTTAAGAAGAATTAGGTCCCAAAGCTCTCCACAAACCGGTGAGAACCATTTAGGCAATTAAAAGCACTTACTGGCTTTCTTTCAAAAAGCATTCCTGCAAAGCTCGCAGTATGCAGCGTAACATTCTTAATTACATACATTTATACAAAAGAATCCTATAGTTTGTCTACAGAACTCCTAATCAAAGCCAATCATCTCTTTTTTTAATTCTTTGATCCTGCAACTTCAAACATGGAATTTCACTCGTGCCCTTCAAGGCACAAAAGGCTGAATCTTTAATGCTTACAAGTTAAGTAGGGCACTCACTGAAGTGCCAAGCTGCTTTTAAAAGATTTCCCCAAAATTCATAATCAGGAAGCAACCGCGCAGTTTGTTCCTTGCTATTTAAAGTAATTACGGTTTAAAAAGCATTTTTTTGAATGAAGAACTATTCAGGTACTTGATAATGATGTGTTTCGGTAAGAATCTTCTTCTCACTGATTCTACTGATTAGAATTCTCCACTTAAAGAGATGCTTATAAAGTTGTTATTTTATTCTGCAGTGGTAACCTTCAAAAAGGTAGAACTCTTCCTAGGTTTTCTGGACTGGAGTGGACAGCAGTGCAAGACTAAACTTTCAATATTCCTTTGCACAGGATGAAAAGAAATACCTTAGAACTCATGTAATAATCTTTTGAGAACTCCAGCAAACCTTCCCAAGTAAGAGTAACCATACAAACTCAACTGACACTAACTTACTTCTATGCAAATGGCAATTCCGCTAGTTAAGAGTTTCCTTACCCTTCCATGGAACCAGTCTTCGCAAACTATGCATTGGATCATCTCATCTGGAATCTAGATGAACGGTTGTATTATTAGCATTAATAGCAACCTCCAGGATCTTTCACAAGCCTCAAACTGCAGTATCATGCAAAGCCTGCTCGAGTGGATTGCATTTCCCTCTTCACTCACCCACAGGGAGCTGCCATTAATGAGCAGTTACTGCTTCACCAGTCAGTTTGCTTCCCTCAAGTTCAGCAGCGTATGTAATTTGTCATATTATCAAGACTGTGGAAATTCCCATTTATTACTACAAAAGTAGCTTTCCCACTAAAGCAAGACATTCTAACTTCTCACACAAAAGAGCTGATAAAAGTGAACACACTATTGGTATCTTTCTTCCTGTCAACAGGAATGTATGACCAGACAGCTTAGCAAAGGAAAGATACTGACACTCCTTACGTCATCAGGTTTATACTGGAATGACAGAATCCTAACTTAACTGTCCACAACACAGTATAGTGCAAACCGCTCCGTTATGAAACAGTTATTAACAATTTCTTTAGAAACGTTTAGCTATCTCTGAACTTCAGAGAGGTGAGTTTATAAAATACTTTTTTGTATTTGAAAGACTTGTGCCTTCCTTATTAAGACACCTAACTTTGATGACTGCAAACAAAAGTTTGCGTGTGCAAACCAAGGGGTATGCTTTAATACTTCAGGCAGAGAAAAAGTGTTCTGACTACTGTAAAGGACAGCTAACGCCAGTACTACAGGACAGGCTGAACCCCTCCCAGAAGCCTTGTCGGAGCGCTGTTGCAGGCACGAGGAAGCAGATTCTGATCTCTCCTAACATGTGCAATGTGTTTATTCCGTGCTTGCCACATTTCTCGGGATAATGAGAAACCCACCCCCTGAGGGAGCTCTGCGACTCTAGAGGCAGGAAAGCAGCAGTGACTGTGGCAGCATTTTGTCCAAATGATGGTTTGTCCTCCTCATCTATCTTTAAGGCACAAACATATTCTACCATTTAAAACAAATATATCTGATAAAGTAAATATTTTATACAGCACATGAGGACCAAAAGCAATATGGAACTTATGATTTCTTAAAGCAGCATCTTCACAGAATCACAGAATCACAGAATAGTAGGGGTTGGAAGGGACCTCTGTGGGTCATCTAGTCCAACCCCCCTGCCGAAGCAGGGTCACCTACAGCAGGCTGCACAGGATCTTGTCCAGGCAGGTCTTGAATATCTCCAGAGAAGGAGACTCCACAACCTCCCTGGGCAGCCTGTTCCAGTGCTCCGTCACCCTCAGAGGGAAGAAGTTCTTCCTCATGTTCAGACGGAACTTCCCGTGCCTCAGTTTGTGCCCATTGCCCCTTGTCCTGTCACTGGGCACCACTGAAAAGAGCTTGGCCCCATCCTCCTGACACCCACCCTTCAGATATTTGTAGGCATTTATAAGGTCCCCTCGCAGCCTTCTCTTCTTCAGGCTGAACAAGCCCAGTTCCCTCAACCTCTCCTCGTAGGGGAGATGCTCCAGTCCCCTCACCATCCTTGTAGCCCTCCGCTGGACTCTCTCCAGTAGCTCTTCATCTTTCTTGAACTGGGGAGCCCAGAACTGGACACAGTACTCCAGATGAGGCCTCACCAGGGCAGTGTAGAGGGGAAGGAGAACCTCCCTCGTCCTACTGGCCACACTGTAAAGCAGCTCAGCAACCACCCTTTGCACAAAGTTTTTCATAAATGCCATCCATATATGATCACTACTGTTTTTTGTATTCCTTACCTCATCTTCAGGATCAGGATAAGGTCTTTTACAAGTACAGTATAATCCATAAAAATTATCATTATACTTGTTTCCTGAATTCACCTTGGTTTTTTCCTAGGAGGAAAGCAAAAAACGCCTCAATAGACAATGCAGTGAAAAACAAAAACCAGAAATGATGTATGATCTAGAAAAATCCAATTCCTGTTCCGCTTTAATTCCTAAAAGCAATCATTAATATATATATATATTATATATATATCAGCTTGAGGATCCGAAAAGACAGGTATTATCCAGACACCTATGCTAGACAGTGAGCAGCAGACAGGGCACGCGACGAACACTGAAGTTCAGAAGGAAAGAGAAAAAACAGTCTTTCTGTCTTTGTAACAAATGGCAACTGTGGTGTTTGTTAAGCTGCGGCTAACCTAAAACAATGTACGAGTTCTGATCACCAACCACGCCTGCCTGCTGCCATTATAGCAACGTCCATAGATTTACTGTGCACCTTCCTCTCCATTTTTTCTCAAACATCCAGCCTGGAATCCAAACCTGACTTTGTTTAATCTTGCCACTGAGCTTCCACTAAACTCATGTCATATAAGCCTCACTCCACAGGAGAGGACTATCCAAATTACAAAACACGCTGAACAAAATTCAATTACAGGTAATCCGATTTAAAAAAAAAACAACAGCTAATACAGCTGCAGCCAGAAGGCTTCAGAGCTGCATGTACCCGCAACGTCTGTGCCCGTTTACGATGTTGCTGCAAAACGCTTCCTACCACTGTTCTGACAAAGGAAGAATGGACGATGGGAGCACCCGGCATCCACAGTCAGACAGATTAACGGAGGGGTGCCAAAGGTCACTTAACCTGTGCAACTGACTTTGCACTGAACAGAAGCAGGAGGAAAAACCATGTGATCCGTTCCATTGACTCAAACGACAAACAGGAACATCTTAGAATTGCTGCGGGTGTCTCCGCAGGGCTCGCTGGCCTGTAGCCCTAGGCTGACTAGCTCTGGATCCATCCCAGTTCTGCCAGAACAAAATGGGCACGCACAGAACCATTTGCTGTTTCTACACGGGGACCGTTATCGCCCTGGGAGCAGCGCTGCTGGCGAGCGAAGCAGCTTCCTGTCGCTGCTTCCCAGACGACTACCAGCTACTCGACGAGCCCAAAATGCCCACCGGGTACCAAAGCACAGGGCTTTCGCAGCCGTCAGCAGGCTCTGATGACAACCTGCCAAGACAGATCAGGGCACAAATGCCACCAGCGAGCAGGGGAGGGAACTGTCCCTTTGACAGCAGCCCAACCTTACATTTCCTTAATGCCACGGTAAAACTGCACCCCAGGAGGTTCTCCTGGAGCCAGCTTAAAGATGGTGAGATGTATTGGTGCAGCCACCACGCATGTTTCTGGCGTTGCCCTGACCACGGATACAGACCTGCTGCATTCGTGGATGACAAGGCTCAATCGTTCTCTCTCCTCGCAGCATTTCCCTTCAGTCCCTCAATGGTTCTACCTCCCGCTGTCACACTCCCACCCGGTTTAACTCGCTGGGAAAAGCGGAGGCGTCGCACGCATCAGCGCGGGCCAAGGCGAGGCACCGGCCTCCCCAGACTCTTACTGTGATGCTGTACGTACGGAACCCGCGCCCGGACTTACGGGGAGCAGCTTGCACTGCAGATTTTTGAACTTGCTATTCCCACAGTCACAGCGGAAGTTCCTGGAAGGGAAAACATCGCATGCCAGGTTTTTTACTACCCGAGTTCATGTTTTATCAGTTTTTGTGTCCGCAGCAGCCCCAGCAGCGTATCAGGAGCCACACAAATGTCCTCGCAGCTGTTCAAACCGCAGCGCCGGTCAGAACGGGCCGCGGGGGCTCGCAGCCTCACCCTCCCGCGCGGCGGCCTCGACGACCCCGCGCCGCGCCGGTTCCCCGCACCGCACCGCGCGGCAGGGCGGGCGCTGGGGCCGCTCCCCGCCCGCTCCCCCGGTGCCACGGCCGCCTCCCCCCCGCTCGGCCCCGCGGGCAGAGGCACCGGGTGGCGGTCGCCGCGCGAGGGTCCCGCCGCCTGAGGGGACGGGGGGGGGGGATGTGGGGCCGCCCGCCGCCCGCGCGCGCCTCCCGCCGTCGGGCGGTCCGTACCTCTTGGTGTAGAGCTCGAAGAGGCGGTGGGCGCCGTGGCACTCGTAGCTGCAGGCCAGGCAGATCCCCGCCGGCTCCGCCCCGGGCGGCGTGCAGGTGCCGCAGGCGTACAGCGCCTGCCTCTTCACCGCGCCCTGCGGGGCGACAGCGGCGCGCGCGCGCGTTACACGGGCCGCCCGGCGGGGGTCCCGGCCCCGGACGGCCCCGCCCCCCCGGCCCGCGGCCCCGCCCCCACCTGGGAGTAGCTGCAGCGCTCGTGGTCGCTGCCCCCCAGCACGGCCCGCGCCTCCTTCTCGAGCTCCTCGTTCTCCGCCAGCACCTCCGCCAAGGAGACCACGGGCTCCTCCGCGCCGCCGCCGCCACCGCCGCTCCCCGGCTCGGCGCCCTCCGCCGCCGCCTCCATCGCCGGGACGCGAGGCCGAGGGCGAGCCGAGGCGCGAAGCGCGCGGCCCGGGCGCCAGAGGGCGCCGCGGCGGAAGCGGAAGCGCCCGCGCCTCACGTGACGGCGTCACAACAGCAGCGGCGGCGGCGGGGGGAGCCCGCGCGCGGGAGGCGGTCACGTGACCGGCGGGGCGGGGCCGGCGCGGGGGCTGTCGGTCCGCGGCGCCATGGAGCTGGTGGCGGAGCTGCGGGGCCGCGACGGGCGGACGCGGTCGGTGCGGGTGCGGTGCCCGGCGGAGGAGGGCGGGGGCGAGGCCGCGCAGCTGCGCGTGCTGCGGCGGGCCGTGGAGGAGCTGCAGGAGCGCGTGGCGGAGCTGCTGGCGCCGCTGGTGCGGGAGGAGAGAGCGGCGGCGGGCGGCGGCGGCGGCGGCGGGCCGCGCGGTGAGTGGCGGGCGGGGGGAGGGCCGGGGCGGGCCCCGGCGGCCCCACCGCTCACCCGCGCCCCGCCCGGGCCCTGGCAGGTGGTGCCGAGGACGGGGACGACGACGAGGAGGAGGAGGAGGATGAGGAAGATGAAGACGAAGATGACAACAGCCTCGACGCGAAGGCGGGCGCCGGTGACCCGCCCGCAAAGCGGACGAAGGTGCAGCAGCCCTGACGGCGGCCCGGGAGACCGAGCCTGCGGGTCGCCCCCCGCGCCCATCCCGCACAGCGGGGTGCGGATGGACGCCGTGAGGAAGGGGTGCCCCGCGCTGCCGGCGCGACGCTGGGGAGAGTCTGTGGTAAAGCAGGTAACCGATACAAACCCGTCCTCGCGAGCCCTCTGACTGCTGCGCTTTCAGCAACTTTTTACAGGTCACACTGTTTCTGCGCGTGGCCTCCACCAAACTGCATCTGGGAAGGGTTATTTTGTCAGCCACGATCTCGGAGCGGCACAAGACAACTCTTACTTGTTTGGAGATAAAGCAACGTCAGGCCACTGTAGTACTTAAAATCAGTGAAAAACACCAGCACAGATGTGACCCTGTCCGTTCCTGGGCAGTCCTGTACAATGGAAGATGATTTCTCCCTGTCATCTGAAAGGTTTAATCTAGTTGCCCATCACTCGTGTGTTTTCCTGGAAAAGGTCATGGACAAAGTAGACTGAAAGAGTTGGGAATCTTGGTTTCAAAAAATCCTCGCTTGTAGTGACAGCCAGGAAGGTGACAAGTCAATATGATTTTGATAATTAATATTACACAATTCAAAACCCGCTGTCTGTCTTCTCCAAATGTTTTTTCTTTTTTTTCATGCAGCAGCCAATCTTTATACAATTTCTTCCATCACGGAGTTTTATCCAGGTTGATTTCTTGGCTCATTCAGTAGCTAAGTCAAATAAAGTGAACACCAGAACTTAATATTCTGCCTGTGCAGAACTCTCAACATTTGCTCAAAAAAGAAGAAAAAAAGAAGAAAAAAGGAAATTAGGTGGTTTTTTTTTTTGAGATGCTTTATAAAAACCAAACTTTGGGCAGAAACTAGGGGAAACATAGTAGGGTTCTACACTAGTTGCTGCAGGTGGGGGGAGAGCATAACTGTTGCCGTAACACCTACGAGTATGTTGTATGTGACAGTTGTTGGCTGTATAAACCGGCATGACGCAGTCCCTCTGCCCAGGCAGCTTGTTGCTCTGAGGACAGTGCAGCGTGTGGAATGTCATTAAGGTAACGGATGCTTCCTGCAAGGGGAAGGTTGTCAGTGCTTCCTGGGTGTTACTTTAATTCCCAGGGTTTTTTTGGTGCATGCTTCTGTGAACAGGCGTAAAAGACTCTTGATAGCCAGTCCATAGAGCTTATTGTGGGGCCCGGGAGTTTTCTCTAGCAGAAATTGACTTACATTTAATAGTGTGAAAAGCATTTTTTTTTTTTTCATTTTCATGTGTTCCACTGGCCTAGTTTGTTTATGTATTGTGCACACTGAGCAAATTTTGAGACTTATGTTTGGAGGACAAAGCATCAGAATAAATTATGGGCAAATTTTTATGGGCACAAAATTGTCTGCATTCATTTGAAATAGTGCAAAAAAAAAGTTGGAAAACATATTTTGGACACTTTTATGTACTCTTACTCTAAGAAATTCATACACCCATTATTCTGTTAGCAGATACAGCAGAGGTGTAACTGAGGAGAAAAGCCCAGCTCTGAAGACTAGGGAGCTTTAGTTGCTGAGGACCTAGGGTAAGAAAAAAATTATACAAATTAATTCTGATCTCTTGTCAGGTTGCAAATTCTTAAAGTGATAAAATGCTTAAAGTGTTTTAGGGTAGATGATAATTTTTTGAAGGAAGTGGCTTATCAAAATGGCAAAGGCAACATTTAGTACAAAAACCCGAGGCTGATAAACGCATCAGAAGGGCTCCTTCCTCTGACCTGCACCGCTTACGAGCTCTGTTCTGCAGCTTTGGAAGCTGCTTGTAGAGCTACATCCAAGTGGTGTTCCCCCCCACACTGCTTCCAGACTGCTGTCTGAAACACCCGAACAATGCTGTGAACTGTGGGGTGGCTGAAAAACAACATTTAACATTAAGCATGGATATGTGGTCTTTATATATAAACTTTGTGTAAATGGTCCATTGGCAAGTCAAAGGCTGAAAACCTCTGGTCTGAAGCAACGAAGCCTAACTTCACTAGCGTGGGAGTAAATGCAGGTAATACCCCAGTAACGGCATGCTTGTTTTTTGTGTCAGCCTGGACACAGCAACATGCCGCGCCTGAGCTCCAGAAGAGATCGGTGTGCACTGGGTCAAGAACAGCCACTCAGGTTTTACTTTTAATGAAGCACTTTCTAGTCCTTACTGTGGCCACAAAACTTTTAAACAACGAAGAGGGCACTGGAGCTTCATGGGGCCTTGAAGAACTTCAAGCCGTAGGCTTGTTTGTGACACAAGTGCCCTGAATCTTCTACAGAGAACATGGCTTCTCTGAGAGCTGCTGCAAGGTAACGAGGCACAGAAAGCTCTGGTGTCATTTTGGGTGGTTTTTTTTTCTTCCCTTTCTCCCTCCATATCTGTTTTAGGACCTACCTTGCAGCTGCGTTCTGAACCCCTTCTGGGGAGCCCCTTTCTCCCCCAGAAGGACTGCAGTCTCCCACTCCCTGTACCGTCCTCTAGCCACATGTGGAAGGTACATGGAGCAACAGAACTACCTGCTGTTGCTCACTGGTTGCAGGACCCTTCTTCCAAGCAACCAAGTCAGAGAAGCATACAGTTTTTTTCACAGCTGTGGGAGAGGCCTCAAAATTTTCTGAAGGCAGAAGAGCTGAAGGTTCATGTGTGTGGAGAACACTGCAATGACTTCTACAAAGCTGTCCTGGAGGGTGACGCTTCATGCATGTTGTAAGTCAGCTGTGTCCCCTGCGTTTTAGGCGGACAGTAGATTAGCCTTGATGGCATAGTCTTCATCTCTGAGATAACGCTAGTGCTTCTGTACCTCACCCAAACTTCAGGCTGGCACAGAACAAGCCCAGTTCACCACCTCTGCGCTGTTTAGTATAGTTTGTATGTCTTGCTAATAGGACTTAATTTTTCTGGCCAAAAGATGGATTTCCTTTCTGATAAAGGGGGGAGAACACTGGTATGTTTCTATTGAACTAAAAAAGCTGAAGTGACACTCAAATTCTTGGTAGTACTGAGATGGGAACCAACTACTTTTTCCTAGTTGTAAAACAGAACATCAAAAATGTGAAAGCAAGTCTCCTTCACATAGACTGGGATGGTATGACATAGTCTGTTGTTACTGCTTTGAAATACTGAATTTGCTGGTTCAAACAACTTTGAGGCTAAATTCGCAAAGGAATTTAAGAAGTTGCAGCATTCTGTGTTTAAAAAAAAAAAAAGTTTAAAATCACAAGTGTGGTATGTATTAGGCACTCAGCAGGTTCTGTGAAGGAAAGGGGGCAATCCCATTATGCCCAATAATCAGGGCATTGTCTAAAAGTGCCAAGACCCCTCCTAGTTCCTAGGAGAGAGATTCACTCTCATAATTTTCATTAAAAGGGTTTGAATGCGATTCACCCATTGCAGCCCCTGTGTAATTCCCACTCATTCTAGCTTAAGAGTTAATTTATACACAAGTTCCCACAGATACCAAATTCTCCTTAAAATACACAGCAATCTGGCAGTTAGGACTTAATAATGTATCATGGGGCTTAACGTATGGCAACTAGGTTAACACTCAGCAGCGTAAACAAGTGAGCAGTGGTTTTGTGCACAGCCAAAATTTACTGGACTAGTCATGGACTTTGAGGACTGAAAGTGGAGCAGAAGTACCTTCTTGTAGCTGTAGCACGTTCTTTCCACAAGAAACCTGTACCATAGGGCCACCTTTAAGGAGAGCTAAGATGAGTCAGTTCTTACGAATTAACTACTCAATAAAGTTATTAAAACTGCTTTCATGCATTAGATCATATGTAGAAAAGAGGTTAACATCCAAGACTGGCACGCAAAAAGCATTTTTTAGAAACTAACAGAATGATAAACTGTGGAGCATCCTGTTAAGAAGACAGAGAAAATAAGGGGAGTTAATAGGTATCCTGCACAAACTGGGAAGTTTTGTTCTAAGGATAAGAAGTCAATCCTCATACTTTTAATTAAAAAAGAAGCCAAGCTTGCAGTTCTGCTTCGCTGCTGGAAGAAACGTGCTTCATAAGGAACACATTTTGTTGCAACTTACTTCCATCCAAGTTTGAAGGGCTGCAGCCTGAAGTTATGCTCTCCACCACTGGACCCACTCTCCCACTGGAGAGAGTGAAGAACAGGCTCAGCAGCACTTAAAAAAAAAAGTGGCAGGCGTTTTTCTGAGACAGGAAGGGACTGTCAGGTGATGGTTGAGCCGCTAATGAAACTAATGCTCAAACTGGCCAAAAGTGATCTTCAAGCAGTCTGACAAAGATTTATCTTGTGACACAAACACAATAAAAAGAAATCCAGGGTAGGTGGCACAGAGATAAATGTTAAGCAACCTTGTACTACAGCTACTCACTTTCTTGGCAGAAAATTAAAGCTCTGAATGACAGCTAAGCTGGTAGAGGTTTGCAGTCTTCTGAGGACTTCATTACTGCCTCTATTATTACTGCTTCTGCTTTTGGAAGCTCTTCAAGATCACGTCTGAGTTAACTCATTTTAAGTTAAAAGAACATGAGTAAAAATAGCTTTCCCACCCCTAAGTGGAAATTGTAGCAGCTCATCTTTTCTGCCCACTCAGTGAAAAGAACTAAGTAGATTTGTATGAGGCAGGTTCTAGTATAAGCTAGTCTCACATCTTTTATTAATGCCATTGCTGTAGAAACAGATTTGTGCTATTATGTCACATACAATCAAGAACTAATTGAGAAGTACTGTAGTCTTTAAAGAGGTTGTAAAACTTCTTTGAGCCTGATTATCCCCAAAGCTTGTAGATTATGTCAATTTGTGTTACAGGCAATTATCTTCTGTGACTGAGAACTAATTAGCCTTGACACTACCTAGAAATATTCAGGATAATCAAGCTTAAAGTAATTTTACTACCTCTTTTAAAAGACTACAGTAAAAAGCAATTTAATCATTAATTTTGATAGTCCTTCCTTTACTCATTCTGTGGGTAAGACTTCACCTGTTGATGTTCCACTGGTGCCAAACCCGCCTACTGCTAGTATTCCTATGCGCTATGTTAACAGTTTATACTATTTCTCTCCACTGCCGCTTTCCACCTCAAGCTCAAACACTCGGAGACAGCATTTGCTGCAATTAGACTGTGTGTCTTTCTGTTAGCTGTAAAGCTCACGCTTGAGCCAGCTTGAATCCAAAACCAGGCTTCTGACGGAAAAGTCTACGAACACAAACCTCCATTCGGCAAGTCACTGCTGCACTCAGCACGTGCTCCACACCCAGACAGCTTGGCTCACCGTGTCAGGCATGCTGATGAATTTGCTGCAGGCCACATGCTTGTACAACAGACACTCAGGCAGTTCTCCCTATCATTTTCTATTTTTGATGCTTCCTCTTACGTTCTTCTTCTTAAGTAACTCCATCTAGACACAACAGCTCAGTTTAAAAACTACAGAAGTAGTTAAAAACATAGTCCCGCCAGAGGTATCTCCCTGTTACACAAAGGCAGAGAAATGACAAAAGAACACAGTTGAATCCAGCCAGCCCCAAAACCTCAGGCTACAGACATGGCACAGAGCATAAAAGGACAAACGAAAAGACCAACCCAACATACACTGAGGGAAGGACAGGGGAGTAAGCTACAGCAGCTAGCTGACTGCCAGCACTGCAATCCAGCAATAAACATACGCAAAAAAAATAAAACCATCAGTATGTATTACATCTGCATTAACAGACTTCTGTTTATAAACATTGAAAAATTTTTATTTTATAGATAAATAGGATGGTGATTTTTAAAGTTGGGAAACAACACAACTTAAAAGCTCTGACTCCCAAAGATACTACAAGTCAGAGCTGATACTTCATTCTTACTCCAGCATATTAAGATGGCAGCTTCTTCCTCCTCCTCCTATTGCACTTAGAACTCAAAACCTTCTTGTAAAGGCTACATTGTGTTTTCAGGTCCTAGCACCAATGCTGGCATTTGAAACCAGTGTCTCAAAATATCTCCAAATGCAAACAGAAAGTTTAAGGTGTTGGAACTACCATGCTTAAACACAGCGACACTGAAAATAGTGTTCTCTTTCCAAAGCAAGAGAAAGCCGATATTCTCCAGGATTCCCTTAAAGTAGTCAGAAACAGATTAGCATTTGTGATGATTCAGTACTGACAATCACATACAATTGAAATGATGATCGAGGAATTTCATTTGTAATTGTTCTGGGCCTAATGCTTTTGAAGGGCGTATTTTGCCCTGTTTTCACATTCAGAAAGTTATTTCCATCACGGCTGGTTCAATAATTTGGTTGTTCCAAGAACAAACACAAAAAGCCAAGAAAAAAGAACAGATTCGATATTATTCAAAACAGACAATCCAGTAGTTAGAATTAAATGCTATGCCAAAATAGCCCTGAAAAACAGAGGTTGAAAGTATGGTAAGAAATCTCAGTGGAATTTTAGTATGACCAAAGAGATTTGCATTCACTGCAAGAACAAGGAGGTATCTTATTTCTTCAAATTTCTGGAAGAAAAATGTTTATCTGTCTTACAACCTGTTTGTAGCATCCCCCCAACCTAATACCAGTTAACTTTCCCAAATCTAAAATTTTTTCCTAATACATCAGTGCCCCCACAACACGGTTTTGCATCATGTCCGGAGTGAAATCAGAATGATAATAAATTCCAATCACTTATAATTTTATCAAAGGAGATTGCTATAGATAGGAGAAAGAAACACAAATGAAGTTTTGTGCAGACTATAGGCCAATGCCAGCAAAAGCTGCTTTTGACATCATAGGAAAGAGTTTAAAGCACCAACCTCCAGGCCTATGCCACTCCTCGCTCCCTACCTGCTACAACGTGGTACTGTTGTGGTCACTGAAAAAAGTACACTACCACGGAAAAGTACCTTTTTCCTCTTTAAAGGTTCGCACAAACTTTAATTTTTTGCTTCCTGTATTCATATCTAAACTTATTTTTAAAAAATTCATTCAAAACAAGCACTGATGTAGATATGAATTACTTAAAAAAAAAACAAAAAGAAAATAATTATGTTAAGAGCAGCTTTTATAATCATGTTCTATTTTTTTTTCCTTTTACATTTACCACAAAAGAAGTATATTTTCATTGATTTTACTCCAAGGGAAAACATAGGAAATCACTTCTTTGCACAGAGGAGTAAAGTCATGGACCAGAAACTTATTTCCCCACAAGACGTTTTAGATGGAGTGTTGCAATTTTGCATCGTTAAGGCAAAATGAGGAATACTTCCATCAACTGTCACACAGGGCTCTCCCCCTCTGGCCATTTTGATAGACCCATATTTAAAAACCTTTGAAGTTAGGTTTTGTTTTGTTTTTTAACAGAAAACAGTCACTCTCTTCATTGCTTAACAGTTTGAAAGAAAAGACTCTTTCCAGCCTTCGCTCAGAACTTCAGTCTTGTGATTAGATCAGGCATATGCAATTGCTTCAAAACAGCTACGGAAACTAGAAATTGAGCTAAGTGTCAATCAGTTGTAATCTACTGATCTGATTAGAGGCCTTCACAAATGTTTGATGACGATTGCAAATAACAGCCAAGCAGATAGGAATGATGCAATAGCCGACAGTTTTGGGGTCAGCTCTTGTACAGGAATAGAGGAACAAGAACACCTGTAAATATGGTATTAAAAATATTATAGTCCAAAGCCAAAAAGGCAAGGATAGCAGTCGTACTTTTAAGGAGTGCGTCCATGTGGTTCCTTCCTGTGGTTCCTTGGGGTGTTGCTGAATGTGCTCCAGCGCTAGTTTGTTGTAAGTCTCATTGATTTCAAAGACGTAATAAAAAGCTGCAGCACTTGCTAACAAGTACAACCCCACACCAATCCATCCCATCCTCTGGCGGAAGTTCATCATTCTCCATGCTCTGTACCTGGAACAAAAGGCGACGTATACATTCAGTACAGCCTGGAGAAAGAGGGAACACAGATGAAGCTTGGTTTTCATAAATTAACTTTTTGTAATTTTTCATGATGCATGAGTAACAACAGCACACACAGCCATTTCTGAAGACCCGGGTTCTGTCTACATGAGAGAACATCACACCACTATGCCAGCAACAGGCTAATGGTAATTACATACAACACTTATTGATAGCTCTGGCTAGTTTAAGGCCTGCTAGCTATCAAGTTATACCAGGCTAAAGTCATGAACTGAGTGAACAAAACAGAAGTCGTGAACTGGGTAAGTTACTTACCCCACCTGCCCTCAGTGTGTCCCTAGCCACAGGGTGGGGATAATACAAAACTTCCTATAAATACAGGAAGCTTGTAAAGTTCTTCGATGTCTGCAAGACAAACACACTGCTAGCCAGTCAGTAACATGAGCATCACTGCTTGTTTGCAGTGTAGCAACGTCCGGTTTTATTAAGCTCTAGCTGAGTGCCCATCTAGAAACCACATAAAAGGATGTTTTCAATTTGCACATGGAAAGATATGTACTACAGGTATGTAGTAGTACCCATTCGCTCACGTGAAGATACGGACTACAGGCACGTTGTTTGAACCTAACTGCACTTCTGCTCTGCCCGTGCGAACAGTTGCGGTATGCCTTTGGGAGGAAAGGCGCTGAACATCTGTACTAGTAACTGACTCGGTGCAGAACAAACCAGACGCCCGTCAAGTGGTACTTTTCAGAAAAAGCACAAATTATTGAAGCACCACAGACACTACTGAGCTTGATTTTAGTTGCTTTAAGATCTCCAGCTGGCCGTACAGGTCTAGGTGTCTTAAAACACTCTTCAGAGCTGTCACAAACACTCTAGCTAAAGTACCTTCACTAATACCAAGAAGTCATTACCACCTGCCCTCAAAATAGCCCTTGGCAGGGCAGGGAGAACCACTGCCTCACTGCAGCTGGTTAAAGAGCTCTCCTAACAAATAAACTTTTTCAGACTGTTGGGGTTTTACCTTTCCTAGCATTTTCCAGAGAGGGGTAAAATCAATTTATGCAGCACTGCTTTAAGAAAATATATCAGGCTTTAAAAATACTAGGCAGAAATGCTTGTTTACGGATAATTTATGCATCCAGAACAATAACTATTAACAAAAGTACAAGACAGTTTACCAAAATTGGTAAAAAAATCATGACACCTTTCTAAATCCCCCTGCCTGAGGCCAAACTAATTTGTCTAGTCAGCAATCTTGAAAGACTTCCCAGTTTTCCATATACAATCGGATATCCAAAATGCTGACCTGCCAGAATCTGATCAGTGGAGCCCCAGAGAAGTTGTTCTGGCCTTCACACTTCTGCACTTGCTGTGGCTAAAAGAGTCGAGCATACAGTGGCAGTAAATACCCGAGAATGCCATTACTTATGCCTGTGACAGCCATCTGTTGTTCAGCGTATCCTTCAATATAACTTAACAGTATGTTTCTCTTTAATACAATAAGTGACCAAAAGTTTTGTTTCAGAAGCTGGCAACCTACTGGGTGAAAACTTCAATTCCAGAGCCCCGTTTACCCGCCATCTAAGTCCCTGTCCCTGTTTTCCAGCGGTCGGGCGTTTGAGAGGTGGCTAACAAGCAGCCGCCTTCAGAGACAACCGATCTTCACAGGAACCCCGGCATTGAACGCACAAACGCCATCAGAAGTGCCGCGGATTTAAGCAGGCAGGCGTCAGGGGGTTTCCCCCCGGCCCTGCTCGGCGGCAGCAGCCAGCGCGGAGCCCGAGCCCCGGGAGGCACCGAGGGAGCCGGCGGTAGCGCCCGGGGCTTTCTCGGCCGTGTTCGCCGTTTCGAGGCGCCGCTCCCACCGGCCGCGGTCACCGGAGCCCCGCAGCCCGTCCCGGGGGCGCTCCGGGGCCCTCCTCCCGCCACAGGCCGCGCAAACCGGCCGCTGACGCCGCCCGCGCCGCGGGCGAGAAGCGCTGCGCCGCTCCTCCGCCGGCGCCGACAGCCCCTTACCTTCCTCCGGCAGAGAAGCAGGGAGCGGGAGGGCGGCGGCGGGCGGCCCGCTCCCCTCAGCCCGCGCCGCCGCGCCGGGAGGCGGAGGGGCCCGCCGGCCCGCCCCGCCGCTGCCGGCCCGCTGCCATCGCCGCCCGACCGCCGCTCCGGAACCGCGGCACTTCCGCAATGGGAGAGACACTTCCGGTGCGCGCCCGTTTGCATCCGGGACGAGGCGAGGCGGGGCGGGGCGGGGCCGGCCCTGCCCGGGCGAGGCGGGGCGGGGCGGGTTGGCCGGCGGCCATCTTGGCTGGGGCCCGCGCCCCTCTGTGGCGGGGTTGGCCTCGCCCAAAATGGCGGCCGTCGGCGGTAACGGCGGCCTTGTGTCACTGCTGGGTTACCGCCGGTGCGGCTGTGGCTGCCGGCCTCGAGGCGCCGTCGTTTCCGTGCTAGTGCCGCTTCACGTGGTGGCAGAGGAGAGAGGCCCAGCGGCCTGGCGCAGCGCTCGCCTTTCCCCGCGCTGCCCGTGCCAGTGCGTGTGTTTTAATGGCGGAGGCACTCGAGGAGAGGAGAAATGCCAGTGGTTGCGTTTTGACAGTGGGCTGCATTAGCCAGGTGTGGTGCATTGAGGGATGTACCAATGGAGACTATTATGTTGTGGAACTAAAGTACATGTACTTAAAAAACAGTGTGTGTTTATACATAAACGTGTTACTGGCTTATTTCTATTGAGGTAAATTGTTAGGAAATATGTGAGGTAAATTATTAGGAAATATGCTACCAGGAGAAAGCCTTCAATGAAGCCAGAAGATCATCTAAATTGACAAAAAATCTGATTTGGTCAGATGTGTGCAGTTGACTGACGTGCACCACGATGTTTGGAAAGTTTGCTTGTGCAGATGGTGTTTTGACATATTGTCTGAATTCAGTAACACTTCAATGCATATTTCCTGTGCTAAAGTATTCAGTAACTGCATAGCATTATATGTAAAATACAAACTTTTCACTAAGTTGGTGTGTCCCAGAGTCACGACAAAGCTACTGTTTTCTCCTACTGCTGCTAGGAGCTGCTGTAACTTCTTTCTGAATTGCTTCACAAATTGAATCAACTATGAGCAAAATGGATTTCAAATCCATTTGATTTGTCAAAACCTTGACTTACTCTCCATTTGTGTTGGGAATGACTGACTCATGCAGGCAGCATTGAGTTCTGACCTTTACAGAGAAGCAGTTGTGGCCACAATTCACACAACTCCAGCTATAGTTAACAAGAAAGCTAAAAGAGAATTTAAAAAGGGTCATCAAACAAGAAACCAAAGATGCTAAAGCAATGACATTTTTTGTTTGCATGTATATAGATATATACACATATGATTTTCTGCCAATATTTTTGTGGGATATAGTAGGTGTTTGTGAGGCAGTATATAAAAGCTGCTGCAAAATTAAATTTATGATGGATTATCCTGCTACATATGGTGTTTCAATGAAAAATGTTAGAAGCTAATGTTTTGGATTATACTTGGGACAGCTGACAACTAAATGCACAGTGCTGCAGATGTCATTGGAGAAAAATAACACTGTTGAGGGCCCACAAAAGTCAGAAGGAAGTTCCCTGGCACAGCAACTTCACAACTTCACCTTAAGCCATGTTCCCCCCCGCGGCCCCCCTGTTTTGATGCTCGTTCAACTAAAGGCTCAAGGAAGTGTATCTCCTTGGTCACTGTGAGAACACTAGATGGTGCTCAACACCACAGGCAAAGCCGACCTTTCCTAGGCCAGGTGAAACCCCAACTCCCAGTTCAGCAGAGGTTTTGCGCTTGACTTCGGTTGAATCGGGATTTCATCATCTTTCATGAAATTTAAATAAACTGTTAGTGCAGTTCTGATGAAAGATGTAGGTATGAATAACTACATACAGCTATTTGTCCTTGGGACACTGCTCTTAACTAAATGCCATTCTTTCCCGTCTTACAGGTGGTGAAGTCCCAGTTGATGTAGAAGTGAGTATAGCTCCTGTGTAGCTGACAGACCTTCTACTCAAGTATGGCTTTATTGCATTTTCTTATATTGGGGTTAGAGCAATGGAATAGCTACTGCATAGAGCCAATTTCCTTTAAAATACCGACCTAGATGTCAGAGAAGGGTTTCAGTCAGAATGAATATGTGACTGCGTGACTATATGGCTTGGCAGTGGATTCGTGTGACACATGTAAAGCCCATGGTTTCATTTAAGATTCTGAAGAAAAAGGAGTGAAATGTGGGGCTTATTCCTGCTGCATAACCAGTCTGTCCTCTGAAGGGTTGGAGCTGGAAAGGGAGGACAGTTTAGGATTTAACCTGCTTGGTTTATGGGTCTTTTCTTCTGTGTTAACCATGGGCCTGAAATTACAGTTATGAACAGAAAGATGTAAAAAATTTGTGGAGTTGTTACAGCAAACACAAGCTGCCTTTGAAAGCAAAGACATAACACCAGAGTGATTGTAGTATCTATGGGTTAGATCTCAGTTTGCATAAATTCGGTATTATGCTTAGCCTTTGGCATAGTATAGGAAGGGACGCAGCAAATAGCTCAGCTGAGGGTTTGTTTGGCGTTTTTTAGCAGCAGCCTTTGAGGGGGCAAAAATACCAAGATTAGTGGAACAAGAAGCGACAGTTCTCAGCTTCAGAGGGATTTCAAGCTAAATTCTGATCACCAGGACTGGTAGCAATAAGGGAAAACAACTGATGCTCGCCATATTGGAATGGGGACATACACCTAGTGAAACTCAAAAGGGTAATATTCAGGTTGCAAATAAGAAGAAAAGATAGAAGTCAGTTGAATCAAAAGCAATTAACATTTAATGTTCAGGCCTAGAATTACAGAGTTAATAATGGGATTTTGTAGTACTAAAAAAAAAAAAATGGAAAGGGAGTGTTTCCACTCAGTTTTGACATGTGAGTTCTTGTTAGGATTGTGAAACTAAGTATAGAAATAGCAGGTTTATTTTGAAGGTAAAGCAGAGAAGCATTTGGAGCAGTGAGGGCTGGCTGCTCCATAAAGGGCAGGAGCCAAGCATGATAACACAGCTGATAGGACAGAGCCTCCCTGCCAGAACGCAGTCCCACAGTCCCTGAGCAAAGCAAGCAGGGCATACCAGATTCAGCCAAGAGTCCAGATCATCAGGCAAGCGATGAGACAGGTCCAAGGTCAAGCTGAGAAGGCAACCCACAGGTTAGGGTGAGGTCCAGTGAGGATAACTAGGGTCAGACATAACCTCGTGATTGCCAGGCAGGTCCATACTGATAAGAGAAGACTGAGGTCAAGCTAGGACGTTCAGTCTGTAAGTCCAGACCCAGATCAACATGGCTACGCAGAGTCATGGCTGAGCTGGAGACCCATACTCCTACAACATAGCCCAGGTAGGGACTGAAGACCCAGGGCTCAGCTTACATGGGGCTCCTGAGCCCATGCACTGGGGGGTAGGTGAGGCTTGTTGGGGCTGTTCAGGCCTGTTAGTGTACTCAGGGTCCTGACAAAGTACACAGGAAAATGAAGGGCTGACAATACGAAGCAGGAGGGTTAGTTGTAATCTTCGTGTCAAACAAAGTTTTTGTAACTTAGTATTAAATTAAGGTCTTCACCAGGCTTAGATTTTGGCCAAAACTGAAGAAAAGATAGAAAGACCTGAGATGATTACCAAATCAAAACTAGTTGGACTTCTAAATGGAAGGCAGAAGCTGAAGGACACAAAACACCATGGACTGTTTGGGCTGATAAAGATTTGACATAGTCATAGGTAGGTTTTCCTTATTGACAAGTAACCAAAAAGTGAGAAACTAATTACAGAAACATTTTTCTCACAAAGGCATCTGCCTTCTGCTTTGTTGGATACTGATTTTTGATTCATCAAGAACACCACATTCCTGGATTTTTTTTCTTCTTAATGCTAACTCTAAGGCAAATTCTTGCTAGAGATCTGGGATCCTTAAGGAGCCCATATGTGTTGAGATTCCAAGGAGAAAACTGGCATAAAGGGGGAGAACAGGGCATGAGCCTATGTGCTGGTCCTATGAAGATCATACCTAACCTTAAGCCAAGAGGGTTAGACTAGTTTTAGGGCAGGGCTAAGCTTCTGAGCAGTGAGCTATAAGTCACAGAGCTCCTTGAAAATGCTGACTTGCTGGCTTATGGAGGAGGAGGACAGCTGACAGAAAGGAGGACTTTCTTCAGACCCTAATAGGCTTCTATCTCTTCCTTGTACTCAAAATGTAACGCACAGAAGACCAAAAGGAAGAACCACTGCTTTTATTGGAGAAAGAAAATACACGTGGAAAACCAAGCCTCACGTGGCGTCTGCCCTCAGCTCCAGATGGGCAAACTCCCCTATGTGTTACAAGAAGCGTTAGTACCGTGTTTATAAACAAATATAGAACGGAAAGGTTTTTCAGTAAATCTTGTGTAACACACCCGAAAAACTGAGGAGGCATATTGGTAAAAGCGAATGCCTTTTTTTTTTTAACTCCAGAACAGTGTTTACAGTGCTCGTGTGAATTTTTATCAGCGAAGAATGAATGCTCAGTGTTTTTGGAGCTCGTAGCAGGTTTATTACATGTAGTTGCAGTGAATTTCATAGTATCCTGTTGTGGTGCAATGATTTGTTTTGATCAGTTTCTTATATTGTCATTTGCTGGGATTCAGAAACAGTTTCCCTGAGCTTCAATTTCATATGTTTTATTTCATGTTTTATGAATCCTTATTTTGTACTTTATAGCTTTTGTTTCTTCTGAAAGTAAGGCTGCAGTCTTCTGAAACCCTTTTTTTTCTTGGGTCGTTATTTTGCTTTTACTGTTGTCTTTCCTTGAACTTCTCTGTTGGAAAAATCTGTTTTCTTACAGGGAGGTAGAACATTCAGTATTTTGGGAGCATGTAAGACACTTTTCCATATGTTGTATTTTTATATTTCTTCTCATTTTGAATTCAAATATTATGTTTGCTTATTTTGGCTACATTAACCACATGAAGCAGAGATATTCAGTGAGCTGCGTGTAATCCGTGGTGATCTTTTCCTCCTTTGACTTGCTTCTTATACTTTGAAATGTTGGGACCTTAAATTACCTCGATCTTGAATTCTCTGCTGCTGAAATTCGGCTCTAGCCTTTATTTCTTACCAGCAGCCACATCTGAGTTAAGCTTTAGGCAATTGTGTTATCCAGGTTCTCTGAATACAAGCCATACTTTGTTCTCGGTTCTAGAAATATTTACCACTTTTCCAACAAACTTTTTGATATTTACAAATAGAATAGCTACCTCATTCTCCCAAACATCCACAGTAAACATCTGCCAAAGGCAGAATTACACACTATTACCCTTTGTCAGAGTGCCTCTGAAGAACTGAGTCTTTTATCAAGAAGGGCCTTGGCCTTTTAAACTGAAATTCTAGACTTCATTACAGTGATACTCCCTGTTCATTAGTTACCACTGAATATAGGTGGTAAGGTGTTTCAAGTCTGCGTTGTCTGTGGTCAAAATAATTCTGGCAGGAAAGAGATAAAATCTTTGCTTTTACCTTCAGTTTTCAGCCAGTTACAAAGTGGCTTCAAAGTTTAGCAAGAACTGACAAAACATACTAAAAGGATACGAGCAGAGATGGTTGGTGACTGAGTATTTCTCTCCATGGCATTTATTTAAACAGAGGACAAATACAATTTATGCAGAAGCAATGCAGGTATTGATCTCACAGCTCCAGCAATGTGACCCAGCATTGTACCGATCTAGAAGGAAAGAGACCTAGCCTGCAGAATTTTGGTCAAAACAGTTTTCAGTTATAAACTGCATTTCAGCAAAAGCATTTTTCATTACAGTTTATTGATTTTAACTAAATCTCCACAAATAATATACAACAAAAAAATCACTTCCAAAGCTGCCATTAAACTTCTGAGAAATCTGTTTTTCCATTATTTCAGCTAAAGTCTGCTCATACTGCCAGAAAGGAACAGTTATTGAATTTCCATGCTGAGTTTGCTGCTGCCAACACGTTTGTTCATGTAAACAAGTTAACTGAAAAGTCACCGATGTTAAAAAGAAAAACAGACTCACAACCAGGGGTCTGCAGGCTAAAAATGCTGGCTTCTTTTAGTTGACCTAAAAATATTTTTTTTCTGCTGATGGTTGAAAAGTAAATAGTAAAAAAAAAAAAAAATCCTCACTGAAGGTCACTAATTAGATATACACACTGTCCCTCCTTCCCTCCGTATACATGTTCCATGAGAAACATCTGCCCACCTGAGGGAGTGACAGCTCCATCCTCATGGGGGGAGGTTGCAATGACACTCTTGCCTTTTTTTTTTTTTTAATTTCCACTAATTATCTTTCCTTTGTTGGTGCCTTTGTGAAGCAATTCAGTAATGCAATAGAATGACTTTAAAGAGATTTAGTTATTGTCTCTTCTTGAGATTCCCAGTTCCCAGGCTGGGCCTGTCTTGCTTAGACTGGGAACTCTGTGCAGCAGGGAGGGTCTATATTTAGACTTTCCTGAGGCATAACTTTGTTTTACTAAACAAACACTGAAAAAACACAGTTCAGATTAGGCCTTTTCCCACATTCAAACGATCCCAGCTTTTTTGCATCAATCAAAATGGAAGTTTAGGGGTGGTGGTGAGGATGTTGTTTGAGATTTGCTGAATCTAAGCTTTCATTTTAAAAAAAAAAAAAGCATTCGTGTACGTGTGTGTCTGTCTTCTTTTCGGAAGCTCTTCCTTGTGTCCTGCTAGAGCAGGAATGAGCACATAGTTACCAACTTCTAAAATGTATGGCAATAGACATACATATAAGACATCCATCCATATAATGTGAGGATTGACAGGTTCTTAGTCACAGAAATGTTTGCATACATTACAAAAAAAGAGAACTCCTGCTTTCCTACAGAAGTATCAATATCTTCCTTTTTTTCACTTAAATTCATTCTGGTCTTCAAAGCTTTATTATTTCTCATTCTCTAGAAGACTTCAATCACCTAGCATTTAGCCACTTCATAACATTTTATGACTTGAAGATTTTGTGCACTGGTTTGTCTCTCAACCATAATCTTATGTGTTTTTATTTTCAAAACTGTTCTGCATATTCTTTGCTTATTCTTGAACCTCACAATTTAGGTTTTGCATGTAAATAATGGAAAGGATTGTGCTGGGCATTTGAACGTGACTGGTGCCTCAAAATGTCACACAGTCAGTCCCATTTATTGACAGTATTTATTTAGTCTAACCAAAACTAGTAGCTTATGCTCTTCTAGTAATAAACTCCATGTTTCAGTTGCCTGTTCAGCCTGCCTAATACAGCAGGTATCCCTTCCGGTTCTCTTATTTGGTCTCTTCAGTATTCCTTCATAGTGCCTGCAGAAGGAAAATCTAAGCCTGGATGAGTAACAGACTTGTCTGAGGCAATGGAAAGTCAGTGTCAGAGGTAGGCTGAATGACAAAAGCACCTGATGGTTAATCCTAACGTCAGACCTGGAGAGCACTCCTTCAAGGGCACACTGAGAGCTCAACTGAAAGGCCAGCATCTGGGGGGGGGCTTTCATACAGGTTTCGTCAACTGGAAGCAAATTTTCAGTCCTCTTCTGCATGGAGGTCTCCTGTTGTTACAGAGTTTAGGGGAAGGTAAAAGCCAGTTCACTGTAGCGGTGAAGCTTTTAAGTACTCATCTAGCCCTTTACCTGAATTTGACTTTTTCTGAAGCACATGCTAGAGGCTTGTAGCAGAAGACAGCACAGAGACCCAGAATGACTCAGGCATTTGAATGGAGATGTTAACAGTAGTTGATGGTTACTCTCAAAGGGAGAATTTAATTAATTTATTAGTAGGTGAGAATTTGCATTTCATGTAACCAAAGCACATTAAGCAGTATTTGCAAATCTTTAAAACAAAAGGTGTTACGTGTTTGTTCCTTACTGTGCAGAGTTTGTAAGCTGCTGCTCTTATCATACCTACATGAAGTGAAATTTCAGGCAGTAATGCCTACATCATGCTCTGTCAGAAAGTTCCAGGTGAATATTTATATGTCTCCATCTTAGCACACTTATTACACATTTGCTGGCATTCCTACAGAGGTGATATGTCCGCTTTTCCACAAAAATGTATGTTCTGTTTGCCTTTCACCAACAGAATGTAAATATAATCATGATAATATGAAGGTACTTAGAAGGTAAAGAAATATGCTGGTAGGAGACTATAACAAGTTTAATTGCATCCAAAGCAATACCTTCTCCACATGAAAAAGTATCTAGCCTCAATTAATGTCTCAATGAATGTGTGTTTCTACACTGCTTTGTGTAATAGGACTTACAGTATACCTCCCTCCCAAAATGATAACTCTACATAGTGCAGAGCTTGTTTGCAATACATTCATAGTGTTCTGGCTGTCACCAGCTGAAGTGTTTCACCAGCAAATTCAGTGCGTTAGTGATGTTGTTGCAATGGATTGTGATACAAACTAAAACCTATCGTAATTTGGATGTTGAAGCAGAGGTTACAATTTCAAGTTTTTTCATCTTCTATTCTGTCACTTATCTCCTTTTCCCTAGCCAGACAGTGACAATTCTCAGGCTGTTGCACATTTTCAGAGTGCTACTGATAAGTGCTCTGGCAAAACAGCCTCCCAAGCAGTGGAAAATCTCTAGCTTGATGACCATCATAGAGGTCGGGGACGAAAGTAAAATCAGGTAACCTGATTTTTTCTGGAGTGGCTTCACACAGTGAAAATTTAAATTAAAGATTTGGTCAGCCAGCACTGGACTGGTCAGTGAGAACAGCCACCCTAACCTGGGAGAATCAGAAAGGACAGCAGAACATAAGGTGTAGATGCCACTTCTCTGGTCATCTGCACAAATGTGCCCGCCAAAGCACCAGTGTTAGCCAGAACACGAGAGCTTTGTCACTGTAGAAAAGTCCATGACATTTTGGTCAGGTGGGGTCAGCTGTCCTGGCTGTGTCCCCTCCCAACTTCTCACGCACCCCCAGCCTACTCGGTGGTGATGTGAGAGGCAGAAAAGGCCTTGAGTCTGTGTAAGCACTGCCCAGCAATAACTAAAACATCCTGTATTATCCACACTGTTTTCAGCACAGATCCAAAACATTGCCTCATACGAGCTACTATGAAGAAAATTAACTCTATCCCAGCCAAAACCAGCACACACTTAGAAGCTCTCCTTTCCCTGGCTGTGTGGAGAGCAACGGAGTGATGGTAAACCAGTCCTTCGGGGCTATTGGCATTGATAGCAAGTGGAGATTATTAACAAAGAAGAATTCAGCTTTGAATTCTGTCAAAATTGCGTAGGTGAGATCCTTTGACAAGACACATATGCCTATTATATCTCATTCTCCCCCACCCTGATCCAGGCCTCATCATCTTGAGAAGAGATCCAGCAAATTGCAGTCAATCCCTCTGGCAGCTTCTTGCTTTATTGCAGAGTAGCCAAAATTTCACCTGAAACCACTATCAATTTTACCCTCAAGATATGTGGGCTAGCTTCGACTTCTCTGGCTTATGAAACCACTTTATAGAGAGAACTCTTTAGTCCAAGTAGCAGTAAAATGACTCCAGCATATGTGTTTGTGAGATTAAAACAATGGTGGAGGCATGATAACAAGTATAGAGGCTTCTGAGGAAGATTTACTGTGTGTTAGAAATGTTGCTGTGCTTTGCACTTTGTATGTGAAAATAAGGAAGAGCATTTTAGTGAAGGCTGGGGAACAGAGCCAGGAAAGACTTTCAAGTTACTTTGCCATTTTTGACAGACAAGATGCCTGCCTGTACTAAAATTTCCTGTTGCTCAGGGATCCAGGGTTGCAGAGCAGGATTGTGGGGCAGGAAGCTATGTTACCCAGTGAACAACAGTAATTTAAATAAGCCCCATGACGTAAAAGACATATGCATTTAAGAATTTATGTTATTAGGATTATTATGCTATTAGGGAGAATTGTGCCCAACAGAATATCTTTTCAAGAGTGCCTCTTTCAAGCACTACAAAACCGTTATTGATCTGACAATACCAAAAGACAGTACAAGGCAGGCTTTAGCTAGAACATGGAATGTGAACACAGAGCAGCTGTATTCTTTGGAGAGTTTGCCTCAGCACCTTGCTACCCTTTCTTTGCCTAGTTGTTGAAACACTTTTGTGACAGCTCCTTGGCACATCCTGAGGCCTCTTCTGTCTAAATGGTGGCATGAGTTCTTTCCTCTGTTTTAGGGTGTTTCTGTCCTTCTCTGTTTTCTCCTGTCAGGCCTCCACGTTGAACAAGAATCCCACTTCACAGGCTTGATGCAAATGGTGCAGAAGTAACCACTACACGAAGTGCTGAGCCTTAAAGAAGGGCACTCTTCTAACCTGCCCTCCAGGGGATTTGTTTAGATTGTTTTCTGTCCTGGGTTTGGCCAGGACAGGGTTAATTTTCACCGGACTCCAGGAAGGGGCACAGCCGGGGGGTGGGGGCTGACCCCACCTGGCCAAACAGAGCCCGGTATTCCATACCATGTGCCGTCAGGCTGGGTTCCGGTGGGGGGGAGCTGGGCGGCGGGAACTCGTTCGTGGCTTGGGAGCGCGCAGCGGCAGCGGTTCGGGAGAGCGGCTCTGTTGTGTGGTCTGTTTTGTTTTGTGTATTCCCCTTATCTGTATCGTTGTTGTTCCTGTTTTCCCTCTGTTTGCTGTTCTGTTAAATTGCCCTTATCCCAACCCACCAGTTTCTGCCTGTTTCTTTCCATTCTCCTCCGCACCCCGGCAGGGGGAGGGGCGGCCGTGTGGCACTTCTGTTGCCGGCCGCAGCCAAACCATAACATTTTCCCAAGCGAGTGTGTACATACGTAGATTTGTTGCACAATTTCAAAAAAATTACATAGAAGGCTAGACCTCTTTAAGACACTGAACTCTTGTATGTGTTGGGACAGTTGCCAGTCAGGTAATGGAAATTGCGTCCCCATGGAGGGAAAAGGTGCAATGTGAGCCCACCTCTTTTCAAACAGTGGGAATCTTCATAGCATAGGTTATTACAAACTTTCCATCAATGTGAAAAGCTTTCTTCAGAGGTCACACCAGAAAACTAAGGCACAAGGCAAGCAGGCTTCATTGGTTCAGCCACTAACAGGGGTTTTTTTGCCTTTTTTTTCCCCCAGGAAGCTCTGAGAAAAGGGAAAATCCCAAAGGGCAGCATAGGAATTGTATGTTCAGCTCTAAAGTCTGCTCTTGTATATGAGGTGTATTAACACGAGGCACAGAAGTGGGCTGTTCAGAGACGCACAGAACCACTAGGAATATTTGCAGTGATCCTGTCTGGGGAAGCATCCCTTCAGCTGTCAGAAAAATGGTTGGGAAGCACTGCCTGCCCAGGCAGCACCATAATGATGCTATGGCATTATAATAGGTCCCACATTCTGATGTTCTTGTTGCCTCAGAGGCACTGAGTGTGTGAGATAGCAAGTTTAGTGGCATGGTAGTAAAACAATCAAGTATTAACGGAATTTATCATCCATGCAGCTGCAAGTGTCTTACAGGATCTAGGCAATTTAAAATGTCTGGAAGTTTGTGATCTTAAATGAGCTATATATCTCACTTAACAAGCCTGAGCATCAAGTAAAAGCTCAGAGCTATAACCAAATTGTGGCCTCAGTTGATTATTCCAATTATTCCAGCTTCTTTTTTTTCCTTTTTATGCTACAGCTGAGTATCTCCTGTTTTCTGTAACTTGCTTGTCCACTGAATTGCCAGTTCTTCTCTACATGACCTTCCTCTTCCTTCAGAATGGCTGCATTTAGTAGGAGGTAGAAATGGGATGTTACAGGACAGAGAACGTTGGTAATGCAGAGGAGATGTATGTGCATAGTTTAATCTTTGGATATGAGATTTGTATTTTAGCAAGAAGAAAAAAAACCTTTTTGTCATTGAGTACTGAGATTGGATAACATTTCAAAATGCACTATGAGTGGGGAAAAGCCAAGGCCAGGGGTGAGTGGTAGAGCAAGACAGGTACTATTCCTGCCTCCAGTACAGCAGTAAGTAGGAGTCAAGCCAGTACACCACTGCTTCTGAGGTATGAAGGGTTTACAAGCACAAAAGGAGCAGCACCTAACTCATAGCAGGGCTTTCCCAGCTGTGTCTAGATTATCTCCTGGTAGCATCCTTAGTTAACTTCAGGATACCTCTGGCATGTCTTAAAGAACTTTGGCTGTCCAGGGGAAGCTCCTGTTGGTTAGGATTACGGTCATTTAAAAAAACCTTTCTAAACCTTGCTGATGAAGCATGAGTTCGTTCTGTGAGTGCATCTCTGGCAAAAATGAGGTCTGTCATCCTACAGCATGTTTATATGCTGGAGATACTATCAGCTGGATTAGGTTAGGGTTTTTTCTTTAATATGCTACAGTTAGTTGGTTTGGCAATAGTGCTGGCATGGGCTTTGGAAATGCATTTCTGCATCTGTTCTTTTTGCACTTCTAAGTCTACACTTTGTGGTAGCTTCTGAAAAGATGAAAATTGCTGCCCTTCCCAGACAGCAGAAAAGCCAACGTCTCCTGATGTGACCATGCAGAATTAGAAAGCACAATGGTTTTCTGAGACTTGTGGCCTGTGAACTTTTAGTGAACTCTAAGGAAGCATTTAAACAAAACAGGAAAAGGGTCCTCAATCTTTGGAGGCATAAGCATGAGAAGAAAGTGCAAGTGATGATGTAGCACTGCGGGTCACATCAGACTTTTATCTTTCCTATTTTCTCAGTTCTAACAGTTTAAAAGGTTCAACCGTAGCCACAAACAACTCGTGGAAGTGGAGGACCACTGGAATGAGGACGTGTGCTTTAGGTCATCTGGAACAATGTGTTCTTAACACAAGAGGCAGATAGATGTAAACCAGCAAAATACTGGATAATAGTGGTAGGACTCATATATGTCCAGGTTACTTTATATGTAAGACTTACATGTCCGTGTCAGTCTTATTTACATTCATCGTTTTAGAACTAGTTATATTGTTTTAAAAAATAATAAATTCTAGCAATACAAAACATATATGATTGATTTTTTTTGTGGAAGGATGGCTCACTTTGCTGGAAGCATGATCCCAGAATTGTCACAGGGACTTAAAACTACCTGACTAATATAAAAAAAAAAACCTGAACTATAACCTGAGTAACTCTGTTAGCATGAAGCTGTAGGTAGAACAAACCTCAGTCCCGCCTAATCCTTATCCAACTCTTGATCCAAACCTCATGCACTGTCAGGTCACCCAAATTCTTCAGAGAACAGTCTTTCAGGACTTACTTGCACGCATAGTTTGAATAATTTTAACTATGCTGAAGCAATCAGGTAAGTAAATCTCCCCATGTGCCTGTAATGAAAGAGTTTGCGTAAGCATTATTTCCGTGTAGCTTATTCCCATAATAGAAAGCAAGAGAGCTACAGCAACGTATAGCAGTGCAGTCTGTATCTACGCTTGGGATTTGACTAACAAACGTAATTCACTTTAAAAAATCTACCAAGATAATTATACTGGCACAGGACTTCTCCATCTTTTGCATCTCGGCCACATGTTTTTTGTGGTTTTAAATTCTTTGTTCACTGATGATATGCTTTGCTTGGTTTATGAGCTCATACAGAGTCTGTACCCGAAGTGCTACAAGCCAAGCGAGCAAACGTGGCAGCCAGACCCTTTCTTACTTTCCTGCAGCATGTTGGCGGTTGGACAAGATGATCTTAGAGGTCTTTTCCTACCTTAATGATTCTGTGTACATTCATCAGAGCTCGGAACAGCCGAACTTCTGAGCTGTACATAAAGTAAGATATACCTTCTCATAATGATGGTTTCCTTGCAGTTTCAAAAAGCGCCATAGTTATGCTGTTTTTATGACTGGAACATAAGAGCTTGCTGTGCTACCAGTGTAACAGGTAGCAATCTAAGTAGCTCCACTGGGGCCGGTGAGGGTTACTGAGCCCCGAACGGCACTGCATTGGCCCACACAGATCTGGTCGTCTGCAAGGCAGCATGGTTACCCTCTTTTGGAAGGGTTTTGAGCCCTCCTGGCTGAATTCCCTCTTCTGCTCTCTGCAAGATCTCAGAAACACTAATGAGTCTTAGCCAGTCCTCACTAATCCTTTTCTTGGTACGATCAAAATACCGCAGTATAAACTGCATAGGTTGTTAGGTAAGTAAGGGAGTAGTCACACGGGTGAACATCATGCTTGCACCATCCTCTGCTGCTGCTGTAAAATGGGGTTGCCACCGGAAGAGGCAGCTTAGTACTTTCTCTGCCTGGCCTCCTCCTTCCAGCCTCTTCACTGCTTTCTGCCTTGTGCCACTATAAACAGGTAGGAAGAACAAGCGTGATCCAGACTGAGGAATTGCTCTGGATTAGGACTAAAATCCGTTGTCAACTTGCTGAGTTTGTGAGTCCAGCTCAGTTCCTAGCTCCCTGTTCACGCACCACCACATGAGCACTTGGGCTGTTGTAAGGGAGGGCATGGCAGGAGGTGAGAACAAGTGGCATTTTTGGGGGAGACTGCTTCTCTGAACAGAAACGCCTGATTTAATTGACTGTAAAATGAGTTTGATTTCCAGCTAGTGAGGTCAGTCCTCCTGCGCCGTCTCTGTGGGCAACGGGTCATTCAGAGGAACGAAGCTGGGCTGAAATCAGCCACTAGAGGGGCCTCCCTCCCACGAGCCCTGCGGCGGCTGGGGCGAGTTTGTGATTTTGAAAACAACAATCAGAAATGAGCTTTCATCCCCGAGTACTAACTTTCACTGGTTTATCATTTAAAAAGCTGCTGATCCAGAGTACATTTGGAAAAGTTTCCAGACAATAGCTGAGATTATAATATGCTTTGCCAGAAGTTAGGCAAAAGACAACCATAAACTGGAGAAGCTCGGCTTCACTCACGCGCATCCTCTAGTGAACCACTGTCAAAAGAAGTCTTGTCCGGCCTTTCTATGAATCTTGCAGTAATGAATCCGTTGTAGATACAGCAGAGACCTGAGGAAATGGTAGCCCACCATGTTTCGCATGCATTTCTCACTAGCTGCCTCACTGTTGATAACCTGGCCCAGATGCTGTGCAGCACCAGGACTCTTCTCCGAGTCTCTCAAAGCCAAGAAGAAGCTGCAGCGCAGCACGTGCAGGGGCTTTTCATGCTCCCTCCTGCCCACAGCCTCATTCCAGCAGTGTCATGTTAGCACGTGATCTGAATTGGCAGTTTGACCAACTGGAGAAAAAGGGAGACCGGTCCTGATGTGGAAGGCTCAGCCCTTCCCCCTGCCTATCTGCAGCAGAGTAATGTCAGTCCTGGAACAGTAAAAAATAAAATGCAAAACCATAAACTACAGGCAGCGAAAATCACTTCACCACCTTCTTTCCATTCATTGCAAAAAATCGTATCATGACTTTTGCCAGGTGCTGAGAAAATTGCTCTTAATCATTCATTCAGAAAAAATACTTCAATAACTAATGAAGTGAATTGAGAAGCCTCATTTGATTCTAAAATGAACTCCCATGGAATTTCACTAACTTGTGCCACATTGCAAGTATCCAGCCTCGTCAGAGCCCCTGTATTTGTTGCAAGGGTTAGAAGACAAGGTGTGAGAGGTTCCAGCTAAACAAGGGAAACCTGCTTTGACCTGTAGCTGAAGCATAGATGAAGAGGAAGATAGTTCTGATTGCCGGAGGGCTCAAGATCTTAATCAGCCCTTACCCCTTTAATTAGCATGAAGCAGCTCATGAGTTGCAGCTTACAGCACTGGGCCACAGAAAGTCTCAGGAATAGACAGGTTGCTCCTGATCAGGAATTGGGTAAACATTACCCCTGGGGCTTCGTGTGGTTACAGGTTTGGCATTGCCTGAATTGACTCTGCAATATCAACAGAGGATTGTAATTTATTAGCAACATTGTGCAGCAAAATGCAGTACAGTAGCACACCAGACAAAACATATTTCCCACATCTGAAATTGTTCAAGGGTTAAGATTCAAAAAAAAGCAGTTTAAAATGAAGGAATTTACCAGCTTCCTCCTTCCTAAGATTCTATCTAGTCTCTGATACATCTCATTCAAGTTTGTATTGGAGCAAAGCAAATTCCTCCTGTGTAGCTCCTGTGCTTTATTTCCCCAGGAGCCAAGAATGCTCAACACCTCTGAAAACCTGCTCTCCCATATCTGGAAAGAAGTTCATAAATCTTTCTGTCTCTGCAGACTGTGTTTTAGATATTTCACAGTTTCAGACCAATCTTCAAGAAAAATCATTCAGAAAGAACTCATTTAGGAAGATGTCTTCAATAATCCCATGTTTCAATACATTCATATTCCATTCTGATACAAATATAAATTTTGAGCTTAATATATTGATGCTAATTTTCATAAAGTCTAAAATAAGTCCAGTGAAATGGTAGCTGAAATAAAGCACTGATATTAGCAAAATGAAACACTTCAAAGTGGGAAACCCAAATCGGTTTGCTTCAGGATTCTTACTTAATTTTGATAATGTTCGATGAAGTCTTGTATTTGGACCCGACTTACAAATTTCCCTGAAGTTACCACGCTTCCCTGAAATGTTTAAATGTCAGTGAAACATTCTGCAGCAGGAATCATGCTATCAACATAACATTTACTAATTCTAATTACATTAATTAATGAGCTCTGCAAAAGTATGTGAATGTGTTTAAAAGTGCTCTGAAAAATAAAGGTTATAATATGTAAGTAGCAAATAATTGAAGATGAAAGAGAAAAATAAACATATTTATTTGTCAAAGCCACCACAAATGGAGAAAAATTACTATTACATACATTTTTCAAAAAACATTGGTATGAGCTGTTTGCAGGTGATTTCTCTTCCCGCCTGTTTTCTAATACCCTCGTGGTTTAGGATGACTTCACTGTTCACGTAAATAACAACAGGAGCGTAACACGGTCTCTACCAGCTCCCTAGGTCAGCGGCCCCTTTCGTGTTCCTTGAGGCTACCCTGGCTCTCCTCGCTCTTTCCTCCGACTGATGCTTCTGCCACCTTTCCGACACTGTGTCCAAGTTATTAGGCCGCGTTTCGCCGTGGCACGGTGAGTCGGCAGAGCTCGCCGAGCGGTTTCAGCTGTGCAGGGCCACACGCCGGCTTCACGGGCAGCAGCATGGCAGGAGCATCGCCTGCAGCCCAGGTCAGGACCGCAGGTCCTGCCGGCCACGCTGTGAAGACGGAGTTACTACAGAAGCCACGCTTTCTGTTCGCAGCGAGACAGAGAAGCGTTCAGGCCAGGTGACACTCACTTCAGAGGAAGACGGGAAAGTTGTGCTGTGAGATACCGCAGTAATTCAGACCGAAAGGTTCTTCCTCTGACGCGAAGCATGGCGGAGCTGCCTGGGTGCGGAGGAGCACGCAGCCCGGAGGTCAGAGTGCCAGCTGGTGCTGGCGATTGCGTCCTGCGAGAAAACGGGACGTACCAACTAGCTGTTACCGAGACTTGTGTTAAATCCTCACAGCCCAACGCTGGCAGGAGGAAGATGCTGGGGTTTGCAGTGAACACTCCTATTTCCGGGAGTCATTTTTCTGTGAGAGGTGCACAGCTCTATGCCGAATAACCGGGTTTAGTAGCTCGTATAGGAAAACAAGGAGCCGTGTAAACGTCCTTCCCCTAGAAGCCGGAATCCTACGGCTCACCAACGGGCCCCGCTCCCGGCCCCGACGGGGCTGCGCCGGCGTCCACCCGGCGAACCGGGCCGGGGGCTTGCCCGTGGAGACACGGCCCAGGCCCAGCCGTTCCCCCCGAGGCGCTCGGAACCGGTTAAACACCAACCCGGGCACAGCGTTTCCCCCGGTTTTAATGCCGCCGCCTCCTGGGCAGGGCAGCGGGGCAGCGCGGGCCCTCCCTCAGCGGGGCGCGGCTGGGCTCCCTTCGCCGAGCAGGCCCGCAGCCCTCCGCCCGGTAGCGGTTTCCCCAGGGGCCGGAGGGTGTCGGCAGCAGCGGGCGGAGCGACGCAGACACTGACCCGAACGCGATGCCCTGGCTGAGCAGAGCCCACCTGGAGCAGGGGCGCTGTCTCTTTAAGGCGGCGGCGCGGCCCCGGCCGCCCCCTGCTGGCGGTGGGCGGGCGCCGTGCCCGCGGCGCGGGGCGGGCGCGGCCCTGGGCGAGAGCGGCGCGGCGGGTGTGTCCTGCCGGCGGCCGCCCACCCCCGCGCCCGCCCCCGTGCTGTGGGCTGGGAGCGGGGGGGCCGGGCCGGAGGAGGAGGAGGAAACGGAGGCGGCTGCGGATAGCGGGCGAATGGGGAGCTGAGCGGCTGCGGCAGCACCGCGGCCCCGCAGCAGCAGTAGCGGCGGCGGCGGGCGGGCGCGGAGGCGAGCCGGCGGCGGGGTCCGTGCGGGCGGCAGCGGCCCGGGAGAGGGGCGGCGGGTGCCGGTCGGCGGGCAGCGGCGGCACGCCTGCTCGGCTGGCTGCTCCGGGGGTGGCGGCGGGCCAGCGGGCGGGGTGGCGGTGGCTTCCCCGCCGGCAGAGGCACCTTCTCCGCCCGCCTCGGTGAGCTGCCTGCCGGTGCGGGGCAAGGCCCGCCGGGGGCCGCTCGGTGCCGGAGGCTGCGGCTGGCTCGGCTCAGCGGCGCGGGGCGGGGGGCAGCGGCGGCGTCCTCCGCGGGGAGCCGGCTGATTTTCCTTTCTCTTCTTCTCTTAAAGCCGCTGCTTCGCAGGCGCCGAGTGCGAGCGGTGGCCGGGCTGCCCCCGCCGCCCCGGGCTGATCCCCCTGCTCGCGGGGCGGCCGCCGCCTCTCCGGGCCGGCACCATGCAGACCTTCCTGAAAGGGAAGCGGGTGGGCTACTGGCTGAGCGAGAAGAAGATCAGGAAGCTGAATTTCCAGGCCTTCGCCGAGCTGTGCCGGTAAGGGGGCGGCCCTCGCCGCGCCGCGGGGAGCGCCGGGGTGGCTGGGCGGGCGGCGGCCCCGGGATGGGGCCGGGGCCGGGGCCGGGGCCGGGCCCCGCGCCGGCCTTGGGGCGTTTTGTGCTCGGTGCGTGATCCCCCTCAGCCGGCTCTGCCCGCCGGGACCGGGCGGGGGGAGAGGCAAGGCCGGCCGGTGCCCGCGGCTGGAGGCTGCTGCCCGCCTCCCGCTCACCTGGGCGGCCGCCGCCCGGCCCGGGGCGGTCCGCAGCGTGTCTGTGTCTGTCTGTCTGTGTCTGTCTGTCTGTGTGTGTGTGAGGGCCCGGCTCAGCCGCGGACACTGCCCGGCTGGGTAGATCTCTCTGCCGCTTCCTGAGCGGCCTCTGGTGTTCCCGGCGAAATGGTCTCGTTTGGGCGCTCTGCGGACCTTGCTGAGATCTGGAGATGAAGCCGAGTTGTTATTAGGAAGAGTCAAATGGCTGGGAATAACTTTCCTTCGTGTCGTACGAAAACACATAGAATTAGGGCATATGAACCCCCGAGTGAGCTTGTGTTCACCTGAGACATGAATGAGACGTCTGAAGGTAGGATGACTCCAAGTGTTTTCGGCACTCCTGGAGGTAAAGGTTGGTTTGATAAGCTGTAATCAGACTTTATCTGAATAGCTCAGCGGATGATATATGCAGTATATTACACAGTTTTATTATTTGATTGGAAATGTAAACTCCATGTGGGTCCAAGGTCTTGTGTCACATGCATTAGAGCTCCTGATATCGAATAACAGCTTTTCATTATTCTTTAATTCTAACAGCAAGTTTATAGCAAGTATATGAAATTAATTTTGATAAATGAAAATATTCTAAGTAACCCATGTTCTGGTTTCTGTGAAGTCTGTTCAAACTTTGCGGAATATATTTTAAAAGACTTAAAATACAGTTTATTAAAGTGTGTTATGCTAAAGACACCAATCCCTGTGAAATTTCCGTTGGCAGCGCTCGCTCCTTTCTGTGGAGATGAAGGAGGCGGAAGAAACAGACAACTATTTCGAGAAAGTGACAGAAGCTTTTGCATCAGCTTGTGTTCTTGGCATTCTGTATCCTCTCTTGTCAAACTTCAGCAAAACTTACCAGAGTTTTTTAAAGCACGGAAAAGGCCACAGGTTCTGGTTTAATGTCTTTTTAAATCTCATGTGATTCTTCAAACAAAACGCTTCTGGATGAGTAGTGCTAAGCGTTGACCTTGTCTAAGAGATTTTCATTTAGTTTCTGTGACGCTTAAAAATACACTTCAACCTCTAATAAGCGTAAGAAAAACGTCGTTTTCGTGGCCTTGAGTTTTGGTATAGGCTGGTTTTCATGCCGAGAAACTAAGGGGAATCTCAGAAAATACATGAAAATGTTTTTGTAGTAATTTGTCTTTCGTTCTTGGTATTATGTGCTGTATGTTCTGATGTTTAGGAATCTCCAAACCGACTTTCTGCCCCCCACTGGCCTTGTTTCTCTTTTTGACTAGGTTCTTTGCTTCAGTTTTCTCTTCTTCAGAAATTCCTTGCACTTGTGTTACATAACATGGGTCTACAATTTCTCTGTGTACTGTACAAATTTATTAATAGTTTTAGGTCCTCGCAGTGCTGTGAAAATTGACCCCGAAGTGTCTCTCTTGCTACACTCCAGTAATTTCTTGATGAAAATTAGGCTGTCTCATGCAGGCTAAGGTCACTTCGTATAGCATTTAGAGATGTCGGATAGATATGTCTGTTCGGTCATGCTTTGGTGTTTTTAGAAGCATTTAATATCAGCCTTTCTGTAGAAGCGGAGTTAAGCGCAGTACAGTCACTGGAGCAAGTTGCACTGTTTTCCCTCCCGGTAACTTCCACTGACGCCAGTGGGAAGTTGCGTTCATTTAGGCAGGGATTTCAAGTTTTTTGTGCATGATATCTATTTGATTACTTGAGTGTTCGTAAGCTTTTGGTGCTGTAGAAAAGCGGTGCCAAGCTCAACGTACGTCTTACCAGAAATATTGTGTATGGTAGGAAAGAAGGCAAGCGTACTCATTCCTGTACAGTGATTCATGCATTAGAGTGGACTGTGCGTCTGTCTGTCTACTCTATGTACTTTATGGTGGCTGTTACATGGAATTTATTTCCCTGTTGCCTAGGGATATACTTTCCGGATGACTACAAAGTTCAGTTTTGTTTGTAAGGGTTTGCAATGAAGCAGTTGTATAATCCAGGAAAGTAAGAGAAGCCTCCTGATGAACTCCTGAAGCATGCTGGGCTTAAATCAGGAGTATTGTTAGGATGAAAAAAATCGTTGTTTCTTTGCAGTCCGCCAGTGGAGCCACTTCTAGTGCAGAACACTGCATCTCAGTGCATCTCAGATGCAGAACACGTCCCTCAACGGATCACGGACAGACATTTCAAAATCTTTTTGAACCGTCCTCTGAGAGACAGTCCAAGTACTGAACTGGATTCTTGAGAGTAGTTCCATATTTTGTCTCCAGCAGCACTTGTAAGCTGAAATGTTGTTGTGTTGTCCTAGCTGAAGTGGGACATGAGCGAGTGCTGCTCCACGAAGACTGGGCAAGTCCCTGAAATACTTTCCTCGTGTTTGTATCCGTCGCTAAAGTGCAGCTTAGGCTGCTGGGTTTTAGTAGGTTTCCCTGTTAAATTTTGGCATCTGAATTCTTCCAGTTTTGTTACTGGAGAATTTAGAGACACCTGCCTTCTTTTCTTAAAATTTTCACTTAGTTGTGTAAAGTTCTGGTAACACATGTGGCTGACACGGCAGCTGTCCTGTCTGAACGTGGTTTCTTGGGACTTTTGCCTGAGCTTTGTATCCACAAGGTAATCTTCCTTGTATCAAAGGCCTTTGAGCTCACCTGCACGTTCGGTCCGGTCTGTGGCGCACTAGGTATGTCCTGTCTGAGCTGTGTTCTTTGTGGAGCGTAACAGCCATGGCTGTGCCTTCCGGGTGCAGCCCAAGGAGATGAAAGCGGTGCCTGTGGTAATACCTACCTCCATGTTTATAGCCCAGACCAAATTGTTGGGTTACAGCCCACTGCAGCCCTTAATGCTTCTACATCTCTTTCAGGCTTCTGAATGGTGTGGTGAGTAAAAAGGCAGTGTGGTTTCACAGGCCTGTTGCAGAGGACCAGTGGTCCCTGGATAGCACCTTGAGAGCTGTCGACCTGGAGGATAGAGAACCTGCCTGGCAAGTGGGAAGCCTGGTTTCAAGCCTGCAGCTGGTGTCTCTCGAGGGAGACTGAACCTGAGGATGGGCCAGCCTCGCGCTGATCCTCTGGTGGAGCCTGCCACCGTGTATAGAGAGGAACGTGACCTCCCTCCCCAGTGCCAGGATAGCCACTTTCTGTGCCACGTCTGTAGCACCATGGCGGGGGCATTCCTTTGGGATGGAGTGTATCTGCGGTTCTGGTCTCTGCTTCCCACAGTGGTTTTCGGTTCCACGTGGCAACTCCTTGGTACGTAAGCTGTCGGTGGAGCGAGACTTGTGTGTTCCTTTCTGTGCATCAGTACAGTTTCAGTGGGGAGAACAGAGTCTCTGTCTCAGCCTGGTTGATCGGAGGGCATTCCTGTTTGAGTTGTGATGTGGGACTGAGCTCTCCTGTATGGAACAGGGCATTTGGTACAGGCTTCTTATCTCCTTGGTGAATTCATTAGTCAGGAGGCAATTTAAGAAGCTACTACTGCCAAGATGTCCTGTGCTTTTGAGTGGAGCTGCTAGGTCATCATGCTTTGTGTTGAACTCGGTATTATCTGCATGGTAGCATATATGCTGCGGCTGCAGTTCCCTCACTGGGGCCTCTTACGGGACTGCAGCGTGCAAATGTCTGCTTTGTGCATCTCAAGTAGACTTTCCTGAGAGCCTTTATGTTCAGCTCCAGCCTGTTAAAAAGTAAGACAAGGTTTATAGGGACTCCTAACTGAGCATTTAGGAGCCTGTGATGTAAGCATGTAGTTCTGATGTTGTCGTGTGTCCCTGCCACTGCTGAAATGAACAGTTCCTGCTTCCTCTAGCTGCTTGGTTTCGTCCTCTGTCTCAGGCTGGGTTTAGTGGTTATGTGGTTGGCAAAGATTCTCAATCCAATTAGTTCCGTGCTCACCACATTTACCTTGGAGTGGTTGTCACTGTGCAGGTACACGAGCACTAATACAAGGTTAGGGAAATGGGGATGCCCCATTCCATTACAGAGATGACAGAGCTGTGGTGTGAATTGCAGATAGTGGTAAAGGCTCTTGGATACCCATGTTATCCTTTTGTAAAATATGCATAAATATACTGCCAGATTTCTCTGGATGTTGTGAATAAAATGACTCCTGTTCATGCCATATAAGGAGTGGTGGTGGTAGTACAGAAAAATGCATATATCTGAACAGAAAATGAGCTGTTTGTGTTTGGCACCAGTTCAGATTAGTGAGGTGCAGCCATTTACAAATTGCTGTTCACTCTATAAAAGCCTCCATTTCCTTGGTAGTTGTTCGGCATGTCATCTGTTAATACAGTCCCTTCTGGGAGCCACGGAGATGCGAGGCAGTAGGGTGATGGCAACGAGAATAAGTTACAGTGATACGAGGTGAAGTGAAATACGCTTCATCCAACAAGAGATAAAGTCACCCCACTCTGAATAGTAGGCTACTTCTCAGTTATTCTGGGCAAAAGCATTCACATGTACAACTCATAAGTTTGCATGGTAATGTGGTAGCTTTTCTGTGTAGCTATATACATAATGAGTCAGAATTTCTTCTTTATAGCGTGTAGAAAATGAATAGAAAAGGAGTTGATGAGTTGCCTGAAGATGTAATCCATGTCATGATAAATCCTGCAGTTTGACAGGCAGAAGAACTGTGCTTGTACGTCCTAGTGTCCAGATTATTTATGGTCAGATTTTATGGTGCTGTGGTTTTTTTTGTAAAAGCAGCATGAGCGTCTGGGAGGAAAATGTTCTCAGGAAATTATAGAAATTCTGAGAAAAACAAATTCTGCCCACAAAAGAAAATGGAAGTGAGGTAATTGAGAATGCCTTCTAGTAAAGCCCGGTTGTCTTGATTTTTAGTGAGCAAGCTGAATTGTCTGCTTCCCTCCTTGGGAGATCATCTATGACAAACTGATAGTATTCATTGACACGCAGGAAGATGAGGCTTCTTGGTCTGGTTTGAATTCCCAGGTGCTACCCGCTGCTGAAGACTGTTCTGAAACTTTAGACCATGTTCTTGAATTGCTATCTGCATCGGTTCAGCAGGTCTTAGTTTTGGTTTTGTGCAAGGGGATGTACTTTTCTTTGGGTATGTAGCTCCTGTTAAAGCATACGTCACCTGTGCTGAAGACCATTTGGGTATGACAGGTCACTGTGGTGGGTTGGTTTCTGGTTTTTTTGATTGTGTTATGATGAAGCTATTTTGATGCTGATACCAGATCGATTGCTGAACGTAGCAACCAATGATTTTTTTCCTGCTAAAGTATTAGTATGTCTAATTTAAATTTCTGTGTGACCCGAATTTGTTTCTTTTCTTTAAGCTAAATTGATTCTTCAACTTCTGTCCATTTCCTTTAGATAGTTAAGGCTGCTTTTAGCATGTATGAGAAGGTATTCTGTTTAGTAAATCTACCATAAACGGTAAACACTGTTGTCAGTGCTGTAGATCTGTATGGCTCTCTTTTTCTCTTCTAAACTTTATTTGTGCTCTTTTGTGTGCCATGGCCTGTGCACAAGAACCTAAACATAAGTTTTAAGATAGATTTAAGAATCATGCTGGTTTGAGGGTATTAGATTAATCTGTTTCTTTATATAGCAGTCCATGAAGTATATTGCATATTTTTTCCAGGAAGAACTCGGGGGATTTTCTTTAACCCCAGTTCCCCACAAAAACCCCTAAATACTACTTTTGTTAAGTGTCTGGCTTGTGCCAGTTAGCTTTTACAGCCTTAAAAGCCATAAAAATAAAACGTATGTGTGTTGATCAATAGCTCCCATTGTTGCTTGTGTTAGTCTGAAATACTATATATCATGAGAAGTAACCGGGGGCCGATTGGGTGGGTAAGTTTCTTTGACGTCAGCTCTGACAAAGACTTACAACTAGCCTAATGGTAGAAATTATACCAAACCATGAAAAAATGTTGAAGGTAGTAGCAAAAAACCCCATGTATTTTCTTGCAGGATAAGTTCACTGTATTTCTGGGTTCCTGCTCTGTTTTCCAAGCAGTCTGTAGAGAAGACTTTATATCCCAGAAGAACTGGATATATGTGTGTTTTCTTAATCTCTGAGAGCGCTTATTGGTAGGCATCCTTCTCACAAAAATCTTACTGCGTTATGCTTGCAGAACCATTTATTTCATGGGAACATGGAGCACAGCCGCTCGGCAACAGAAGTGACTGTAACAATCACCCTTTCATAGCGACTCTGTTTCGCGATCTAGTAATCGTTTGCCTCAGGTTCAGGAAGTTTGCGTCCTCCTTATGGTACATCCCTTTACCACAACCTGTTTGAACTGATAGGCAGCAAGGAACAATAATGAGCTTGGTCAGGTGGCAGCTCTTCAGAGAAAGATCTACATTCTTTTGCAGATCGCAGGCTGCACACAAATTGACAGTGTTGCCTAAAAAAAAAAAAAAAAGCGAGTGTCTTCGTGGGGTACATAAGTTGGAACAGAGCCCGCAAGGCGCATGAAGTAATGCCTCCATTCTGCACCACTCTGATAAGGCTGCTGCTGCAGTAGCCTCACCTACTGCCTTTGGTTTGTGGCACGGCGTTTCAAGGAAAAGGCAGATCAGCTGGAAGGGGCCCAGAAGAGAGCAGTGAGAAGGATCAGAGGTCTTGAAAATACAGTGTATTGTACTGTGTTATTTAACATAAAGAAGAGGAGGCTGGAGATGGATCTTCGGACAGTGAAAAAAGCTGTCGTAGGAAAAAAAAAAAAGACAAAAACAACCTCTTCCCCCCCCGAGTATTCCCCAGTTCCATTATATGTAGAACAAAAAGTAGTGGGCTTCAGCTGTGCCAAGAAGGACGGATGATGGGTAAGTGGAAGAGATAGTGTGGTTGTCTAGGTAGGCAGTGGGATTCGTTGCTTGAGACTTCTAAGACCATCTTGGACAAACACGCTGGGAGTGACATGCGTCTGTGCTGCGGTCTCAAGGCAGAGGTGTTGAGCTCTCCTGAGGTCACCGCTGTCCCTGGTTTGGTCCAATCTGTAATAGCACAGAAGGTGCTTGAGAAACAGTTCTTTGTGTACATTGAGTAGTTTCAAGTCCCTTTGCTAAGTCAGGAGTCGTGACTTGGGAAGTCTAGCCGCACAGTCTAGATGTTTGCGGCTTTTTTGAATGTATAGGGTCAACCTGACAGGGATGTCAGACAGGACAGAAAATGTTTGCTCTGCCTTAATGTATTGCGCCTGGGAAGCACTGATTCAGAGTGTATCTCCTCATAAAGGCCAGATAATGTGCTGTATTCATCTCAACAGTTAACACTTTCTGGTGAGGTGACTTTCTTGAACATTTTCCAAGGAAGCAAGGAAGCAGAGCATGTGAAACACACCAAAATAAGTGTGATAATAGATAAAATAAGCACCTGTGCTGGGCACATCTGTGCCATAGTGCAGTGGAACAAACCCTCTTCTGTCTGGTTATCTTCTTTTTCTCATTTTTGAGTTCAGTGTTCAGTCCTGGAAACAATGGTTTGTTCTGTACTGATGGAATTTAACTATCCTCAGAAGGAATTAGGGCCTTTATATGACCAAGGAGGAAACTGCTGATATTTCTATACTGTCCAAATACTACACAAATACTTGTTAGTATTCTCTCTCTCTCTCTGCAGAGACAAGTACAACCACGTACTTTACGAATGGCTTTCAAATGGAGTTGCATAGAGGTGGGGGCATGTCCTTTACTTCCAAGCAAAACGTCCTTACTTGTAGTTCTCTTTCCTCTCAGCTGCAGTGCTTGGGCTATTTTGGCTGGGGTGTGATCGCCGCTTGTACAAATTCTGTCAAATAATTCCTGTGAATTGGGAACCAAAGCAGAAGTCTGCTTTTTCCCACAGCCAGGCCACTACTTGTGCAGGCAGGAAGGTGTGCGCTCATTGAGGTCACTCTGAGGGCTCCCAGGGATCTGATCTGGAGAGTGGAGAAAGTCAGGTTTCTAGATCTAGTGGCACTTTTAGGAAAGTAATTGGCAGACCCAGGCCTGGAACTTGGAAGCAGGTTCAGTTCATGTTGAGCTGTTTAATTGTCTCCCCTTGGATGCCAGTTAGTCAAGATTTATAACATGTCTCATTTTTTCTTGTTACATACTGCCAACTCATGCTTGCTTGCTTGGAAGAATTTGAAGTCGGTCCTGCCTCCCCAAGAAAACAGGTTTATTTTTGCTTTTCATCACAGTCCTCACAGGCTTTTCTTCCTCCTTGTGAACAAGCCATCTTTGGTCCTTTCTGTCTGTAAGGCGTTGGTTCCGCATGTTCGGTCTGTGTCCTGAGGCATTGCCTCGTGAAACTGAATTCTCCATGGTGCCCTTGGCAAAGGAGGGAGAAGTAAGTGAATGAGACATGTCTGTAGCAAAACTCAAAATACTAAAATCTTGAGTTGTGAACCTGGGATGCTCCTGGCAGTTGTTCTGAAGCCCCATGTTTGTCCTGTCAGACCACACCACAAACCTGTGTGCAGGTTGAGGAAGTCTCTCCCCCTTGAAGAGTGCTAACGGGCTAAAAATAGGTGCTTTAAGAGATCTGGTTTGAGTTGAATGTTTTAGCCATAAGCAACACAGTTGTCCTTTTCTGAAACTGTGTGTTTTGAAGTGCTGGTGGCTCTTTCTACTTTCTCTAATTTTCCCTCTGGTCTTAGGTATGGAGGAGTACACGTAGAAGTGTAATGTGTTTTCTTACAGCAGAGGGAAATAGTTCTGAGGATTCTTTGTGAAGAAGGCCTTTGGCACTGCATGTTGTAGTGCTTAGTAATGACTCACTGCCTAACCTTGATAAAGTTATCTGCATGTTGGGGCAACTGGTTAATAGCGGATAGAACAACTGATGTCTGGGGTGATTAATGGCGCTGGAAGGAAATGATATCATAAAGGTGCCACGCCTGCCCCATCATCAGCCACAGCCATGCAGTCCCTTCTCCCTGCCACTCCAAAATGACTTTCCTGGTGAAAAGAATTGGTGTAATGACTCAGCTTATTCCTTATCTTGTCAGCCTGGTTTCACTACAAGGATGAAAAGTGTCATCATTTGTAGAGGTGGGCTACAAACCACTGCCTGTTTCAGCAATATGCTATGTTTTAGTGAGTCCAGCAGTGACCACTTACAACAAAAAGTGTGTTTCAATGAGAATCTTGGTTATTTCCCTGTAGTTAAAATGCAGACCACAGGGATGAGTGTAAATACTGATAATTGTTGCTCTTTAGCTCTATCTGCATGCCATACAGCTGCGTGTAGATGCTGCTTTGTTCAGGAACATGCTGTTCCTTTATATTACGAAAACTCGTCTCAGTTTGGGAGATTTTACAGGCTGAGGATCCAGCCCTCCCTGCCTGCTGTCACTGGAGTCTGGTACCGGTGCAGCCAGCATGGGCTCTCCTTGCTGCCGTGTGGAGGATGAGAGGGTGGCACGGGGTAATGGCGAGGTCACTCCCGCATAAGTTCATTGGTATGTTTTGTTTCATAGCAGAGGCCCTAACTGCTCGGAGGTGTTTTGGTTCACAGGCCAGCTGAAGAGTGTGAGGCCAGCCAAATAGACCTGAACCCGACCAGCCAAGACCTGAATGGCGGTTGTAGCAAATGCTTAGAGAGAGTGCGAGCCACAGAGCGAATGCACTCACCTTCTCTGTGGCAGACCCTCTTGCCTTCTGTCAGTCACTGGTTTACAGACTCCAGTGGCAGCAGTTGTGTCCATGGCACCATGTTTAATAGCCACAGATGGATCTGCTCCACATAAACCTTTTAATGCGTTTTTGAACTCGCTTTCATTCCTGACATCACAGGAATGTAAGGGGGCTATCAGCACCTGTTGACTATTCTCTAGTTTTGCTGCGAGTAAAACATGAGCAAAAATAAAGTTGCTTCTGCTATGTTGTGGAATATTTTGTTTTGTTTTTTTAAATCTGTAATGGAATAGGCAATACTTATTTTTAAGTGTATGTATACATGTTCATTCTACTAAAATGTCCTGGCTCTTGACGAATTAAAAAAAAAAAATCATTTCAGTCAAGCTGTTATAAGAAGTTCAGACGTCAGAAGTTCTTCCTCAAAGAGAAAAGACTTTCCTGCTAAAAATAGAAAAGCTTGCAAAAGAGGGAGGAGGAGGAACTAAAAGCTGGTTACAGCTTAGGACCCATCTCCTAACTTCATCTAGTGCATGCTAATCTGTAACTTGCAACCAGCAACGAAGGGTTTTGTGGAACCTAAAACCCCTTTGTAATTGAAGAGAGGAGAGTGTCCACCTCCACATTTGCTGCTGGCCCAAGTCGAGTGGTAACGTAGCAGAGGAGCACTCTCCAAAAGGGAAGTACAATATTAGTACTGCAGTAGTAACAGAAGCCCTGTCTCTGTAACATTTATGCTAAATGTGCAATTCATTTTCAAATAAAATCTGCACCCGTCTTTTGTTTGATATTGAGAGCATTGAATTTTTCTGGTCTTTATCTTGGTTTTCAGTTAATATTGCCTTTCTGTAGTTTTAAGTATGGCTTTAAGAGTTGCTTCAACTCAGCATTCTTTCACACTGATATCTAAAATAGATTTGCTTTGCCAGTCAGTCTTGGGTATGCTGAAGTCTTTAAGCACGACTTGCACACACTGGGACTCGCCTCATGGGTTTAGAGTTACTGTGCTGGCTGGCACAGGTGCGTGCCGATAATGTGTGAGACTCACCATGTTTCCATCATGTGTGGTTTTAACATTAGTGTCCTGTGAGATAGTCTGGGTAAACCACGTTATCGGAGACTCTCTGCAGGGCCCTCTGGTATGATAGGGCTGTGTGCGAAGCTCAGCATTCGGATACGCTTGCTGGTTGGAGGGGTGGGAAGAGGGGGATAGAGGGAGCTTGTTCTGAGGTTGCCTGCGGTGCTGCTCTTGTTTAGCCGACAAAGAGGGAGCTTAATTCACTGGAGCTGTCAATCTGGTAGTTTTCAAGCATTGAAAGAAAACTCCTGTAAAAGTGTGTGTAAGTGTATGTAAGGGAGGAAGGAGAAAAAGAAACTAAGCAAGTCTACTATTTTTATGAAAGGCTGGTGGTGGAAAAAAAAATAGTACTTGTAGTTGCTGACCTGCGCCCCGCATCTGGCAGGAAAGGGGAAAGCATAAGAGTAAAAGGGGAGAAGTATTGTCACTGGCACATTGGGTATGAGCACCATGTGCTGTGCAAAGAGTACATGATGATAAAATTGAGCAGCACCCTTTGTCACTCAGTAGAAGTTTTCCTTTTCAAAACTGCCACATTTTAAAGCTGGTTTAATCTATGGAGAGGAAATGGTTTGTGCTACGCCTTTAGCTGTTACAGAATCACAGAATCACAGAATAGTAGGGGTTGGAAGGGACCTCTGTGGGTCATCTAGTCCAACCCCCCTGCCGAAGCAGGGTCACCTACAGTAGGCTGCACAGGATCTTGTCCAGGCGGGTCTTGAATATCTCCAGAGAAGGAGACTCCACAACCTCCCTGGGCAGCCTGTTCCAGTGCTCCGTCACCCTCAGAGGGAAGAAGTTCTTCCTCATGTTCAGACGGAACTTCCTGTGCCTCAGTTTGTGCCCATTGCCCCTTGTCCTGTCACTGGGCACCACTGAAAAGAGCTTGGCCCCATCCTCCTGACACCCACCCTTCAGATATTTGTAGGCATTTATAAGGTCCCCTCGCAGCCTTCTCTTCTTCAGGCTGAACAAGCCCAGTTCCCTCAACCTCTCCTCGTAGGGGAGATGCTCCAGTCCCCTCACCATCCTTGTAGCCCTCCGCTGGACTCTCTCCAGTAGCTCTTCATCTTTCTTGAACTGGGGAGCCCAGAACTGGACACAGTACTCCAGATGAGGCCTCACCAGGGCAGTGTAGAGGGGAAGGAGAACCTCCCTCGTCCTACTGGCCACACTCTTCTTGATGCACCCCAGGATCCCATTGGCTTTCTTGGCAGCCAGGGCACACTGCTGGCTCATGGTTAACCTGTCGTCCACCAGGACACCCAGGTCCCTCTCCGCAGAGCTGTTCTCCAGCAGGTCCACCCCAAGCCTGTACTGGTGCATGAGGTTGTTCCTCCCCAGGTGCAGGACCCTGCACTTGCCCTTGTTGAACCTCATCAGGTTCCTCTCTGCCCAGCTTTCCAGCCTATCCAGGTCACGCTGAATGGCAGCACAGCCTTCTGGTGTATCTACCACACCTCCCAGTTTGGTGTCGTCAGCAAACTTGCTGAGGGTACATTCTAACTCTTCATCCAGGTCGTTGATGAAGAAGTTAAACAAGACTGGGCCCAGTACTGACCCCTGAGGGACACCACTTGTCACCAGCCTCCAACTAGACTCAGTGCCGCTGATGACAACCCTCTGAGTTCTGCCATTCAGCCAGTTCTCTATCCACTTCACCGACCACTCATCCAGCCCACACTTCCTCAGCTTCCCTAGGAGGATATCATGGGAGACTGTGTCGAAAGCCTTGCTGAAGTCAAGGTAGATAACATCCACGGCTCTCCCTTCATCTACCCAGCCAGTCATGTCATTGTAGAAAGCTATCAGATTTGTCAGGCATGATTTCCCCTTGGTGAATCCATGCTGACTACTCCTGATAACCTTCTTTTCTTCCACTTGCTTCATGATGGCCTCCAGGATAAGCTGCTCCATCACCTTTCCCGGGATGGAGGTGAGGCTGACCGGCCTGTAGTTCCCTGGGTCCTCCTTCTTGCCCTTTTTGAAGATTGGAGTGACATTGGCCTTTCTCCAGTCCTCGGGCACCTCTCCTGTCCTCCAGGACCTCTCAAAGATGATGGAGAGTGGCTCAGCGATGACATCCGCCAGCTCCCTCAGCACTCGTGGGTGCATTCCATCGGGGCCCATGGATTTGTGGACATCCAGATCACTTAAGCGATCCCTCCCACAGTCCTCCTCGACCAAGGGAAAGTCGTCCTCTTTGTAGGCTTCTTCTCTTACCTCCGGGGCCTGGGATTCCTGAGGGCCGGCCTTAGCACTGAAGACTGAAGCAAAGAAGGCATTCATTAGCTCTGCCTCTGTTCCTGGTCCCATGGACTGCAAGTGGGAGCTGGGGCTTGACATTTTGGTGTAACCTTTTCTTCTGTCTCAAGGAGCAGATCAAAGTCCAGGGATTCTATCAAGGCTGACATGAATTTTGAAGAGAGTAAGTTTTTTTGACCTTTTTCCTGGCCTTTATAGAACCAAAATTTTAGCATGCTTTGAGGAATAGAAAGTACAGGCTAGCTGCTAGATAGGAGGCTGAAGCTCTGTTTTCTTTTTCTTTCTCTTTCTGATGCTATTTTAGGCCCTTGGTTCTCAGCGTCTGGGAGAATTTGTGCTTTGAATTTTGTTTTTTTTTCACAATTCAGTAGAGTAAAAACTCTTCGATCATAGACATCCCGAAGTTTAAATTGCTCTTGTTTGGACCTAACTTTGTTTCAAGAGCTCTCTAGCTAGTTTCCCTTCTGATTCCTTTGTTAGTGCAGTGTGATCGTAGCTTTACTCTTTATGTATGCTATAGGGCATTGATCTTCTTCACTTTTGTTGTTTACTAGTGATGGATTGCCTTTTCTCAAACAGCATTGCACCTCAAGGTAGAGCTTTCTTGTGGATCAGAACTTACTCTTTTGCAATAGAAAGAGTGGGTCTTGCTATTGTCTGGTCTAAATGTAATTTAAAGCCTCTCTTGGCTACCTTTTCCTTAAAGTAAATAACAGGTTATTGCTGTTTCTGGCTATTATAGTCAAACCACATGAATCTTCAGCGTATAAGCTCATGTCTCCCTGAGAAGGGTCTGGAGATTAGAGAAGACTTTACCTGATTGATGCTGGTCAGCTGCTGTGTTTTAATTGTGAATGTTTCCGAGAGACAGGTGGGATGTAAGTGCTCATTTGAGTCAACTAGAAGCCTGACATTTGGAGCCCAAAATTATGCTGGAAAGAGTTAAAGTGATTGAATGAGAAAGTCATAGAGTCATTTGGGAGTCTTGTCTTTTTTCTCTAGGTAAACTCAGGTGCAGAATTACGGTTGCAGCAGACTATTGCTTCTGTCTGTGCTGTGCCGACTACCAGCTTTTCTAGTAAAACTTTTTTCTCATTTTTGTGCTACTGTGTTAAGCAGTTTCCTGATCAGAATAGTGCTGCATCTTGGCTCACAATAGGTATTGTTTGGGTGGGGGCTGGCACAGTATTTTTGTGCTGTGATTTGATCTCTCATTTATCTTGAAAAATCTATTAAAATGTAATGCTTAATTGCATTCTGTTTTGGCAGGTTTTCCTCTAGTATTGTTGCAGTGGTAATGAAACAGCGTGGCTGTGATTGCAAGAGATCACTAAAGAAAAACAGTATTTTGGAGTGTTTCTTTTGTGTCTTTGGCTATAGAACGGAAAGAACAGCTACACTAGAGGCGAAATAGGTTAGACCTTCAGTCTGACGTGCTGTGGCTGTTCACAGAATGTTCATATGTTAACAAATAGCTGCCCTGATTTCCCCTTGTTCCAGTGTTCACCGATTGTGAAAAGGGTCTGTAGAACCAGACGGGAGAGCTTTCTTCAAACAGGAAAGTGTGTTTCTGAAACCCCAGAACACAGGTAGAGCATTTACTACAGCTAACATGTATTTTCGAAGTTGCTTTCCTTTCTTTGTCAGCTTTGGTACCAGTGGACTGTGGAAAAGCATGTTTCCTCCCTGCCCCCTACCCCAGATTACACTAACTGCCATTAGGAGACCTTAATTAAAATGCTTCGTTTGTAGATTGGGCAAAGAATTTGAAAACAAAGTAAATTGTTCTACAGCAGCTTTACTACAGATTTCTTCTGGGACAAAGCTGTTTCAAGATCTCTAAACTTGTTGTTCTGTAGACATGTTAGGTGGGGATCAAGTTCTTTGCTCTAGTGCTTATTCTGAAAATAGTAATCCTTGCATATGAATTAGGCTGAGATTCTTAAAATCTTCTACTTGTTAAGGTGCTGAGTTTTCTTGACCTTGGTGAGAGCTGAACACGTTTGCAGACCTTGGCCTAATCCAGCTCCCTCTGAAGCTGTTGGAAATCTCTGTAGTTGAATTCCTTGGGAACTGGATATACCTGGTGTTCAGATTTTTTTTTATTTATTTTTTTTTTAAATGGAAAGCCTGAGAGACGGATGGAAATTGAATATGTTGACAGGGCCACAATTTTGGTGGCAAGCCTGGGATCAACACATGGACTTCTTTTGCTGTTTTGTTCTTGCTTTGTTGCACCATAACTACTGAAAGCAGGCACTTAAAAGATGTAATGGCTTGATAACAACGACTGATGGCCAAGAATCAAAAGCGTGGTAGGCAGTAATTAAAACATGCAACCACGATGCCATTGAAAGTACTCTGAATGCCTGTTTGGCGCAGGGAAGTATCCGGTAGTGTAATTTGAAGTGTTTTTGTAGCACCAAGTATAGCATTTGAGTTTCCTGTTACTTGTTAGTGCTGCTGCCACCTTTTCTTATGTTGACTGATCCGTGGGTGTGAAAGCTCCCTGTAAGAATAGATTTTTAGCACACTTGCTGCTGCTGGTAGTGAAACCTGAAACACAAAATGTTTGTTTCTGGAAAATACATGCGGTCAATGTAAAATCTCCCCGTTCCCTCTCCCATTAAATCAAAGTAGATTGCCAGTTGTTTGAGGCTGATCCAGGCGGAATGGAGCAGCCTAGCAGTGCTGCTAATATTACACTAAAGGAAGGCTTGTGCTGGAAAATGTTTTTCATTAAATATCTTTTGTTTTTTAAAACAGTAATGTCAGTGTGGGGGCATTTTCAGCAGCCACTTTGGTTTCGAGGGGGTAATTGTTGGAGCCTTCTATAAGAACAGTGATGAGGATTCTCTTTTAGTAAAACTTGACCTCCTTTTGATGAAATAAAAACTATTGAAGGGTTAACTTTTTTCACCATTCTCTGTATGTTTGTGAATGTGAAAACTCTTTCCCTAGCTTTCCCCCCTACCCCCACAACACTTCAGGAAGTTAAATTGTTTATTCAACGTGTCTGGTGTCAATATTGGATGCCTACACTAGCTCAGGAACTCAGAGGCATTCCTGCAAGACCAGCCCCCAAAAACCTGCGAGGTGGCTCTTTCCTGCTGTACTGTAAATGCGTAGTTGACTATAAAGGGTTTTTGAGGCATGCTGCCCAGACAGCTTTGAAATACAGGTCATGTCTTAGATGTACGTAGATGAGCTGCAAACAATTGAAATGTGTTTATATCTTGGTGTCTCCGGTATGTTCACTGGGGTGGGAGTTGTACAGGGAGTTTCCAAATCGAGGAATACTCTCTGATCCAAGAGAGAGAATAGAAAAAAGTCTCTTGAATCAGGCGTTGGCCTGGCAGACAAAATAAGATTGGCTTTTGGCTCTGTAGTAGGCTTCATTGTAACTTAAGCAAATAAGTGAATTTCCCCATATAACACTTATTCGACCTGTCAAATGCAGAAATAATAGAAACCCGTCACAATGCTGTTGTGCGGCTGAACTGACTGCCAATTGCTCGTGTATCACTGGATCTCAAAGGAGAGCCGAAGTGTTTATTACTTTATCTTGATGTTTGTCAGCAGCTCTTAATTCACATCTGTCTACTGCAAGGCATGGTTCAAAATTAAAAATTCAAGTTGTTAGAATGTATTTGCTCCTTATTGATGATTTCTATAAAAGAAATCATTTAACCCAGTTGTTGAGGACCCAAACATGTTTTAAGAATTCTAGCTATCTCTTAACTGCTGTTCTCTCTCAGACCTGTTTAACTAGGTAAATGTTTTTTGTTTATCATACACAGAGTAAGTGATTACTCAGCTTTTGCCAAGTTCAGATTTTGTCTTCTTGCATTGGCCTTCCTAACTTAGTCATTTTAATTTGTGGTGAAAATGAAGCTATAGTTTAAAAAGCAAAGAGGAGAGAAGGAGCCAGGAGGCTGTGTAACAATCCAGTCCAGAAGAGACAGTGATAGTGATAATGGTTGTTTTGTTGCTAATGTTTTTCTCTGCTACTTGTGTGGGTGCTTGAGTTCCAAGAAGGCCCTTGTAACCCTGTGGATAGAGCAAGTAGTTGCCATTTTCCAAGCGAACACAAAACCTGATGAATCACAGGAAAATGAAAACTCTGGAAGCTAGAATTAAATTTGAACTTGAGCTGAATCCTGCTGAGGCTAATGGGAAGTTATTTTTAGTGATAAACCAGTTTACCTAACACAGGAACTTTGGAAAAAAAACCTCTCAAAAAGTAGGAGTCTTTTATTCTTCTTACATAGCACTTTCTCAGATAAGCTGCGCTAACTTACTCACCTAGCTGTGAACTTAAACAAAAAAAAATTGCTTCTCAGAAGTGATTAATTTTTTTTCACATCTGCAGGTTGTTTACTGGGACTGACTCTTCAGGAAGTCTTTACTCCTTTGTGTTTATGATACGCAATTTTACTTGTGATAAATGTCTGAAAGACTTGAATGATTGGCTGGCTGAGGGTTGTATCAGAAGTGGGTAGCAGCTTGGTTTTGTCATGCTTATTTAAAAATTAAAAGACCAGATACGCTCTGCAGCCTTTTTTCAAAAGGGAGCTGCTGTTCAACATTGTACCAAGAAACTGTTTTTTTCTCTTCTAAATGAGGCCCTGGATCTCCTAGGAGATTTTAAGACTGCATATTTACTTTCTGAAAAATAGAATAATTTGATGTGTCTGCTGAAATGATGCTTGTGAAACAGCGGAATACTTCTTTCAAGTGATTGACAAGCAGCACAGGCAGTGTTTTGGTCTTCCTTTACAGGTGAGGATGTAGCCGTGAACCACTCACTGGATCACATCCTAGCGGTGAAAATTGAGGAGTGTAATCTAAACACTCCCAAGTGAAAACAAGGGGGGCAGTTAATTTGCTTTAGCTGAAGCTTGGTATTTTAAGGCAGGCTCTGTTTCTGGTGGTTGTCTCATCTACAGGGCTGAAATACAGTATGTCTGCAGAACATAGCGTGTTCGGTTCATCTTGCTTTATACGAGAAAGTTTCAAGGAGTGATCTCGCTTACGGGAGAGAAGAAGTGCCCAAAGCAGAATGAAGGCTTTTTAGACGACAAGGCTCTGTAGCTCCTTTCCTGGCTGCTTTTCAGATGGACAGCTGTGGGCCACATCTAGGAGGAAGACGGATGTGGTGATTGGAGCAGGCTGCCTGCTGCGCGATGCTCTGAGCTGGTGCAAGCACCCTTCCTGATCTGAGGCAAGGGTTGTGCATGTGCTTAAGTTGGGGTGCTCTTCCTACTCCTTCTCAAGGAAGTTCGTGTTGTTGAATTGTCCTGCAGTGAGAAAGACTATTTTCTTTTTACCATGAATTCTTGGATTACTTATGGCCTAGTAATGGCTTCTTGCTCTGTTGTAATGCGTATGGTTTCATGAGATCCTTACTACGGTTGTTCATATTTTATGCTCAGACTGACAGTGTCCCACGGATTTCCTATGCTCTTGACCTGTTGGAGGTTGCCTTTCTGCTCTGTCTTGCCTCTCTAAGGTGTGGTTTTCCAGCATTGTTTGTTTGTTGGTGTGTTTTGTGCTGTGGTTTGTGTGGGTGTGTTGTTTGTTTTTTTATTCCAATGGAAGGAGTCTTTAATGTGGTCTTTTCCTTTTGGCTTTAGAAATCCTTTGGAAGGATTTCCGTATGGTCCCACTTGTGTTGAAGAAATAGCATTAAGCAAAGCTGTGACTGCTTTTTCCGTTAGGCAGGTATGTGGTAAGTGGTAAAGGGCTGTCGCAGTAGTTGCCATTCCGAATGGAGTACTTGGTGATGGTACTAGCCAGGATGGCTAATCCAACTGTTGTCTTGAGCATAAGCACAGAAGCTATGAAATTCAGGATTGTGGTTGCTATGCAGGTGCCAGTTTGTGCCAGACAATGTCCCACATTGTCACTGGCATCCAAAAACTCACTAACAGTTGCTTGGGTATGAAGGATACGATGGTCCCTAGCAGGTGCTTATCTCTTTCCTCCCAGACTGCCCTGCTGTGGAGGATAGAAAGGGTAGGACCACAGCTGCCACCTTGTCTTATATCAGTGGAGTGAGAGAGTGACTCAGGTGGGTGCAGCACCCTCCCAGGCAGGGGCTGGGAAGGCTGCGGATTCTTTAGTCCACTGTCTTTGTGTCCCAGAATGAGCAAATGTCATGTTCAAGGTTTCTAATAAAAGCAGATTAAGGCAGTGGGTACTGCAGGGTGAATATAGGACTGGAGAAGTTCTTCCTACACAAAAGGAGTGTAGGATAGATGGGCCTTTTGGAGCAAGATGCAGCAGTGGCCAGGATAACTGTTGAGCCTGAGCCTGTGGGATGCAGCCAGTGGAAGCCTCACTGCTCCAAGGAGTATTTAAGTGCGATAGCAGTGATGTGGGTGGGAGGGTAAAGAGCATCAGCTGAAATACTGAAGGCCAGCATGAGAGGCAGAGGTTTTAGTCCTTGTCTCCCATCCCTGGGACATGTTCTGATTGAGGCATTGATGGGACTCAGTACGTCCTCCTCAGAGGTTATCAGTTCTGAAACCTGTTTAGTATGAAACCTCTACATTGAAAAACTGAATTCTAACTTTAGCTCTTTAGAAACACCTGTGTATCTGGGCTTATGGAACAAATACAAACTTCTGCTCTAAAGAAGAGCTTCCAGAGGAACAGCTTGACTACTTTAGAGTAGTGCTCTGTAGCTTCAGTTATGTCATGGTGTCAGTTCTTGGAAAATCTGCTAAGCTCGTTATTCAAGAACACCTTGGAAATCTTCTCAGTGGCTTAATTAGTAGGAATTAACTGCCATGTGTTGCATATTTATGTACAAGGTGTGTAGCAAGTGGAAGAGTTGATGTATAGAATACAGCTGTTCATATGATCCTAATGTGTGCATGTGGGAGGAGTAGTTTCCCACATAAGGCTCATTTCCAGACAAGTCCAGTTAATCTCTCTGTACAAGTATTAAATGACTTACAGTGACTTTGCTTTTAGTGTCATGGAATCAACAACAAAGATTGCTGTCACCCGAGGTAAAGCAGCATGTCACCCTAATGCTTTTGCGTGACTGGCTATTTTGATAAGCACCTACAATGAGAGATGACAAAAATCAGAGGATTTAGTGTATAGTTCTGCCTCGTGAAAGTGGTTTGCGTAAAAGCTGTTTGGTTCTAGGACAGAAGCCTGCATTATTAATCTTGCAGCTGTCTGGTGTGACAGTGGACCCACGCCTTACATCTCAAGGGGCAGCACCTTACATAGAAAAGCTCATGCAGCATCTCTGCAAAACCCAAATAGGAGGTAAGAAACAGTAGTGCTGTGTGAAGTGTCTGTAATGGCAAGCTTCATCCACAGCTTCTGTTGCCCGTATTCTCCTAGCATGTTCATCGTCGTTGTAGGCGTTTGGTACTCAACAGTGTAAGCATGCCATGCCTACTACTAACACTACTGGAAAGGTCCAAGGTCTGTGATGTTTGGCTTGGTGCCATTAAATTACAGCACAAGAACTGTATGGGTGTAGGTGTGTAGAGACATTAGATAATGCATCTTGAGCAGTCCTAGCACCAAGACAGTGGTAAAATTTGAGGAAGAAATGGAAAGAAACTCGATCTTTGATATTATGTTCTCTGTAGTTCTCTCTCATGTATGGGCAGAGGGAGGAGTTTAATGGCAGGTTTAGTATGCAGGTTACCTTTAGAAGCACCTGTAAGCAGTTTTTTGTTAGGTAGGATGCAAGACTTCGTGGGTTAGGGTCTTAGTTACACTGAAATATTTCACAGACAAATACTTCAAACAGAAAACTTCCTTCTTTTAGCAAAGTTAAGATTTTGTTCTGTTTTCACACGAGGGCTTGTTCATTCTTTCTCATTTCATTGCCTTAAATGGCCAAAAATGCAGTGTTAGATTTTTCTCCTTTCATTTCCTAATTATTTGTCTGTAGGCTTTTTTTTTCGCTAGGTATGCAAGTAGAGTAGTTATTCTTCACCCGGGAAAGTCTTTCTGGAAAAGTCTAGTCATGAACTTGCTAGCATTTTTCTAAGGAGAACACCACAATGTGAAAACAGTGAAATGAAATCACAATTAAATGGTCTGTGTTATCTTTCCAGCATCACTTCTGATTGAATATCCTGAAGTAAGACAAGGATATAAAGAAAGCTGTATGTAGTGTACGTCTGTAAGCAGGGTCTGTGGTTTAGAAGTGCCCTGGGGCACATAGCTGCTGTTATAAACTCCACCTGAAATTAGTAATAGGAACTGTAAGTGTAATGTCTGACCAGCGTACAGGCCAGTGCTTTTTGTTGGTTCAAAAAATTTGCACTTTAGTACTTTACACTGAATATGGTCTTACTTAGAAGCCAGGCCTTGTGAAAGAATTCTGCTGCAGAGTGAAGGCCGGCCTCGAGTACTGCTAGAGCGATGCTGTTGGGCTGTTGGCTGCCTGTGCCTTGCAGGGGTGCGGGGTGCAGGGTGGTCTGCGGCCTTGGAGGTTCGAGACCTGCCCGTGGGGCTGGGATGATGTTTGTCTGGGGTCTGCCGTGGGGTGGTGGTACGGAGGTGTGCAGGCCAGGCTGCAGGAAGACTTCTTTTACATGTTGTGGGTGGTGATGCTAGAATTCAGCTGGAGGAAAAAATGTAGGTGTTCAAATTAATCTTGAAAAAAAAAATTTTTTTTATCCTGGCAAGTTTTTACTTTTGTCTGGAAAGTAATTGGAGAAAATAATTAGGGGTGATGTAGTGTTTCTTTGAGATGTAAGGGTGTAGTCCAAAAAAGATAATGACCGTTTATGGCCTCTCGGAGTGCAGCTTTCTCAAGGTTTTTGATTATCGCTTTATAACCATCACAACTTTATTGTTCCTGATGACTGGGAAGATTTTGAAGAGCAGTGTTTTTGCTAAATTGGAATAGCTTCTGCCCTGAAGGTGATGCCTGTGTATTTAGCAGCTTGCTGTGGCACCTTGGACTGTGTGCTGACCAAGCATGAAACCCTGCAAGTCCGAGTAGGCAGATAATACCCACCCAGTGCGAGAGTGAAGTCAGTGAGGCTGAGCAACTATGTGCAAGGGGGTTACGTAAAGGTGGGTGTGGAGCAGCCTCCTTCTGTATGAAACACGGCTGACTGCAGGGATCTGATGTGCAAAGAGCTGTGAAAACATGCTGCTTGGGAAAAAGACTTCTTGGGATAAGAAATCCTGCTGTTGCAGATAGATGTGCTTGTGGGGTGTAAAAGCAGGCACTTGGTCAAGGATCTTCTTTTGCCTTCACAAACAGGAATTCCTGGAAATATTCTGAGGAAATGTTATTTTTATTTACTGAGAGATTGAGAGGTAAATGTGTATGTTTCTCTGTGTGTAAAATTCTAATAGTATTACATGGTTCAGTCATTTTCATTAACTGGTACTTGATATCTGTAGTCTTAAGTGACAGCGAATGGAATGAACAAAAATCACTTTCCTCAGCAGATGTAGTTCAAGGATCAGTCTAAGACATCCAGAATTTTCAACATCATTTCAAGCTGTTATTTAACACTGAGTCTTTCCTATGTCAAGTCCTTGTCCATATTTCACATTTACAGCAATTTGAAAGTTGTAACCTTTCTACAAGTCCCTTGCTTTTGTACTGATTGTATCTGCAGTTAACCTGTGGTATAATTCTGGCAGTATCTTTGAGTTGATCCTGCATATGACACCCCCCCCAGCAAATATGAAAGCCCTAAAGAGAGAACATGGGGAGTTGGCAGTGTGCATCCAATAATGGGCAATGCAGAAAGCAACCTGAGACAGCAGAGGAATTGTCACCTGCTCCTTGCCTTGCGTTATGCCATCACCTATAGGCTTGAAATCCCAGTGTGTGGTATAGCATCATCTCCGCAGTTCTTCTCTTATGTCTACAAGCAAAAGAAGTTAGCAAGAGAAAATGGGTGCGCTTGTCCAAGGGAGATTTGTTCTGTGATCATGTGTAATCAAACATGTAATCAACATTTAATTAAACATTTAATAAACTTCTTGCATTTTTCCTTCTAATTAGTTGTTGCCAATTATTGGGATTGAAGAATGAGTTTCAGGGTGGAGCGGGACAAAAATAACCCAGAGGAAAACAGCTAGCTGCTACTGTGCCTTTGTTTCTGCCTTTCCAGCTCCTACTCAAAAGCTGGATCAGCTGTTTATACATCCGCCTCCTTAGCAATGATAAGGACAGTGGTAATTTGGTAGATTAGAAGAAAAAATTAGCTTTTTATTTTTCCCTTTAAGAGGGATTTAGGTTATCTTGTAAACTCATCAGCATGTTATGATCATACCAGTGTTGTAATGGGGAGGGGCAGGTACCAGAGATTCTAGGTAAATCCATAAAGGGAAACAAATGCAAAAGATGCAGCTGAACTGTTGCCCTTAGGCTTTTTTCTGAGAGGGAGAATGAGGGTATGAGAAACAGAGCTCCGGTGTGATGGTATGATTTAGCTTGTCGAGGCAGCTTCCAGAAAATCTGAGGAGGACCAAGAAATTGTCCAGTTCTTCCAGTTACACAGTGTAGTAGACCTCCCAGCAATCCGAATCTGGGCTACGACAGAGTCTGGTTAGAAAATGTAATTTTGGGGGTTGTATGTCGGCTCCTGCATGCTCTGGCCAAATTTGGGAAAGTTGTAGTAATAAAACACACATGCTCAGTCACTGGTGGAAATGATGGGTCTAACAGCTGCTGTCTAGGAAAAATTGTGAAAAAACCAAGGGCAGGATTAATTAGAGCACCCTGAGTGTGTGTACCCCAGTGTGTCTTGTGTGAGAGAGATGGGTGGCAAGACGTGTGGTGGAAGGTCGGGGGGGTGGGAGACAGCAAGGCACGTGCTGTGGGTGTTGGCCCAAGGCAGAGCTCTGAAGGTGGCCTTTGGGGAAGAGTGGTGCCTGCGGAAGGGCTGAAGCTGATCAGAAGAAACAGTTTGGTTCAGAGAGATGGGATTATCTAAATTTCTCGTAAGCAGACAGGTTTTACGTTGAAGAACTTCTGTCTTTGTCATTCGCTTCACCTTATGGAGGGGTGTGCATTTTGGCTATCAACTTGGATAAAAAATGGCAGTAGTTGTGTTTTATGAAGTATAAAAGAGTTTGGTGGGGTTTTTCCCCTCCCTCTTACTGTACTGTAAATAATCCACTAAAGGAAACAAGAAAATGGGTGTTCTGGCAGACCTATACATATACTACTGCTTAGAGCAAGAAGCTTGTGGACTGGAAGAAATAGGGAGAATTTTAATCCTGCTTTTACAGCAAAATTCAGTGTAATGTAAAGCAGATAAAATGCCTGATAAAATAGATACGTCTGTAACACATGCATAGATGCACTTCTCCGAAGTGGTCTGGACACCAGGACAGGGAATTTTCACCAGCTGGGCTGGAGATTTCTCGGAGATACTGTTTTGCCCTCTTCAGGTGCAGAAACTGTCATGAGTGATGGAGACTTGTCTCGCCATCTAAATCTCTGCCCCAGCTTCAAGTTTCCTCTTTCTGACCTTGGCTGATGCTGTCCGTGACGATCCTATGTCTATCCCTGCCCAAAGCTTTTGGTGTATTTCTGTGAATCTTCATGACCTACACTGCCTTGATATTAAAAGGTTGGCGACAGTACCTTGTTCCATGTGTTGTATTTCCGACTCCTCAAACTGCAGTCCTATCCAACAAGACCAATGGAAAACTCTGTTCTCTTATCTGAACTTTTTGGTAAGGTTTTTGCCCAGGGTGTGTGTTGTGGGTGTTGGTTTTTTTTGTCCTCCCCCCATCATCTATTAATACTATTCTGTAGAATAAAAAACATTTGTTAATTTGCTATCTCTCCATTTAGGTCCTTTTTTTCTTGTAAGTAGGACCATACTCAAATATTGCATGTTGCAGACATTTGATTGGAATTCCAGGATCGTGTCATTTGTGCAGATCACCAAGATGATTCAGTGCAGCACTGTCAAACACACTATCCCGTTGCTTCTCAGGGAAATTGGCCACATGTCAATAAATGGAATATTTTCAAACAGTGTGATCATCACTTGTTGGAAGCCAAGCTTTCGTTTTATTGCAACCCTCTCTAGTTAGGCTTCCAAATAAAGTAAAATCAGTTTTCTTTGATCTGTGTTGACGTAAACTCAAGCAGAAGAGTCAGCTGCAGGGGAAGGAAATTCCCATTATTGATATTGGCATCTGAATCTGTTCAAATGGAGAAAAGCAATCCAGTTCACATTTCTTTAATTTGCACCATATATTTTCTGCTGAACAACTCTTTCTTCTCAAATAGGATACTAGGCTGCAGAAGTGCATTTTGCAGATTCCAAGTGCTTTTCTTTTTTCTATTGACATGGTTCCTACAGTGTTTGCAGGGAGCTGCTTAGCGAAATGAAGGTGAAACTCAGTTTCAAATGATACCGGGACTGCTTTTAGCCAACTTTTCATTTGGCACGTAACCAGCCAGTCGTCTTTAACACCTGCATTCATTAGTGCCCCAGACTAAAGGCTGAAGCTTGAGATGCATCTCAAAGGGAGCAAACAAAACAGAGGAACTGACTGGTGAGTTATATGAGCCTAAACTGTTGCAGAGTTTGAGGAGAAAAGATTCTAGGAACATCTCTTTCTGAATTATTTTGTGCTAAACCTTTCCATGGATGTGCTTTTAACCTGGTGAAACACTGGATTGGTATCTGTGGCAGTGTGTATAGCTGTTCACAGTAACTTCTCGGCATAGACTTTTGTTGTCACTTATGTCTATGGATCTATGACTGACTCTGGTTCCATAAAAGAAGACGAGAATTTGTTCCTTGTATGTGAAAACAGTGGTCACTTGGTGAGTGTAGGAGACAAGAAATCACAAGTTCTCTCAGAGCTAATGGAACTTGAGGGAGACTTGGTGTCTGATTGTACAGTGCCAAAACATTAGGGCCATGCCTTATGGAGGGGGAAAAACAGTTGCAATCAGGTTTATTCAGTGAGCAGACATGTTAGCTTTCTTGCATTAACTTTCTCTTGTTTGTACAATGGAGCTTTGAATGAAGGAAAAAGCCCCAGACACCTATATATCTTGCTTGAAGCCTGGCTGGAGATGAATAAACTCATTTTTGCATGGCAAGTTGCAGAACTTAAATACGTCTCTAATTTCTGCCAAAAAAATGCCCAATCTCTTTTAGAGATCCAAGAAGTGAAAAAAAATTTGTGTATTACACATTTCTCATGCGTGTCTCAGTGGGTGTCTGGCCTCTATAAAAACTCCCCAAAGGTTTATTCAAGGCTGTTTGCCAAAGTCTTGGAAAGCTCCAGTGAATGTACAGCATTTGGTTTCAGGGTTAGTGGAGTAAAAGACATTTCTAGATGTTAGCTAGCTTGGCAGACGTGCTCTTCTCTCTGTAGCCCTTGGTTTTGGCAGAGCGGAGGTGTGTGTTCGTTCTCCCTCGCGGTGTACAGGAGACCTGCAGAATCAGCCTGGGGCCTGGCAGAGCCTTGTCTCTGGCCACGCTGGACTGATGGTCTTTGTGCAGCATGCGTGTGTTGAAGGTGAGGGCAGCGGAAGCTCCTTCTCAGAACATCAAGGCAAGCCACTAGAGTGCTTTTATTTGGCTAAAAGGGAGGAATCCAGACAAGACTTCTGAACGTGAATGCAGCACCTGTGGCATGCCGGAGGGAGGTGATGGGGAGGAAGTGGAATCGTGTGCAAGCGGCACCTTCTCGCCTGTGCACAAGTCTATGCTAAGTACCTTTTTTTTTAAAAATTATTTTGTTTAGGAAACTGAATTCTGAGCTTTGGTTAGTATGTGAGAATCTAGAAGCGATGGAGGGCTTTTTAGGTTGGCTTGCCTTACCCTGTGCCCTTCGTAGAAAGGCATTTGTGGGAAGGAGGTCATCCCCTGCATACTCTTAATTCATTCTTGGAATTTCAAGGATTATGACAAAATTTCTTCTTTGGAGCCTCTGTGCTGTTACAACAAAAGCCTCAAACTGGTCTTAGTATGCTGAGCATAAACTTGGTAGGAGACCCACAAACTCTCTGCAAACCTTCCAGAGACTTGTAGAACACACACTGTTCTCTTGAACCATTTTTTGTTGTCAGAGCTGATTTGCATGGCCAGAACCCCAGAGTGCTGTAGTAAGTCTCTAGGTCGATGGCGTGCGATGCTGTACAAATGCAGTGCCTAGAGGGATTACAGTCTAGTTAAGACAAACTGTGGATAATGGTTCTGGTGAATGATTGTTTCTAATACAGTTTCTTTTGTCACATAGCTGTGTGCAAGCTCCAACGAGGTTGTTAAAAGTGACTATGGCAGATACCTAAAACTAAGAGAAGTCCTGATGGGGACAGGTTCTCAGAGGGAATTGCCAGGCACTTTCAGAAAATCTGCTTACTGTAGGCTAAGATAGGTTTGGCATTCAAAATTCTTATGTGAGCTTGAGAGACCAAACCAGTTCACCTTTTGTGTCTTTTCTCTTCTGTTCTTTTGCTTTCCTCTTCCGTAAAAAAAGACAATTGCTGTCAGTAGAGTTATGCATGTCGTAGGTTAGCTTGCCAGATGTGTTGCACTTACTTCTTCAATCTGAATCCTCCCTGTCCAGATAGAGCAGGGAGGTGTTGGGAAGGCTTATATGTAGGACAGGACGTAAATTTATTTAATCTGAAGATCCATCTCGCTCTCTAGATAGATAGATATAGTGAGATATATAGATAGGTAAATATAGCTAGATTTATATTATCAACTGAAATCCTTGTATTGTTTCTTTAACTTTGCTTGGTAGTTGATAACGGTATGCCATTTGCATTAATACTAGCAAACCAATATTTGTGATTTGGACAGCTTATGTGCAATAATAGAGAAGAATCATTTGATGCCTAAATCTGATTGATAATGCTTAAGTCTCAAACCACTAATGAAACAGCTTTCTGGGTGTCTTGATGTACATCGCGATTCTATATTGTTCAAATAATGGGAAAAATGTATGCTATCCCTATGTGACCTGGTTTCAGCTGGGGTTTACCTTTTGTCCATTTCTCCTCCCTATCCTGCTGGGGGGGAAGGGGAGGGGTGAGCGGATGGCTGTCTGGTGCTTAGTTGCCAGCTGCTGGGTTAAACCACAATGCTATGTAAACCTCATCGTGCCTTATAAAAGCCCAGAAACCTTGCTGTTTTAATAAGGGGACATTGGCAGTTGTTACAACTCTGAGAGAAAACTATCTATAAAATACTTATGCAGGTTTTACTAGCTTCGGTGTACATAAGTTAAAAATTAAAACATATTGAACAGTAAGTAACTTTATGTTGGGTCAGTGAGGCTCACAATGAACAATGAAGCAGGAGTCTAGAGGAGGCCCCAGAATAAACCAAGTCTGGCTTGTGTCTGCTTTAAATCTTTTATTTCTGAGAGCTGCTCTCCTCCTGGATGGATATCTGTAAGAGCAACCAGATTTTGTTGGCCTTCCAGTACAGATGTGGGGTGGACCAGTTTTTTCCCCACTTGTCTTGACAGCCTTGCCTATGCTGGAACAAAAAGATCTATTATTTTCTTACCCCTGCTCTGCCCTTCTCATCCCTTTTTTCTTGTGCAGTTAGAGTGGGCCTACAGTTCAGTCTAGCTTTGACTGTAGTACAAGAAGATACCAATGAGATAGCTCTAAACAAACCAGTTCAGGGGTTTTTTTGAGTGACTGCAAAACACGGAAGCTGGCTGTATCCTCAGGTGAGTACTGCAGTCTGCAATAAGTTGTGCGCTGCCACAGTAAAAGAGCTCTTGGTACCTGAGCAGAGGAGTTTAAAGCTAGGTGAGGCTCCAGTTCAGAGGAGCGGTACTGCAACTGACTTTAGATGCCATGATATCTCAGTCTAAGAGAACAGGCATTTGACTAACACTGTTAGTTGGTTTGGTTTGAGAACTGTCTGAGCATAACATTAGAAAGACCCATGCAAAGGTAGGAATTCTGCCTGTCACTGGAAAAAGCTTACTGAAGGGCATCAAGAAGCTGCTGCAAGGTAAAGCTGTATCAGTCTGTCATTGCACGATTTGTGTGGTGCCAGCTCGCTCTACTATGACAAGGAGATTCCCAAAACGGTGATGGTTTGTAAGGGAGAAACTTTAAGCCTGAACTGAACCTGCAGCCCTGGACTTTCAGGTTGCAGCACTTTTGTAGTTGAGCGTGCCCTTATCTGGAAGTCCTCTTAGGAGCTTCGGCACAAGAAATCTCTTGGCTGTAGCCACAGGAGCTTCAGGGAATTCCCTGACAGTAAATACCACCGGTTAACTGCCAGCAAGGTTGCTGAGTGTTTCTTTACGTTTACTGCTCTTTGTTTCTTGTGACTGTTTGTGACTGACCATCCTAATTTGCTGTTAACTTTCTTAAAATGGCATTGTTCTGGCAGCCCCTTCTAATGCCGTTATGCACAGTTGCTCACCATTGCATTGTGCATTTTGAGCGCATAGGGTGTTGTCTGAAATGAAAAAGGTGATGACTCGTGTCATCTGGAAAACTGAAAATTCAGTCTGCTTATTGGATCCACTGTTGGTGCAGGGGAGGCGTGGAAATACACATTTCCCATTAGCTTTCAGGCTGGAGCAGTTGTAGCAGCGTTATCCAGAAATGGCACTGATGAAATCTGCATCCATTGAGTCAGCGCCAGTTGTCCTTTCAGCTTCGGTGTAGGTAGCCTTTTCAAGGCAAGTCTTTCAGTATAGTTTTATTTACCTTACATTCCATTTTAGTACTGGAGAAGTTGAGGAGAGACTAATATGTGTCTTCCTGCTTCAGTGTAATAGATGTTAAGAAGTGAGATATATTTTTTCCTGCAATTTGGCAATACCTGGAAAGTCAGAAGTAAACAAAATACCAATCTGCTAACTGATGTACCTTTTAGTGAATAGGGGATTGCCCTTCTTCCCCAAGTTGCATGAAGATTCGTTTGATGAAGAAGAAAATCTGCGTACCTGATTTCTAGGGCACCACTGGCAATGTAAAATGGAAGCTCTGAGAATCTTTTTTGCTGACTCATGACTTATTCTGCGATTTAAGATAATAAGACGCTAATAATTTGTAACTGGTGGCTTAAATTAATACGGGAGGAGAGTTGCTAAGAATAATAGAAAACCTAAATTGTTAGAAGTTTGATTTCAGAGAATAGAATATTTAAGTGTTTTGTGGTTATAGTCCTAAGAAGTTATATCAACATGTGCAGAACACTTCTGCCTCAGTGTGATAGCTAATTGAACATACCATGGCACTGGAGAGCAAGGGTGCAGTACTAAGCATCCTTCAGATTATAAACTTGTTAATGTGAGGTTACTGCTGATTTTGTTTGTAAAATGTAGATATGTTTATGTGTTTCTAGAAGCCTCTTAGTAGCTTCTTCAGTAGGAGTTTAATGTGTATGTAAAAAAGATATAAACCGTATCTGTGCCCCAAAGGGATACTGTCTTGTGCCTCGTGATTCTGCTGCCTATTCTCAGGTCTCTTTCAGTCATCACCGGTGCCTCATGACCTTAGAAAGACTTTTGTAAGGGAGGGGTCATGTGTTTGCTTTTTGCAGAGGTCATATTAACACTGGGGTGACTGGGGTTGTGGGGAGACAGAGAGCTGAGAGCAGAGAGGACATAAGTGCTCTTTGCAGTGCTGAAGGAAGCAAGCAGTTTATTGAAGCCAGAGAACGATGCTGGAATAATTTATCCTGCAAATTTGAAGGACTCTGACCTTTGGGAGATTAATGTCTTGTAATGGAAGATACAGTGCCAAACCAGCTTATTTTGAAGATGGTTTTTAGTAAGTTCATAAAGAGATCACAGGGTGTGGCTGCCTGCCGTAGCTGGGAACTGGATCTGATAGTGTCTGGTGGTGTAAGCCTATGGCTGAAGGCTGAACCCTGCCCAATTGCTTATAATTGTCATCGGGTGCTAAGTATGTCTCTGAATGTCTGGTAGGATAATTCATTGCCTTTAATAATTTTTCTGTGCAGCAGCTGTTAATCATTCCTTCTTCCCAGTGATGGCTCTTCAGGTTTTTTTCTCAAAAGGCAGTGGTTAAACACTGCTGGGAAAACAGTGAGTATGGGCTTACAGAACCTGGGCTCACTAGTTCCAAGAAAAGAGTCTGACAGAGCTCAGCAGCACTGATCCAGCTTAAATGCCTAGTTTCACAAGAAAACAGATCCTATAGAGTTTGTATTTACTGACTGTATTGCTTTTATGACTTTAAAGGTACAAATTTTATTTCTGCAATACCTGTTTTTTAATGCTGAAATTAGTAGCCCTGTGAACAACCTGATCTAGTTAGCGGTGTCCCTGCTCGCTGCAGGGGGGTTGGACTAGATGACCTCTAGGGGTCCCTTCGGACCCAAAACTTTCTATGATTCTATGATTCTATAAACCATTCCTGAAACTTTGTCTTAATATTTAGTGATTTAAGGCAGCTTATTTCCTCTAGTTACTGCTTACAGTGTCTGGTTTCTTGCTTTCATGGCTTTTTCTTCCTTGCTTCTTGAACCTCTGAAGTCGTGCTGTTGGGTGCCTCACTTTGTCATTGCTCTTGCAGGATAAGGGGTTAGTGGGTTTCTAGCTGGATCTTTGCTGTGAGGTGCTGGTGAATGCTTGTGTGTGTTGTGGTGGGAATTTGTGGCACGTGGAAGCACTGTGGTGCTGCGAGTGAGTTCCGGAGTGATGCTGCAGCTGCCCTACCAAGATCCTCTCTTACTTTTTAGTCCCTTTCAGGGAGCTTAGTTCTGATACAGCATTCTTGAGAAGCACTGTTATAGCTGTTAATGGGGTTAGATAATGCTTTGAAGATGTGGAGAAGATCAGATGGTTCTACCAAATGTCATGTGTGAATGGGTGGTGTGAAAATTTCTTATGGTGCTGTAGTGTCTGATGTATGAGGGCTACTATTGCTCAGATCATACCCTGTTTAGACAACAAGGAAGAAATGTGCAAATGTGGCTACCCTCTGGGTTTTTTTGTACTTAAATGTCCTCTGTGACAGCCCAAAGTCTAGTTTTTTTCAGCCCATCTGAACAGCACTTAGAGTTTTAAGTGACACCTTTTCTGCCCCATACTAAATTATCTGTTCCTACTGGATTATAAAGATGCACTCTATTTCCCTTCTTCTTTGGATCTATGATGCTTTACAGACTGAGAAAATTGAGGACTCCCTCCCCCATATGCCAATTTTTGATCCGTTTCAGTCATAAATCTTTCAAAAGTGCTGATTACTGAAGGGGAAAAGCTTGCTGAAAGATAAGAATAGTTGGCTATAAACTGATAAAATTACCTCTGATTAATTGTCTGCTTGATAGTCTGTGAGCAAAAAAAACAAACCACAAAAAATGCCCACATTACAGCTGAGTCTTGCCGTGTTTCAAATGCCCTCGGTTAATTTCTGTGTGCACCGGTGGCTGTGGCTGCAAGCCAGGGCTCCCGGACAGCGAGCCCCCTGTGCTGGGGTTGCCACTTGGTTGCTTCCCTGACAGACAATAAGGTGGAGTCCATCAGTGGTGAAAAACAGTAAAAGCAAGGATCCTCACAAATATTTGATGACAAAGATGTGGGATATTCTGCTGATGGAAAAACTAAGGCAAATGAGCTGAGCTTGCCTTTGTGCCTGGGGGAGAAAGGGGCTGTCCGCAGGGTTGTGGATGGGCAGCGTTGGCTGGTTTTCATGCTTTGCTTTGGTGTTGCTTGCCCGGTGCCTTCTTCCATGTCTGATAATTTCAGTGTGGTGCAAAGTCTTTGTGGCTGCAGGTTTTCGCTCTCATGCATTAATATTTATACAACTCCCTTTGGTGCAAATATATTGCTTTTCTGGCAAAATCCTTGTATTTTTTATATCAAAGCAATACATTATTATTATTTGCCACTTTTTTACATGGGAAATGTTTGAGGTGAAACATTCTCCTGTCTGAGAAAATGAACTTCACTCCGTGCACTAATAACTTCTTAGGCTGTTAAAACAGATACAAAAATTGCCTTTTACTTTTGAAATTGTAAATTCTGTCTGGCATTTTTCAATCTATCACTCAGACCAGAGAGGAAAAATATGTTACTTAATTTAACCATGGCTGTAATATACGACCTCATAGTCATTTTCTCTTTTAACTGTTGTTCACTGTAATGTTCAGGTCCTAGGTGCTATGAGGAGTTAGTCCGAACTGTTTACTTTAGATGTTGGAGAAAAAAACAAACCCAACCCCAAAAGCCAACTATTCTACATAGTTAGAGGCTGTGGTAAAACATCAATTCCAAAACACTGATTAATGTGCTTTTAGTAACGTGATATTGAATTCTTCTCTAAATGCATACATCATTCTAACTTAAGCATGAAGGCCGCTTGCATGGTAATTATTTTAATCGCTATTGCATATGGTGAGGTTTGCATTGTCCAGTAGACTTGTTCACTGGTTTCAGGTATAGAACTAGTAAATCATAACAAGCTTCTGGGATTTATTCGGTATTGCAGGTTAATGCAGGGGTTACTTAAATGTTTCTGGTTTTCCTTTAAATGTTGCAGTGTGTGATTCAGCAGAGCTGTGTGCTGAAGCAAGGGAACATGCAAAGCACTAGTCGGTAATTTGTGCTGCATCTGAACAGGTTTCCATAGCTTTAGGCATACTGTGCCAGTTGAAGACATTGAAGCTTTGCTGTAAATTAGGTGTTTAGTTTTATCACTGTCAAATGCTTTTTCCCCTTCTCTTTTCTCCCAGAAGATTGCTAACGTTTGCTAATAATTGTTTTATTTTTTCCTGGCCTGATGATTGGAGTACAAGATCCCTATCTAGGTGATCTTTGGAATGAAACGTATTTTAAAAATAGTGACCTCTGGGAATGTAGTTTAGAACTGACCATTTTTCAAACATTTGCTCAATGAAAGCAGGCAGGCGCAGCGTCTCTTTAGCCCCGTTGTGTTGCCTGTTTGGAGGGAGAAGGGAAATACAACTAATAATGACCTTTCTTTTCCCCTCAGAAAAAGAGACTTGCTGTGGGTTTTGTATAGCCTGTTGCCAATATCAGGAGCCAGGCCAGCTGGGAATGGGAGCCCTTCCTCTAGTAGGCTGTGGCTCAGTTTCAGGCTATGTGGGAAGAAAGAAGGGTCATGGACAACACCAGGAGGGACACAAGAGTAGTGGTCAGTGCTCCAAGTGAAATAGTCCCCCTGGGAGACAGCACCTTTGACACAGGCATTGGTACCTCTGGAAGCATTCTGCCTAGCCTGGACAGGTTCTTGTATCCCTCACTCAATTTTTCTTAACTGTCTAGCTTCTCTGCAGAATTTGCAGTTTGCTGCTTGTGCCTGAGCCACAGTCCTGTACCCATGCAAGCATCTGTGGTTTGTGTTGGGAGAGGAGTTGGTTGTAGTATCTTGGATGTTAAGTGCATCTGCGGTGCACGTCTCAGCATAGCTGATGGAAAGCCTGTCCTTTGCTAAAGAAACAGCCTGAGAGAATGTACACCAAGGCTGTAGGATGTATTTTTCTTACCAGCTTTGTAAGCAGCATAGGAAGAAGTGGTGGCTGGTCCATGGCTCTGTCGGACTCCCAGAGCAGTTAATTCAGCAACCGTCTTGTCTCCATTGAGTGTCCTGCACAGACAGCCCCTTGTTGAGGAATTGCTTGTGGCCCTCAGCCTGTGCTGTTCTCTCTGTTTGCTTATTTTTTGAGCGTCCTAGGGTTTCTTATGTGTAGGAACAGCTTTCTTTCTGTGTCTGGCTCTAAGCCCTTCCACATGTGACGTGAGGCAGTTAGTGGGGTTAGGTGGTGTTGCGTGCTTGGTTGCATAAGGGGTGTCTTGCTGCCCTGAGCCGGCAGCTGTGACCTGCTTGGCTGAAAAGCCTGGAGTCACTGACGCAGGAAATCTTTGAGGCGGAGAATCAGCTAACGCCAGAACTGAGCTGCGTGGTTGCTTGACATCCTGGCTGTTTGGATACCTTTTGTTTTTAGAATAACTTATTTTCAAAACAAGCTATTTCTGTAGTTTTTTCCTAAATTACCTAATCCTTAAGATATGGCATTCTTCTATGGTTTCTGGTCCCCTGGGCTTAAGTATAAAAAGTTCTCATGTTTCAGGTAACCAAAGGGAGCCCTGCCCCCTGCTTCTGAAAAAGGGGAAGACCTGGTGCTACAAGCCAGCTTTAGTAATCTAGTAATTGCTTCCTCCTTCCCGTTGCTTTTTAAGCACGTGTGACATCATACCCACCAGCAGGCACCCCTTGTCTCCCTGCTCGTGTGCTGGTCTGGCTGCTTCCCTCTGCTGGGGCAGTGCAACCAGTTTCAGTAAGTCCCAGTAAATTTGCAAAGTCCATTCTGGGGGGATTGTAGAAAACCTTTGGACTGACTCTTTATCCAGTGGGTTGGCAACCAGCTTGCAAGTATTTTTCTTCTTCAAAGCAGAACAAAGCTTATTCAGTGTGTATGCAGGCATGGCAAGAAATGCAGCCTTTGCCATCAGCCTCTATTCTTCCAGGGGCTCTGGAGCAGTCCTGTCTGAAGCCTGGTGTATTTCAATGGCAGTTTTGAGTTGTTCTGTTTACTCCAGGGCAGACACAGCAAAAATGTAGCTAGTTTCATTATTTTAAGTTTTAACTTACTATACTTCGAATGCTTCTGAGCAGGCTGCTGCCCTAATTTACAAAAAAAAGCATTCCCCACCTAATATTTCTCATTTATCTTGCTTAGCTGTGTGAAAATTGTAGTTTCAACAGTTTGGCTATTAACTCTTTCTCTATGAGATTCATATTTTCTTCTCAAAACACAGTTGAAATGCATCTGGCCTGCCTCGGGTTATGGTCTGCAGCAATGCTTCCCACACCATAATGACAGTGTATTAATCACCCACCACTTACAGGCTACTGTTATCTGCAAGAGGGCTTTGAAATTCTCTGCAAGCGGCGCTTGGTTTCATTTCCTTTTTAATTTCCTTGCTGAGCAACGACACGCTCTCTTGTGTAGCTGTGCAGTGTGTGCTGCTTCTAGGCCAGAGAAACTCCAGAAGTGGAAGAAGGGAGCAATTTGTGTCATAGATGCTGACTGATCTCTTGTCCCTTTGGGCTTCTTTATGATGGCCTCCCAAAAGAAAGACTTACTGTATCGGGCGGAAAACTGGAGGAGCCATTGTGTATTCAGCAGTGTGCAGCAGTTGCGACTGTGGACAACAAGACAGATGGTCTTAGATAGAAAAGCATTGAGGGCAGAGTTAGGCAATCCTGCTCCATGACCTCCCCAAAAAGGGTCTTTCGTTTTCACATATGGGGTTAGTGGGAATGAGAAAGAGAGATTCCTGTCTTATGCTTCCTGAGACTTTTGAATTTTAATTTAAATTTCCTAAGTCTTCGAAGTCAGCAGGGGGTTCTAATGTATTTAAATAGCCTGTGTATGTTGGGAGGGTGGCATGGAGCAGGCATGGCTGGGCTTTGTGCCAGGGATTCAGTTCTGCTCTCAAGACTAGAGCAGAAATGGTTTGTTTTGCCTGATAACTTGTCAAATGCAGTGACTGAGCACTGGCTGGCTGCATGTACCTGAATCTCAGTTCTCGTACCAGCAGAGTAGAAGACCATCTCTATGGATCTGCCTAAATTGGCTCTACCAATTTCAGTTCTCAACATTTTGGTGTAAAATTAGTAGGCCACTCCAGTCTCTTATCCCTGGCGTTTCAGGATCATTAGAAGTATTCCCACTATGGCCAAAGCAGCGTTCAGAGGCTTGGGCCCTTCTGACAAACCCCAAGTATTTCACCCCTGCTCTTGCACGAGGTAGCCTGACTGCCAGTCTTTGAACTGAAGTCCAAGGATGTGTCTAAACCACAGGGCATTGCACTCTCTGGTGTACCCACATCCAGACTGCCCGCCATGAAGAACAGGGCATCACTGGATGCTGTGTCCATCTCCCCAGTCTCGCACTGGGTTCCCAGAGGAAACCACAGCACTGGGGGCTGATGCATGCACAGAGTCCCATCCCAGCCCGTAGCTTGGTGCTTGCTTGGGCTGGGACAATGGAGCATTCTCGCTTTACGGGGCTGAATCTGTACGTGTTTGCTTGCATGGCTGCTGGTGTCATTTTCTTTGGGCACAGCTAGATGATGTAGGGCTTGTTGCCTCTGCTGAGGTCAGCACAGCTAGTTCCATCTGACACAGTGCAGTACGGATCACCAGCTGGGGTTTTAAATCGTTGTGGTTTTGAGGCACTGCTTCCAGAATGGATCGTCTGTCTTGAGCAGTGGATCTATGGGGATGTATCTGCAACGGAGTTGTAGCAGGATGACACATCTGGGCAGGGTGCTCCAGCTGCAGGGCAGTGTCTCTGTTCTGGACCTGACCTGTACCTGTACTCTTCCTTTGTCCCCTTCCTTACTCTGTTTGCCGGGCTAGTCTGTGGAGCCAGCCTGGGTGTCTTTGTGCTTGTGATGAAGACAAGCCAGGGGACAGCTTAGAAGTTTCTTGGCAAGGGTTTCAAGCAGACCACAACTGATGCAAGTCACTGCGCCTGTGTAGCTCTGGGAAGCGTTCTGTGTACCAAGATGACAGGGGTAGAATGAGGCTGTATGTAAGAGGATAAATGGCTGCAAGGTGCTATGTTCATTCTCCCTGGCATTTAGACATGTATCTCTGGATCAAAATCAAAGATCTGTCAAACATGTGGAGTGTGCTGTGGTGCAATTCACACACTCTGAGGGCAGATGAGAAATGAAGAGCAAAGTAGAACTGACTAAAATTGAGATTCTCCCTCCCTAACGTCACCCACTTCCTACCCCTGCTCACCTGGCAGCTGTATCGGTCGCAGCTGTGCAGCTGCTTAGTATGCATCTTGGGTCACCTCTGAGGCCATGATTCAGAAGCTGCTGAAGTGCTTCCTAAGCAGGGAATGGAGTTGAACAAGTGCTTTCCTGAATTTGAATCAGGTTCATCAGTGCAGTTTTTTATTGTTTGCATTCTAGTGTGAAGCAACCCTTTTCCATCAGTGTTTGTTTTTACATTTTCCCCACGTTTCCAACATTAACCATTGCTTTTTTGTTCTTTTCTTTTCCAGGAAAAGAGGAGTAGAAGTAGTACAGGTGAGTAAAAACTGTATTTGATTATTTCCCCCATCTATTTTCTTGTAAAGAAGGTTTACTGATTTCAAATGTCAGCATGACCTGAGCTTAATTATTTTTCTTTCTTCTTGATTCAATTCTCTGCTATGGGTACTGTTTTTGAAAAAAGAGGATCCCCCTTTTGTGAAGCATGTGTTGAGCCCATCTAGTCAACTCAACAGGTGCCCTGGTGAAAGTGGGAATGCAGTTAGGCTTTTCTTGTGTCTGTTAATTAATAAGATCTGATAGTTGATTAGGTGATGTTACTCCGTGTTTATTGCATTGATGGACAATTGGGCTTAACAGAAACAGGAGCTGGCTTTTGAAAAAAACTATGGAGAAGGAATGTTCTTGCAACCCAGTGAGCAGAGAAAAGATACTGAAGTGCCTTTGAGTTGTAGCCCATCCACAGATAAGTTCAGGTGTTGGCTACATTTGTTCTTTCCCGAGTGTGAATGGTCATATGTCACACAAGATGTTACTGAAAGGATGATGGCAACTTGGGAAAGGAATTATGTTACCGTGACAGCTGTAACATAGGGCACTATAGCCCTAAAAGATCAAAGGGGAAGCATGCTCTTTCCTTCTGGTTTATTTAGTGTACTAAGAAGAGCTGTGTGCTATAGGTTTCACTCTTGCTAATGCTTACCTAGTGCTTACCTACCTTGCTAGTGCTCATTTCGTGCATTAAGGTGGTCAGTGTGTTCCTCACACTTGTTTTCTCATATCTCAGTAATAGAGATGAAGCTGCCTCAGTAGAGAGGGCAGGGGAGAGGGGTTGAAAATGAGGTATTAGCCACTGATAGCTGAGGCTGCTCTTAAGTCCTTGTGAAAGGTGCTTCTCAACACCAGCAAGGAGTAGGAGAAAAGCACTTTAGGAAAAAAAAATTAAAAATAAGACCATGTTATTTTAAAGAATCCACTATCAGAAAAGGCTTAAAAAAATTCTCATTGCTAGTTAAACTGGAGAATATGTCTTTCAGGTATGTGTGGTTGTCTGAGAACTACATGATATTAAAAGGAAAAAGGACATATACTTTACCAGCTGTATTTAACCTTTCACCACTACAGCATCATCTTCCTTACTTGTACCTCTTGTTGCTCAGAGCTGAGGAGCAGCTTCTTCCTGGAGTTATGATAATAGCTCCAGATTGATAAATACAAACGAGCATTTGCAAGGCACAGCTTCACAAGCAGCACAGGGAGAAAGCTAGCCTGCCTGTATTTGTGTCACTGTCTAGGGAACACTATAATTTTAGTAATACCCCAGTGTATTACAATCTAACATCTGCATTTGTTATACATGCCTTGCACCTGCACTGTACATTTAAGCGTCAAGGTGCTCCTATGAGATTAAATCAATGATGCACTGACTAGCTGAGCAGAGGGCAAATTCCATTTTATCTTGTGGATTAATCTTGCTGTCCTTCCACAGGTTACCTGTTGGCCTTCTGATGTTTGTGGAACTTAATGGCAAGTCATCAGATAGGCACAAAATGATTGGAAAGGATTTCTTTAATGGAAGAGCATTTTGGGAAAGATTTGGACAGAACTAGACCGGACTTTGTGTAAAAGTACTTCATGGTCTCAAATTTCACAGCAGAGTTGAGATGTCAGACTAACCTATTTGGGGAATTTGTGCCTCAAAGGCATACCTCGAATACTGATGTTAGAGCAGTCTGAATGGCTTGATCACCTCTTGCCTGTCACTTGTGTGTTGCTTCATGTATCCTGATGCACGTACTTGTAGCCCGCAGGGGGTGTATCAGAAATGGGCTCTTTCTCCATCCAGCATTACTAGAAAGCTTTGCTTGAGTCACCTCACATGATCGATCCCTCTAGCCCTGCTTGATGAAGTATGTCTTGGTGCCGATCTGCTGGCCAAAGTTTTTTTTGACGGAGGGAATATTATTTTCCTATGTTAAGCAGAAGCATTTCTTTGATTTGGTTCCTCTTCTCCTCCGGTAAACAACTTATAACTCAAAACACAAAAATACATGGGCTGTTTATCTATTTTGTTCTTTACATAAATTCAGAAATTTTCTGAATGTAGATGTGCTTTCTGGTAATAAGTAGTGAGTTGGAAGGTAAGGTTCAGTTACTGGCTTCCAGATAGCAAAGCAAGGTGGACTGGCATGTGCTGACTTCTGTGAAGAGACGTCAGATAATTCTCTTCCAAAGATGTTTCACAGGAGCAGGAAAGATTTTCCTGCTACTAAAGGGAAGTCTTCAGAGTTTTCAGATAAGCACCTGTGTGACTTCTGTTTCCTTTTTGCAGTGAGGAATTAGAATGGTCCTCTATTCTTTACCTACACCAATGAAATCCTCTTACTTTGCTTTCTTAAGGCTAATGTGCTGTACAGATTATCAGCGAGCTGCTAGTAGACAGCAGTTAACATTTCTGTGACATGTGTTCAAGTTCTGTGTTTTGTCTTTTCTCAGACTTTCAGTTCCAGCAGAAAGAGTGGTTTCAGCTTTCTGTTTTTATGGAGTGCGGAAACATGCGCATCCTCCAAAGAGAAATAATGGAAGAATAGGACTGGTACGGGGATGCTGAGCAGGCATGTTCCCTTATCCAGCAGTAAGACATTATTCAAGCATCACATTGGAAACAAAGAACCTCTCAACTTGCATCGTGATGAGTAATTGGTTTGGGTTTTTTTTTTTAGAAATACTGATTAAATTCTAAGGAGAATTCATTGTGAACTCCATGCAAAGGAGCTGAAATGTGTGACATTATCTAGTACAATTGATCAACATCCATCAAGCTATCTGGCTTAAAAGATAGTACAGTAGATAAATAAAAAGCTTTCAAGGCTATGAACTTTTCAAAGACAGTAGGAGTCTGAGCCTGCAGGCAAACACTTAGGAGCATGAATGGGTTAGCTCATTGCTGTTGTTCCAGTGGGCAGTGACAGAACTCTGAGTAGCAGCATCTTTAAGATCTGGTAATGTTTTGGATATAGATTTGGTTTCTGTAGCTTAAATCCAAGTCAGTTGTGGCAGCTACAAACCAGTGTTTTATTAGAAGAAAAAAATAAATGTCCTGGCTTTTAAATACAGGCTCTTAACAGAATACTGTGCTTTATCTCTTACCTTGTGGCAGGTCAGTTGCTTAATTTTTTTAAGTAGGCATCACTCCAGTGTCAGTGTGCTTTTTGAGTTGGGGTGCTTACTCATTTGTACCCAGTGAGGTAGGGCAACGCTCTTGTTGCAGTTTTGGGGGAGGGAAGGCTGAAGGATGTGTCCAAGCTCCTGCGGGGAACCTGGCCCGGTGCTGCTGGGAGTGGGGACTTCCCCATGCTGTTGTATGGGGCGTGGGGGGAAGGAAAAGAGCGATGGAGGGTGGTCAGCAGACCTGGTGTTGCTGCCTTTCTTCTGGTGAAAGACCGCATTAGTTCAGCTGCATTTAATCTTAAGGCTGCATTTAAAGTATTCTGATTGTGATGCTTTTGTGGTTCCTGTGGCAGTTACACACCTCTCCTTTCTTGCCAGCTCTTCCCACCCCTCGCAGCTGCCTGCTCAGCTGGAGTGGCTTCAGCTGGTGGCCAGAGGAGATGCTCTGAACAGGTGACAAACATGACCAAAGCCCATCTGCCATGGCCTGCAGGCAGTTACTGGGCAGGCAGGAGCTGGCAAGGCTGGGGCAGAGCAGCTCTTGCGCTGGCATTGGGGTGACTTGCCAGTAAATGCTTAAATCGAAGCATTTCTTAATAATTTCTTTCATCACTGTTTCAAGGCTGCCTCTGAAGTTATGCAGTGGTTGTCTGATGAGGCATTTGCTATTAAAAGAACCCTATTTTCTATAATAGAATCTAGTAAGAAAGGGACTTGGGTAGTTCTGAAAAGATAAAGCTGTTTCTGATCTTTTTTAATAAAAGCTTGGTTTTGTTGCATTTCACCCCTCCATCCCCTAAATTAGCATAGGGCCAAATTTAAAACTGCAAGTTGATGGTTCTTCTTTAGCCAGTAGAGTATCTAGTTTCTTATGACTTTGTACGCTGGCGAGGGAAAGTGAGAACATCTCCATCTACCTTGTTTTTCAGGAAAAATCTGTTTGGCTTAATTCGAAGAATGTAAGATTGAAAACATGTGCAGTGAAGTGGAATTCATCACAAGTACCTCTGATGAGGACATGCATTTATTTGTGTTTTACAAGCTATGCAAATCCAGAATAATTAGCTGCAGCCCTTTGGCTTCTGACAAATTGCCAGTTTGGTCTTTGTGTGACAAAGTTTGGAGCCTTCGTATTTCTCGCAACTTCAAAGCCATTTCAAGCACTTACATGCCCAAGCTTTCCTAGAGCTCTCACATTTTTTTATTTTAAAATAGCAAAGACTTACTATTTTTGGTGGGTATGTTTTTGGTTCAAATGAACACTAATGCTTTTTTATATCTTAGAAAGATGTTCTAGTCAGTTGGCTATAAAAGTGGGATTAGTCATTGTATTTCAAGCTGCACATTTTTTAATAGCAGTGGGATGTGGAGGACAACATGTTTTTCAGTGTGGAACAGCTGATTGTAGTAGTTACAATGGTCTGAACTGCTGATTTGTTTTTCCTTTCCCCCCCAACTCCCTGGGAATTGAGATATTTGAAATCTTTTACTCTGGAGAAAAAAACTGTTCTTTGAGCTGTGGGTTTACTGAAGGCTGTGAAAGAGAATTGAGGGTCTCCTCCCCCCCCCTTTTAATTTTTCAATCAAAGTAAAATACCAGTGACAACAGTTTCCACTAATTGTTGCCAGGGAACTGCTGTTTTCTTGGAATGTGGAGAGGTTTATTTTCACGTGAAGTATTAATAAGCTTGGAATAGCAGTGTTCTAATTGAGAAAAGGAGCTTATAAAATATATATCCGATAGCTTATACAGAAAGATGTGACTGGAAAGCTTCCAAAGCAAGCAGGGTTGTTGAGATGTTGGTGAGTTGGCTCTCTAGTACAGGGAGAAGAAAGTTTATTTTCACATGCGTGCCAGCCCCTCAGTAAAGTGCATGTTCTCATGAGGATGGCAGTTAGCTTTGCCTTGAATGTGTTTTGAGAAATGGTGCTGCAGAAGCCCTCCAGCCCTCCCCAGTCTGGATTGTGTTAGGTACTTTGCGCATGCTTGAAGCTGGGTGTTGCTGGTTAAAATCCTGAGAAGATCCTGGTACTTCTTAGGTTTGGTGTTACACAGAAAGTGGGATCTTCCAAAAAAACCTGTTAATAATATCAGCTTCAGCCCCAGAAATAGCAGGACTGCAGGAACAGGTCCCAGGCAGAGCCCTCTCTCTGGTCCTTTTCGTTATGGGAGATGCTGTGTGTGAGACCTCCTTGGTATCTAAGAAGCAGCATTGTCCATCGGGGTGAAGCACAGGTTCCAGTGCGGGGAGAGGTGGTTTTGGCATGCTGCTATGTATTGCATCATCAGACTGGTCAGTTAGGTACAGCGTGGCCCTTTCTGGTCCAGTGGGGAAGAAGAATTAAATACACATCTGTTGGGGCGGGGAAGGAAGAGAGAACTACAGAACATGTCCACCATGTGGATTAAGCAGATTAAATAAATAAGCACTTATTCTTAAAAATTAGAGTAAGCCAAATAAATCAAAATGCATTTAGATCCGATTCATTTTCACTCTTGGTGAGTGAATGAGAGAACTATGAAGAAATTTTTGCGGCTCGGAGAGAGTCTTTTGTTGACTGGTTTGACTGCTTGCTTTTGACTTTGAATCCCAGTGGGCTCTGCAGTCACTTGCAGAAGTCACCTGGGTGAGTGAAAACATTACAAAGATTTAGAGATCTGTCACCGATGTGTAATGAGTGGCTGTCAGGTTTGAGCTTGTACTGCTTTGGCCCGTGGAGCCGGCTCTGCCCAGCCACTTCGTCTTCTCCCGACTCCTTGGTATGTACTGATGAGGCAGTGGTTCCTAACAGTGCTGGAGGCTGGGAGTTGGGATGTCCTGGGTGGAAATCCAGTCCCCGTGGGGACTCTGCCAAAGATTTTGGTGACTGTAATAGGACTGAGATTGCAGTGGGGAGTTGCCTCGCTTTATCGCTTGTCTCAGGCACTGTGGGCAGCTCCCTTACAAATTCTGCCTCTGTTTCCTGATGAAGGTAATATTCCTTGTAGTGCAATGCCATTTAAGTTGTTTGAGATATCTGAATGGTGGAGATGTAGAGTAGGATGAGTGCGTAAAGGAAAACAGGACTATTAATGGAAGCTGGTAATGGCTGAAAATTGCTGTATATAATACTCTCTCAGCTATTAGCATGTAAGTGTCTTCCCAGATGCTTCTTTGAACTGCAGAGCTTTATAAATCCCTCAAGAGCATGGATAAAAATAAAACCCTGACAGAAATGCTAGGGAATAAAACTCTGTATTTGCCTCCTTTTGGCTGGGAATATTTTGCAGCATACAGTCCCACTCTTTGTACAAAATGACAGCTAGACATTGCTTTTATTAATCACGATTACTGCAGTGGTGCCTATGGGCCAACAAAGACCAGACTTTAATTTTGGGCTGCATTAAACCATAGGATTATTTGTCTCGCTGGATGCAGGTGTTGTGATGTGGTATCAAAGCAGGCCAAATGGAGTGTGTGTGGAGACACAAAACTCAAGAAATGCCTTATTTTAAAACCAACCTGTCGTATTTGCGGTTTGCTGAAACTGCAGTCTGTATTGAAGTACAAATGTGCACGTAGCTCTTTTGACCTTTTCTTAGAGTAGGAAGGATGGGGGCTTAATTTGATACAGTGCCAAGGGTGACTGTACCTCTGACCGTAGTACCAAGGTGTCCTCTCCTAGCCGAATGCCCCATCCTTTGTCTCTCTTGTGGGTGAAATCATGCAATTCTCCTCAGGCAGAGCTTCAAGCTCGATCCTGTGACAGCAGTTGTAACCTTGTCTTCAGTCCTGGGGTTTTGTTCCACAAGGACAACAATGTTCCTTTGGTGGCAATGACTGGTATCCACCATAGCTCAGAGTTTCTTGCTTCGAACCAAAGCTTTACAGAGAGGACATCATCAGAACAATAGGGGAGACTGTTTGTATGCCTGCCTTCCTCAGTGAGGGTGCGGGTAGGTCTGAACTTCCAGATGACTCTGCAGAAGATCAATGGAGATTGGGAAGTCTTTTTAGTGTATGCTGTTGACTCTTCCTTTCTCCAGCTTATGCAAAAGTTACTCCTTTGATCATAGCTGTGACCTGAGATCATTGTATCTGGAGATGATTGCATGCTTGTTTGCTCTTCTGGCACTTCACAATTAAATGAGAGAAACCTATTCATGTCACAAGGTTGAATGGGGTTCCAGTAAAACCTGGTGCTTAAAGACATCAGGCCCTAAAGTTTCTTAGACTTTCTTGTATTTGGTCTTTAGCCTTAAGTTAGAGAAACTCTTAGCACATGTGCTTCAGCTGCACCTATATAAAACAGGGCTGCATTAAACCATAGGATTATTCAAACCCACTGAAACCTGGAAGTGTTTTCCTGAGCCTGATTGCCTTCATGGAATTATAGCAGAAGAAAGCAGAGTGACTTCAACTTAATCAGAACAGCTGAACTTCTTCCCTCCACCCCCCTTTTTTTTCCCCTCCATGAGGCACTGTGCTTTAAGAATTATGTCTTTTGCTAGAAGGAATATTTCTCATTCGCTTTAACTCTGCATTTCTGGTGAAAAGAATATATATGTTTTTGCTTTTCTTTGGCAACAGTGTAGACCTCTTTGCTGTATATCTGAAGGTAGGCAGATCAGGCAGAAGGGGTTTCTGCATGTGGTGTAGATGTTTTCTATGCCTTTGGTTATTATTTTGCAGTATCTCTCATATTGACCTGTTATATTGATAGAAAACACTAGTGGACTTTTTGACAGTTAATTTTTAATCACTGTGTTTGTTTTTTGACAGTATTTACTGCTAAAGATAATTTTGCACTGGTACCAAAATAAGTGCAATTAATAGCTTAGTGTGGGAATTGCTGAATGTAGGATTTCAGTCCGATGAGGAAAGAAAACAGCCGGGAGAAATTTAGATGATTACAAGCATAGTTTCTGCAAAGTGAGGCAGAAGTTGGTTATCCAAACTGTGTGTTTCTTCAACTAAGGTCACATTTATAGAAAATTTGAGAGCTGTGGTATGTTAATTTTATTTTTATTTTTTCATCCCTCTTCCCTCACATGAGTTGTCAAAAAGGAGACTGCTGCTGCTCCAACTTCATAGATGAGATTAGTGTGGTTCTCCGCTGGCTGTGCCAGGAGCGTGGGTGGGCCAACCACAGTTAATAAATGGATCAAAATAGTCACTGGATACCTAAGGGTATGATCTGCCCTAAGCAGTCTCTTAGCAAGTGGTGGAAATAGAGTCCCACTGTTTGGAAAGCTCTTTCCAAAGAGCTGGAGGGGAGCCTGGAGACAAGCCTCCTCCAGCAGGTTATTGTGAATATGTCTCTGTTGCTCAGATTTATACTGGGGGTGATACCGTTAGTATATTTAAAGAGAGTGTACTGCTGACATAGTAATAAGTCTGTATGTATCTCAAAGCCAGAGGAACCGCAGAAGCCACCGAGCTTTGTCCATGCAGTGCTGTGGGGCAGTTTCATTCACAGTAGCCACAGCCTGCGCTCGGCTGCTTGCCTGCCTGCTCACCCATCCGTAGAGGCTGCCGCTTTGCTCCTGGCAGGCTCCGGATCCAGGTGCGCTCTCTGTGACTCAGCTGCGCGTTAAAAACAATGGAAACCCAAGCCTGCCTTTGGTATACAGCATAGATTCGTTACTGAAACGGTGATGCCGTAGTGCATTTTATTTTAACTGTTCTCTTCTAATGTTATTTTCGTGAAAGAGTCGAAAGAATGTATGGTTGCTCATAGTACAGATGAACAAAAGCATGTCAGGAGAACTCATCCTCTGTAGTTTTGCTGAAAGTTTGCTTTTTGACCTGTAGGATCCTAAGGCAATGCTGTCACTTAACCAGTCATTAAGATACCAGACATTTTAAGTTACAATAAAAAAACCTAAATCAAACTGTGGGTGTTGCTCCTTTGTCTTTGAAAAATAGTACAACAGAGGTTATGAGCAGGAGATCAGAAACTACACCTCTATACAAACCATAGACTGCTGCTGTCATTGTTAAGGAATGGAGTTACCTTGTACTGTTCTTTGGCTGTTGTTTTAGGATCCAGGGTAGTTCCGTGTATTACCTGAGTTCACTAATCATTTTTTCAGCCTGAGGTTGCTTCAGTAAATTATATTTGCCTCATTTAATTTCCCAACTGATGTGCTTGCCTGAGTAAAAGGGGGTTTGTGTCTAATTTTAAGTTGCTATACATGTTAACTTCTATGTATATTGTGTCCTCATTTGAGTATTTGTTATCAGGTAGGTATTCAGCAGTTAGAGAAGACTTTTTTTTAAAAAAAGTAAATTCCTCCTGGTACCTTGCCAAAGTGCAAACAAGTTATTTACAGTGTTTTGACAGAATCATCTGAAGACAGGACAGAAAAGATGCCATTGGGACTGAGCTAATACTGTAAGAGACTGAAATGTAAGGGAAACAACTGTTGTTGAGGAATTTTTGGCCCACTGCAAACGGAGAAAAGCTTTTTAGCTTTGTTTTTGTAGTAGATTGTTGATTGGAGCCCAGAGCTTCCTTTACTCAAAGGTCTAAGTGCATCTGACAATGTTTTCATGTACAAGAAGCTTCACTGCACAACTCCGCTGTCCTGTAATGTCAGCAGCATAGAGTTACTCTGTTAAAATTGCTCATTGGCTTACTGGTGGCAAAGATTAGAGGACAAGCTAACTGCAGTCTATAGAGAATTTATGTTGACTGCAGAGAGATCATTTGTATTTCAGGTTAGCTTGGAAAATGTTCTTTCCTGTGACTTTGATGAGCTTATCTTGTAATACCCTTTCCTTTATGATAACATCCTTAAGTGGCTGAAAAAAGAATGGCAGCTATAGAGGGTGAAACGGAACTTTATAACCAAGTACAAAGCAGTTTGAAATGGAGTCAAAGCAGATTAGGTGTCCATGAGCCCCCTGTGATGACTTGCATACCACTGAAGGCCTTAATGGCTGGTTATCAGTGAACTAAGTGACTAAAAAGGAGGTAGAGATAGCACTTACTCCCTGCTGGTGACAGATCCTCCCACCTGTCCCTGCTGCTGATTTTTTTTTTTTCCACCTCTGAGCCAGAAAGGGCAAGTTAGAGTTGCTGGTGGGTTTCTGACAGTGACTCTCCTGCATTGACCAGAGGACCTTTTTCTTCCAGTAAAGTAAGTGCACCATCCTCACGCTGTTTTCAGTTCCTGATGGATGGGGAGACCACCCCAGTTGTGAGTCTTGTCTAACAGGTGTGTAGAACACTCAAGTTCTCTGCTTTTTTTCATAAACTCTGTGATTGCTTGTCTTGCATGTTACTGTCTGCTGGGTCTCTTCTCAGGTTCTTCAGCCTGCTTCTGTGATTAGATGGGTGCATCTCTGATTCTTTCTGTGCTTCCTAAAATGTGGATCTTTCCCAGTGAGCCTGTCGAATTGGATGCACACGAAAGCTGTGTGCAGCATAGATGTGATAGTGCTGTGCCAGGGCTGGTACCGCAGCTGCTAGGGCTAGAGCATGTTCAGTCTATCCAGCACAGTCTGGGCCTTGCAGTGCCTTTTGAGGGTTGGTTGGTGTCATGTCTTTTTACTAATTTAGGGCAGTCAGCCTTTTGTATAGCAGCTTGGTGGCTTCTATTTACATCTGTATTAGTGTAGAGTAGGTCCAACTTCAGTATAGCACAGTGAAGGAAAGAGGATAGCAACACACCCTGATGGTCAGTGGGTGGATAGTTTGCATTGTGGAAAGTTAGACAGCAAGTGGAAATGCATTTTCCCAGCCATCTCTTCAACTTCTGCATTGTCGAGTTCATTTTTTCTTAAATGGCAAAGTGCTGACTTAGACACCAAGAAGGTTTAAATGATGTCTGCAGCAGGTCTGCTTGCATCACACTCCGGGCTTCGGTTACTCAGTCCCTGCTCTGCCAGCCGATGTACACTCTTGTGTGCAAAGAGGGCCTCTCCAGACAGGAATGGAGGGGGAGTGCCCTCCTGGAGCTTGCTCCAGGCACACTCCGGGGAACCAGCTGGAAGCACCATGCTTGCAGCCTTGCAGTGGGAGAGTAGTTTGGAGGGACTGAGCTCAAACTAAAGGTGCTTCCAGAAGACAGGTGTGGCCAGCCCACCGCCCTTGAGCCTCCTGGGACTTGAAAGCTGTTCTCCTGCAGCTGCTAAGCCATGGTCGCATCCCAGGAGTTGTGGTAGTCCCAAATCAGCTGAGGCTATTGTGGAGTGTCCTGTGCTTTCTTAACCACCAGAAAGGAGTCCGTTGTGTGTTTTTATAGCTCTTGGCTCTGTGACTCTTTTGGTGTGTCTTTTGCAAGTCGATGAATCTGACTGCTTTTGCCTTTTCTTTAGCGCTGAAAATCCCCAGGTTTTGAGGATTGTTTTTTATAACTATTGTCCAAGACACTCCTGGAGTGGGTGCAGCTTAGCTCTGCTTACAGCAGAAGTGATTTGCAAGTAACACTATGCTGTCTTTTTTGCTTTGTGTAAGGAATTGCAGTGTAAGTGCTGCGTAATCATCCATGAAAAATAATCTGTCCATGGAAACGCTGTCTTGAAGGTCATCTTTATTACTGCCCAGATATGTCTGTCTGTAGCCAAGTTTTGGTGCAGTAATACCATCAAGTTAATGTTTAAAAGAAGAGCTAACAGAATTTACTTCATCTTTAGTAGACAGGAGTACCAAGCATAGTTGCTGATGATTGTGAATTTTAATTTCTTATAAATTTTCTTAAGGTTTATGTGCTACAACTTTATGTATTGAATCTGTTAGGATTGTTTATGATTTTGTCTCAAGAACTTTGTGTGTTTGCAGAGGATTGCTTAGCAACAGCCTATGGCAAAGTGAGGTTGCCTATGACTTGCTCACGCTAGTGTGATGAACCATAGAACAATGAGGAAACACCCAGAAACACCAAGTAAATAGAAATTTAAAGTAAAACAAAGCAGCTCACTTACTGAAGAGTTCCATGTTTCTGGGGGGCACTGCTTGTAAAATTCTTTTCAGTCTTTACTTAAATGTTTATTATCCTGATTTAATGATACACTCTGCTTCAGTAGATGTTCATGGGATGTCTGCAGCTGTTGTAATGGAGCACCTCCTGAGTATTTAAAATAGAAACAACTATTTGATATTAAGGCTCACACTTTAGGCTGTTATATCTTCTTAATTAGTGCTTCACCAAATAATAGCTAAGGAATTCTACAGGTAGAATTGGCTGGCTTCTACAGGTGTGGAAGACAGAAAAGGAAAGTTAAAGAAAGCGTACCCCCCCCCCCCCCCCGATGAGAAAGAATGGCAACCTCTTATCAACAGATGAGGAGAAGGCTGAGGTACTCAACAGCTTTTTCGCCGCAGTCTTCACTGGCAACTTCTCTCCCCGCCCGTCCCCAGTTGATGGACTGCAAGATGGGGACCAGAGGGGCAAGCCCCTCCCACTGCAAGGGAAGACCACGTTCGGGACTACCTGAGGAACCTGAACATACATAAGTCAATGGGGCTTGACGAGATACATCGCAGAGTCCTGAGGGAATTAGCTGATGTCATTGCCAAGCCACTCTCTGTCATATTTGAAAGGTCATGACAGTCAGGTGAAGTTCCTGGTGACTGGAGGAAGGGAAACATTGTGCCCATTTTTAAAAAGGATAGGAAGGAGGACCCTGGGAACTACCGACCTGTCAGCCTCACCTCTGTGCCTGGGAGGATAGTCAAACATCCTCCTAGAAGCTATGCTAAGGCACATGGAGGACAGGGAGGTGATTTGAGACAGCCAGCTTGGCTTCACCAAGGCCTGACCAACCTAGTAGCTTTCTATGATGGCATGACTAGATCAGTGGACAAGGGAAGAGCTATGGAAGTGATCTATCTGGATTGCAGTGAAGTCTTTGACACAGTCCCTCACAACACCCTTCTCTCTAAATTGGAGAAATATGGATATGATGGGTGGACTGTTCGGTGGCTAAGGAATTGGTTGGAAGGTCGCAGCCAGAGGGTAGTGGTCAATGGCTCGATGTCCAAATGGATGCTGGTGACAAGCTGTATCTCTCAGGGGTCCGTACTGGGACCAGTGCTGTTTAACATTTTCATCAATGACTTAGCAATATCAAGTTGCACCCTCAGCAAGTTTGCAGATGACACCATGCTGAGTGGTGCAGTTGACACACCCGAAGGATGGGATGCCATCCAGAGGGACATCGACAAGCCTTAGACGTAGGCCTGTGTGCATCTCATGAGGTTCAAGGCGGCCAAGTGCAAGGTCCTGCATCTGGGTCGGGGCAACCCCTGCTGTCAATACAGGCTGGGGGATGAAGGGATTGAGAGCAGCCCTGCCGAGAAGGACTTGGGGGTACTGGTGGATGAAAAGCTGGACATGAGCCACCAATGTGCACTCACAGCCCAGAAGGCCAACCATATCCTGGGCTGCATCAAAAGCACCGTGGCCAGCAGATCGAGGGAGGGGATTCTGCCCCTCTGCTCCGCTCTGGTGAGACCCCACATGAAGTCCTGCATCCAGCTCTGGAGCCCCCAGCACAAGAAGGAGATGGAGCTGTTGGAGCGGGTCCAGAGGAGGGCCACAAAGATGATCTGAGGGCTGGAGCACCTCTGCTATGAGGAAGGGCTGAGAGAGTTGGGGCTGGTCAGCCTGGAGAAAAGAAGGCTCCAGGGAGACCTTAGAGCAGCCTTTTAGTACCTGACTGGGGCCTGTAGGAAAGATGGGGAAAATATTTTCAGCAGGGCTTGTTGCGATAGGACAAGGAGCAATGATTTTAAACTAAGAAAGGGTACATTTTGGCTGGATATAAGGAAGAAATTTTTTACCATGAGGGTGGTGAAACACTGGCACAGGTTGCCCAGAGAGGTGGTGGAGGCCCCATTCCTGGAAACATTCAAGGCCACCTTGGACGGGGCTCTGAGCAACCTGGTCTAGTGGAAGATGTCCCTGCTCATTGCAGGGGGATTAGGCTTGATGACCTCTAAAGGTCCCTTCTGACCCAAAGCATTCTATGATTCTGTGATTCTAGGAATAAAAGTTCCCTGGAGGGGTCTGGGATCTAGACTGGTATTTCAGCTTCACAGCTCTGTGCTATTTCTGTGAGACTCTGCTGTTTCTAATAATCAACATTTCTTTTCCTGAGAGTGGTGGGGTTTTTTATCTTGTTTAGGGTTGAGTTTTTTTGAGATTAAGAGGGATTATAAATTCAAATCTAATGTCTGCATATTCCAGGCCGTTTACTATTGTATATTGATACCAATAACTTCCTTGACTTAAATGACTTAGCTTACAGTGGAAGTGAAAGCTGAATGCAATCAGAAAACATACTCTTTTTTGAAAAACTGTCCTCAGGGTCTGAGATATGGACAGTAAATACAAGGGAAATGCCCCACATCTGCGTTTGGCAGGCAACAGTAACTTAACAGGAACATAGCTGACATTGTGTTTATGGATCTTACTGGTTCAAGGGGTGCATGGTATGTGGGGGAAATGTTGAGTGTTGAAAGGCAATGCTTTATTTTGACTATTCTTTCTGATTTTGGGATGTGGGCTGAAGAAATTCTACCATTTCTTCAGCTTTTCAAGAAGAAAACAAACCAGTATTTGCATTTAGGTCCAGTGTTAACCGAGTTTTAAAAGGGTTTGGGTAGGAATGTAAGTTTTAATGCAATAGGTTAGTTTTTGGTGGCATACAGTTTGTTGCTGCTGCTATTCCTGCAGGCACTTCAAATTCTTAGTCCCCTGAGCTTAGAATCTGGTGTCTTCAAGGAGGAGACAACAGGGAACGTTATTATTTTGCTTGGAAAATATCCCATGTAAAATACACTCTCATAGTAATGAAGGTATGAAGATACAGTGCTGAGCATGAGCAGTGGTGTTCTCTGCTAAAATGGAGAGGTTGACTTAGTGAAGACCTCAAGTCTTTCCTCAATTGCTAACTTACTCTGCCATACAACAAATGTGTAAATTGGAACAGTTCATCAAGACAACAGTCTGATGGATTATCTCTCTCAGTTTGCAAAAACAGAACTGTGTCTATAATTTATTTTAACACTAAGGGGCTGAGATCTTTTGGTGTAGCATACTTCACTGGCTTGAAGGTTGTCATCCTGTATGCTTACTTCGTTTGTAACACTATGGATGTTGAAAATCCTACTTCACTGTGTTGTCAAGGTCATGGGTTTATCTAAGATGAACCAGCTATAAGGAGGTAGGGCAAAGTTATGCCTTTACACATGCAGTCTGTTTTGGGCAGAGTTATCGCGCAGTTTGTTTAACCTGATGGGGTAGGTCAAACCAAACCTATCTTGGTTGTCTTGTTCTGTGCATGGCATAAAGAGATTATCTAGGGGCGTGCTGTGCTTTCTGCAGATGCTTGCAGCAGTCAGGGATTTGAAGAACTTACATTTGATGGGAATGAGAAACCATTAGTTGTGGCTAACTCTTTCAGTTAAGTGCCCTCATTGTACTCGTTTGCATTTAGAAGTACATACAGTGTTTCCTGTCATTTTACTCTGATTTTTGGAACTATGCAGCAGACTTTTCTCTCCTGTCTGACTTCTGGGCAAAACAGTGGACAACTATCTACTTGAATATCCATTGCCTCACGTGTTTGTTATTTCATCTGTTTCAAAACCTGTGCATTTGACCAAGAATAAACAGGTAAAAGAATAAAAAAAAAAAAGTTTAAGGCACTTCATTTCCATGCTGAAAGCGTGTATCTGTGCAAGGATGCATACAACGTGGTGGTCATTTGCATTTTGTCCCTTATTTTATAGAGTTTTACTGGCTCATTTGTTTAAACTCTGCATATGGGACTTCTTTTTGAGCTGGATATTTCTGCGGTTAGCATAAGCAGGTTAAATCTGAAGAACAGAGCCTTTGAAGAGCAAATTTCAAACTTCAAGCCACTCTTCGCACTGGCTTGTACTTGAAGTTGGCTGGAGGCAAGCCAGCTCTTCATTTTGAGGTTGCAAAATTGTGCTAGCGTGGCAGAGGACTGGCTTTGTTTCTCCATGGGACTTACTAGCCGGCTGAGCCCTGTGCCACATCAGCGAGGCCAGGCAGCATCCACAGAATCACAGAATATTCGGGGTTGGAAGGGACCTCTGTGGGTCATCTGGTCCAGCCCCCCTGCCGAAGCAGGGTCACCTACAGCAGGCTGCACAGGACCGCATCCAGGCGGGTCTTGAATATCTCCAGAGAAGGAGACTCCACAACCTCCCTGGGCAGCCTGTTCCAGTGCTCCGTCACCCTCAGAGGGAAGAAGTTCTTCCTCATGTTCAGACAGAACTTCCTGTGCCTCAGTTTGTGCCCATTGCCCCTTGTCCTGTCGCTGGGCACCGCTGAAAAGAGTTTGGCCCCATCCTCCTGACACCCACCCTTGAGATATTTGTAAGCATTTATTAGGTCCCCTCGCAGCCTTCTCTTCTTCAGGCTGAACAAGCCCAGCTCCCTCAGCCTCTCCTCGTAGGGGAGATGTTCCAGTCCCCTCATCATCCTTGTAGCCCTCTGCTGGACTCTCTCCAGTAGCTCTTCATCTTTCTTGAAGTGGGGAGCCCAGAACTGGACACAGTACTCCAGATGGGGTCTCACTAGGGCAGGGTAGAGGGGAAAGAGAACCTCCCTTGACCTGCTGGCCACACTCCTCCTAATACATCCCAGGATCCCATTAGCTTTCTTGGGAGCCAGGGCACACTGCTGGCTCATGGTTAACCTGTCGTCCACCAGCACTCCCAGGTCCCTCTCCACAGAGCTGCACTCCAGGAGGTCTGTCCCAAACCTGTACTGGTGCATGAGGTTGTTCCTCCCCAGGTGCAGGACCCTGCACTTGCCCTTGTTGAATTTCATCAGGTTCCTCTCTGCCCAACTTTCCAGCCTGTCCAGGTCACGCTGAATGGCAGCACCTGGCAGAGCCAAGTTATGTCTGTTCTGGCTGTGCAAAGAGGAGGCAGATTGTGCATGTCTCTGCCTGTATGTGCCCACAGACCTACCCAAAATCTGTTAAGCCATGCGAGTATAGCAGTTGAATGACTGTTTATGTAGAGAGAGCGCTGATGATGGGAAGCCTCCTGCAGCATGGCAAACTGTTGGGGCAGTCCTGTCTGAACTGCGCTTTGCTGGCTGTGTACCAGCTGTGTACGGGCAGAAGAGTGCTTTGCACCTCACGTGTTACCTGCAGTGCATCCTGGGTTGTAAGCTATGGGTGCTAGCTGTTAGCCAAATGTTTGAACATGTATGGTGATGTCCCACAGCCAACCTCAGTGTGGAGTCCTGCTGACAGGGCCACTGCTGAATGCTGAATTACAGTCAGAGACCAGCTGTAATGTTCTGAAAGAAAAATGTGGCAGAACTAATGTTGGCAGCACTAAATTTCATGTGTTTCTCCACATTTTGAAAGGTGATTTTTTTTTTTTCATGGTGTAGAAAGTGTAGCTGGAACATGAAATTTGCAAGCGTTGCAATGGAAATAAGGTACTCTAGTCAAGGGGAAATAATCATTAACAGATACTACTAGGTATCAAATTAGCTTCACAGCTAGTTGAAACTGTTTAAAATCATGATTTTATTATTTTCACAAAGTTAAGTATTTTGGCAAGCTGTCAGTTATGAAGGAGGTCATGGTGAGGGGAAATTCTGTGGCTTGAACCATAGGACAAGTTAGATGACCATATTGGGCCTTCTCGTATCTGAAA